>NC_086376.1:20413753-20733003 GCF_036588685.1 Mytilus trossulus
TTCATCAGAAGTTAAAACGTGATTTTTTCTTTCTTTTCTTTATACATTTTATGGAAACCATGATGATCCTTTTGTCTTTTATTTGAACTAGGTTTTTCAAAATATTCCATTCAGTTGATGTATAATTGATAAGAGCGCAGGAATATGTCACATTTGAAATAAAACAGCTAGGTCACCAACAGGATGAACAAATTATCCTATTTACGACTGTATTTCACAAATAAAACAGATATTTTTTTCAACTTTGCCATACCAAAGGAGGTACCTAAGATGTCTGAAGAGTTAACTAAGTTGAGTAACTTTTATATTAGAATGTGCTGTAACTAACATGTTTAATTATGTAGCAAGAAAACGAGTCCGATGACCATTTTTTCCCTTTTAAGCTTTTCTTATCACTTGGCGTTCGTCGTCCGTCTTCCGTCGTCCGTCGTCCGTCATCCGTCTTCCGTCGTCGTCGTCGATAACTTTTGCAAAAAAATTCTCCTCTGAAACTACTGGGCCAAATCAAATCAAACTTGACCACAATCATCATTGGTGTATCTTGTTTAAAAAATGTTTGGGGTGCCCCGGCCAACCAACCAATATGGCCGCCATGGCTTAAAATAGAACATTTGGGTGAAATGAAGATTTTCGATTATAACTCTGAAACAAACGAATTCAGAGCAAATCTAACGAATCCATCACGAATCCTTTGTTTAATATGCACAAAGACCATGGTGAGCGACACAGGCTCTTTGAGTCTCTAGTTCTTATATAGAGCCATATTTTATCTTATATTTTAATAATGGTCCCTTTTAAGCCATTGCTGTCTCGTTTTTATTCCCTCATATTTCGATAATCCATTTTTAACTCTACTTAGTATTTCCTTTAAAAGTTACATTGTCAATGTAATGAAAAGGAATTCAAATATTGAACAATATTCAGCTAGTGACCCAATAATTTCGATTCGGACTGAACTCTATGATTAAGGAGTTGTATACTTTCTTGCAATTTATTAATGCTGTACCAGGATTTCTCTATAGCTAATTAACTGCACTTTTTATATTTTCTCTTGGTTTACAGATTCAAAGTTTAAAGGTTATGCAAATACAACAGTTTCTAATGGCACTAACCAATATTAAAACAATTATCTGCTGGCAAAACAAAGCCCGGTTTATACACTTTATCCAGACAACAATATCCAACATACCATTTAAACTGTTTCAGTGATAGGGTACCTATATAAAAACAAATTACGAGAGCGACCTCTTTGCTGAAATTCACCAAAGATTATACAAGTCTATAATGACGTGAAAATTAGCGTTTTTGGTACGTTTAAGGACGAATCTGTAACTTTAGTTAATTTAGAATATAACTCACGAATTACACGATCTATCAATCTATAATTAACTTCAATTTAACAACCAATTAAAATTTTATGATGATAGCAAAGTCAGAATCTAATGTACTTTTCGCTGAAAGGATATAATTCGAAAGGCAAATCCAACGCTCGTTAACTATTCTAATACTTTAAAGTTCAAATTATCATACAAGGAAGCTCAAAATAATGTACGAATAAATGAACTATGTAATGAATAAGATGTTCAAGTGTCATTAAATGATTTTTCTAAGCACATTTGATTGAAAGTGTTGCATAATATATTTCGGATTACTTTTTGGAGCACTTCAGGTTTATTAAGGACTCTTTTAGACGATGTTCAGAGAAGCAATTACAACGTTTATATGAAAGCGTTTATCAAAGAGGCTCAGCATTCATTGAATTTACTGTCCGTCACTTAATCCTGCTATTTGTTTCTTCTGAGATGCCTAGTTTGTATTGGGTTTTTTGTTGCTTTTGTATTGGTTTTTTTTACTTTGTCTTGTTTGTTGTTTTTGATTATTTACTTAACTATAATTCTTTATCATACGGGTTATTTCTAGTGTGTTTTGTGAATTTTTGACTAGATATCAAGGGCTAATACAATCAGAGACAAAGAAAAAACAGACAAAATCATCTTTAAACAGAAAGACATAGTTTAGCTTGTTACGTATCAAATCATAAGAAGCCTTTGATAACTATTCACACACGACGCAATTGCAAAAAGGCTCTACATTAATGAGATGGAAGCAAACAACTCAAAAATCAAGATATGATTTTCAACGATGAAGGGTTCTTGACTTTGATTTAACTCTATGATAGCATCTACGCATATTATACCTTGAAAGTAAAAAGACGAAATATTCTAATTTTTATTTATTCAATCACTGAAGACTAATGTGCTCATCGGTACAAATCAGTCGACACTCATCATGTTTTAATGACAAAAGTGTGTCAGAAATCATATCTTATATTCTTCCTCAGTCACAAGAACGTTCCTTCCATCATTACCGAACTGAACGAAGAAACAACACGACGGGTTAGCGTATACGGTGCAGAAAATGCTTACCCTTCCGGAGCACCTGATATCACTCCCGGTTTCGAGTGGAGTTCGTGTTGTTTCTTAATTATTATTCATAACAATTGATGTAAATGTCCTTTGGATTTTTGAGTCTTTGTTTACTCCTTGGTTTTGATTGTTATTGTCTAAAAAAAATATTAACAACAACAACAACAAAAATTTAAAGCAATATGTAATTGTATACCACTTTGAACATTTTTGTTTAGGTATAAGAATAGAGAATCTGATATAATCCTTCTATACTGCATTCAATGCTCAATACTTCTAAAGCTATTTTGAGAGAAATGTTCAATTTAATAATTATAATATAACGTTGATAGTAACTGAGAATAGCAATGAAATATTTTAAACATGGAATTAAACAGGTAGGAAATCAGCAGGAATCTCTATTACCAAACTTAACCGACGACGACAGACTTCAGTGAATAAAAAAAAACACCATTTTAACAGTTTCATGCATCACAAGCCCTTTCCTTGATGGTTCATCAGAAAATATTTGAAAGCAAGGGACGTATCAGATCAAAACATGAAAAGAGCTATATGATCAAATTAATAGGAATTCTTCTACGGTCATCTTTGCAGGAGACAGTTTATATAGCAATATATACTTTAAGGAACTTTAACTATAATTCATACAAAAATCAAGTATACGATTATAATGTTTTAAGTATTAATCATAGAGGATTTTGATATATAACATTTCGTTAAAAGCAGTCAACTTGAAAGACATTTGATAAGCTTAAAAACCTCGCTGATGTATTATTCACTTGCAAGTCAATAATTTAGCCTCATGGAATCGGTATTCATTCGACGTGTTAGATAAATGAATACTTTTGACAAACAACAAACGAGATTCGAGAGACAATAAACATTTTAAAGGAGTCTTCTCAAAAGAAGTAATGATTTTTTTCTATTGATAACATAATTTATCATTATTCATTACGTTAACCCAAATGAAACATTTTGAAGTAATGATTTTATTATTTTCAGTCAATTAAAGTGTGCCCTCTTTCTACCAAACCAGAAAAATTTCAACAATCTGAGATTTTGTCCAGCGCAGATGACGCCATATTGTACCAAATACTAAATTATAATCCTGGTACCTTTATTTGATAACTATTATTAGCACGGTATTTTCTTATTTTATGTCGCAATTGGTGTCTTGTGTAAGGCGTCATTAACGGATAGCGGTTAGCATATATTTTATCTGCTAATATAAAAAGGTTTCTGGGAAATCAAGTTGTAGTCCGTATCCTATATCTGGCATCGAGTTAGATTGTTGTGCATCATTGTGGTCGTATGTGATTTTGGTTGTCAATCAAAACCTGTGTGTGTATACAGTGCATATGTCTGTGTTCTGAATAAAACTGTTCATGTGGCTCGGTTTGTGGGCAATAAATTGCATGAGATGTACCATCTAGTGCCGCGACTGCGTTGGGTAGTCCTGGCCATCCACCTTTTAAGGACAACCACCCGTTATTCGACGGCAATCCAATGGCGAAAATATCTCCCATAACAACGGTAATATACTAGCAATTGTATGTGACACAGTAAATGAAGAAACATCAAATAACAAAGACAAAATCAAATAACACGGATATGTTCTTAAACATCAAAAGTCGATTTCTTGGAGAAAATTTATGTGGACGTCCTCTAGTCCCAACATTCAGTGTTCCATTGCAAAGTAAATTTAGTCTTTTTCATTTTTAGCCATGGCGTTGTCAGTTTGTCATAGATTTATGAGTTTGACTGTCCCTTTGGTATCTTTCGTCCCTCTTTTATGGATTCCCCTTATTAAATTGGCTGTTTACGCGATTAGATAGCAATGATAAAAGTTGTTATTGTAACGTGAAAATCAATAATATATATAAGATGCTCCCTAATTCAATTGTCTCAACTATAGACTCTCGACTCTCTTGCTCGCTATCTATTCATATTTATTTATACAAATGTATATATATATATAAATCTTTATTACCTTCGGCAATCTAATGTCATCTGGAATTTATTAAATTCACACGGGAAGTGGATACATACTATTTAGTCCATGCATTGTAATTTTCTTTAAAATTTTAGATGTTTAGAAATTCAAATGTTCATTTTGATTATGTTATCAATCAAATATGAGAATTTGAGATAAAACGCTGAAAGGGAATTTGAAAGCTTATGCTCCTTTGTAAAAAACGTTATAACAAATCAAGTCAGTGTTGAAGCACTAACTACTAAGTTGGTGTTACCATCTTGAACTGAAAATTACTGCGTTGTTTTCCCTTTCAGTCACCACAATTAATAAAACTTGATGCAAACAATAATTCGTTCATTAATTGTTATGTTTTCATAAAACAAAAATGTCATGTATAACTACAAGAATTAATAGTTACGAAGTCAACAACTGATACAAAGATCCGATTAGGAAACAAGAGCAGTGCCTTCGATAAATATATTTCCCTAAACGTATTGTTGTATTTCATGGTCATTGATTGTGTTGACCTTAAATATACTGTTCAAATGATCCTTTTATTCAATCCACTTATGCGACGACAAAGACCATACAAGGCTACTCATGACTAGGTTTCATATTAAACAGATTCGATAGATGTATATCAAATACGCCATTCTCCAACGATAATTAACAAAGGAAATAATAAATGAATTATTAAAAATCATACCTTTTATTTAATAGCAACACTAAGTCTGATTTATACAACATAGTTTACAATAATGCCAAACAAATTAATGTTTCAGTACTAGAGTACCAAAATAACAACAAAAAATAGATCGAATATTTGTTTAGATTTTCTATACAGTATAAAATTTAGAAAAAGAGGGACCAAAGATACCAAAGGGACAGTCAAACTCGTAAATCTAAAACAAACTGACAACGCCATGGCTAAAAATGAAAAAGACAAACAGAAAAACAATAGTACACATGCCACAGCATAGAAAACTAAAGAATAAACAACACAAACCCCACCAAAAAACTAGGGGTGATCTCAGGTGCTCCGGAAGGGTAAGCAGATTCTGCTCCATATGCGGCACCCGTCGAAGATATGGTATGACTAACAATTAGACAAATATCCACCAGGGCCCAAACAAGACGAAGAAGTTAATAAATACTATAGGTCACACTTTCATTCTTCAACAATGACCAAACCGCATATCGCATAGTAAGCTATAAAAGGACATGAAATTACATAAGCTAAACAATTCAAACGAGAGGACTAACGGCGAAATTTATGTACAAAACTGTAAACGAAAGTCAATATGATACAGTAACAAACAGCAACCGCTGAATAACAGGCTCCAGACTAAGGACTAACACTTTACAAAAAAAGAGGAGTTTAAACATATCTGCTAGCGCCAACTCCCTCCCCTAACCTGTGACACTGGTGTTATTGTACAACATAAGAACTAGCTATAAAAATCGGTTCAACATGGCTTAAATCATCAGATCAATAAAAAGCATACAAAAGCACAAGACACAAAATACCGACCTTAGAGTGCTCACAGTAACTGAAAGCTAGTCCAAGCTAATAATATGAGTATATCTAAAATATTAATCAGTAGAAAATCAGCCCCCATTTGGTTCAGTGTAAAGATGTCATTAACAGTCATAACAATTCTGACCTAGTGCAATGTCTAAATATAAATATCGACGTATTATATTACATATTAAAACTGTATATATTCAGGAATCTGATGATCAGTTGTTTGTTGATGTGGTTCATAATTGTTTCTCGTTTTTCTTTTTTTTATATAGATTAGACCGTGAATGGTTTTACACTCGTAATTTTTGGGGTCCTTTATAGCTTGCTGTTCGATGTGAGCCAAGGCTGCGTGTTGTAGACCGTACTGTGACTTATAATGGTTTACTTTACAAATTGTGACTTGGATGGAGAGTTTTCTCATTGGCACGCATGCTACATCTTTATCTATTACAAAATCAGTATTCATACCTATTAAACAAATTACAAAGCTGAAGTATAATTTAATTTAATAACAACGCGAACTATCAATCTATAATTCACTTCAATTTCTCAGCAAATGAAAATATCCTTATAATGAAAAAGGTTTGAATTCCATGTACTTTTCAATGCAAGTATATAATTTCAGACGCATATTCAAAGCACGTAAATTTTCGTGATACTTTAAAGTTTAAATAATCATATAAGGAAACCCAAAATAGTGTAGAGAAAATGAACGATGTAATAAATACGGTATTAAAGTGTCGTGATTTGATTTCGCTAAGCACATTTGATTGAGAAGTTACATAATAGATTGCGGATTACTTAACATGAAGAACTACGTGCTTATGAAGGACTCTTTTGGACGATGTTCAGGAGAACAAATTGCAATCGAATAGAAATTGTAATCAAAGGACCATTTAGTGACGTGTTATTTGACTATATATAAACCACTTTATTTAGATGATGTCTTTGTTGAGTTTGTTTATGTGTTGTAATACTTGTCATTAGGTCTTATTGTTGGGTGTTGTTTGTTATCGATTATTAATTGTCATTTCGTCTTTTTTTAG
The DNA here is from genome assembly GCF_036588685.1 of Mytilus trossulus. Classification (NCBI taxonomy): domain Eukaryota; kingdom Metazoa; phylum Mollusca; class Bivalvia; order Mytilida; family Mytilidae; genus Mytilus; species Mytilus trossulus. Next base: position 20,420,726 of record NC_086376.1, read on the forward strand.
TCTTTAGTGAACTATATTTTTTTTCAAACGCTTTTTTTGTGTTTTGTGAACGTAGATGCTGGTTTTATTTATTTGTTGTTGTTTTTTCGCTTTGAACTTGCTGTCAGTAAATGCGACTACTCATATGTTTAGTAAGCTTTCCTATATTGTAAAGGTGTATACGAATACTGCCACATTAAGTCAGTTCATGTTAGATGTATTTCTGCTTTGTATCGAGCAGATGACTCAAGACTCAAGCCTTTTTTCAACTTACTTATTTATGTTTTTTTCTTTTGTCGTACTGCTTCACTTCTGTCCCAGGTACATAGGGTTTTGGGTTTGGAGTGTTGGCATGCCTTCTAACTGCTTTAACCCTGCAACATTATGTATGTGCCTGTCACAAATCAGGAGGCAGTAATGCAGTGATTTTCTCTTGTTGCTGTATATTATACTTATTTAACGTTCCTTTATTTTGTACATCAATCAGAGGACATCAGGGCGTTAGTTTTTGTGTTTGAAAATGTTTTACATTTTTTCATTACGATTTCTTTTACATCCGACTATGCAGTATGGATTTTACTTATTACCGAAATTGACCTGTATTCTTTGGTCTCTTGTGGAAAGTTGTCGCATTGACAATCGCACATCTTCTTAATTTTATAATATTTGTCATTTCATCTTTATGATGTATTTGTAATTTCGTCTTTCTGTCTTGTTTTCTGACTATTATTTGTTTTTTCGTCTTTTAATTGTGGTTAAGAACTACAATTTGCCTTTTCATTTTTCAAGTGTTTTGTGAACTATGATTTGTCATTCCGTCTTGATGTTGTGTTTTGTAAACTATTATTTTTCATTTCGTGTATCGGTTTGTTTTGTGAACTAAAATTTGTCATTTCGTCTTTTTTGTGAACTTTTATTTGCCATTTCGACTATTGTTGAGGTTTTGTGAACCGCTTTTGGCCATTACGTCTTCTGCTTTGTTTTGTGAATTTTGTTGGCCATTTCGTCTGTTTGTTGGGTTTTTTTACCATTGTTTACCATTTCGTCTTTTTGTTTTGTTAACTTTAATTTGTCGTTTCGTTTTTTTTGTGTATTTTTAACCATTATTTACCATTTCGTTCTTTTGTTGAGTTTTGTGAAATATAGTTTGCCATTTCGTCTTTTTGTTGCTTTTGTGAACTATTATTTGTCATTCGTTTTAATGTTGGTTTTTGTTTCTATTATAGACATTTAGTCTTTGTGTTTTGTTTTGTGAACTATAATTTGCCATTTTGTTATTTTGTTATTTTTTTTCACTATTATTTGTCATTTCGTCTTTCCGTTTGGACTTGGTAATGCTTTACCTTCTTTATTTAAACAATAATATGTGGTATGAATACAAATGAGACAACTCTCAATAGTAGACCAATTCACAAAGAAATTATCAACTGTATATCACTTTAGTTGACTATTTTGGGGTATTTATTTTTGAAATATCTAGTGCAGTTAGTTACCTCGTAAAGTTTTAAAAGAACCAGAAGCGAAAAGACTCTGAATTGATTATAAGAAGCAGCACATAGAAATACTTATTATCACAAAGATCAGTTAATTCTTTTACACGACGAAAAGAAACCATAGTTTCATTCAATATTAAAATAGCGTCTATTTATAATAAATTTCAAATCAAAAGATTTAACTTGATAACAAAATTTTGAAACATTTTATTTTGTTAGTATATACCTCTATGTACAAATCTTTTAACAATTATAAACCAAAAAATTACATCAACAATAAATAAACAAAAAACAAATACTAGTTGTCCATTAAAGATTTCTTCAAGGTACAATGTAGTTATATTTTTTTCTCCATTTTTAGTGACTTTTCTAGTAGAAACAAGCACTTGTTTATTTCTCACCTTTTTATAACATTTTAAGAAAATTTTATAATGCTTTGTCTTTTAGATAAAAGGGTGGTATATCAAATGAATTCAGTCAGTAGTTTTATTTTCAACAGTTTAATCTTGTGTTATCTTTTAACATGGAAAATACATCAAACGCCTGCATATTAAGGTGGTAGACCTAGGTTAAGGGAATAAATCTTAAAATCATCAGTACGTTTGTGTCAGCCATTTAAAATACGTTCTAAGCTTCTAGGATACATAGATTATTTTCAATCTGTTTCAGGTAAATGCTTAAAATACATTAATTAAACTTGCCTATAACAAACGTATCACTGAATTAAAGAGTTATCTCCCTGGACCAAGGTCTACCCCCTTAAGGAAAATTTAACACATCATACAGGTCAAAATATCTCTTCGTTCTTACGCTTTGCATTCATTGTAAAGAATTGAAAAATGATCGTTGTATTTGTATCATAAACAGACAAAAAATCAAATCGAAATATCTCAAAATGTTGATTGTTATTTTTTTTTTTATATATCTATTGTTCATATTAATGGAAAATTCAAAGAGTGGTCTCTTTTATGTCTAACATGTCTGGCTTAACAACTTGTGTGAAATGATATTAGACCAGGCAACCAAAACATAGAAATTAAGAATTTAAGATAGTTACTTCCAGATCTAATTAATCGTAAAATACATATTTCTTAGTTCGATTATATCACTAAAACGAAATCTTTAAAGAAAAGGAAAAGATTTTTAGAGCCACAATGTCTAATATTTCCAAAATTTATAAGTTCACATATTTTTCCTATAATAAAAAAAGATGAATATTTAATTTAAAAAATCATCACCGATACCATACATTTAAGTACGAAAGACAGTTGTTTGGTCTTCATAACACTTTCATAAGAAACTGAATGAAAACAAAACAGATGAGCGCCAAATCAATTACAAAGAAACAGTCCTCTACTTTGAACAGACTGTTTGTCTCTGATAAAGATTGTAAAAAATAAGACTTAAAAAATTAGTGGTTTCACAATGCTCATAAAAACTGTCGTTCATGACCAACTTATCTCATAATTCATTAATCAGTAGTAATTCAATGCGATAAAAACTTGTGTCTACATTTATACTTCCTCAGACTTTTCATCACTACTTTTGATATCTTTGTCGTACGCTAATTGGTCTATCTTGTTACCACTGTCAAATAAAAGCTGTTCTACCAGTTTTCATATCTGTTACAATCTGTTACAATATTTAGGATTGATTTTAAAACTTTTTTCAAATTCAATTTCATATTTGAAATTGCGCATGCTTTCCACTGTTTTATACAATAAAGTATATATATATATATATATACTATAATTTTTCATGTGACCTTCATTCCCAACTGGTAGATATAAAATATTGTCAATTTTCATTTAAGGTTTTCTGTGTGTTCATTTAGTTTTGTTAAAAGATTTTCAATTTATTATTTTTCAGCTCATCAATTTCTTTTTCAAGCTCATATTATCCATGCCGTAAGTCTATCCCTTTTAACTCGTGGTAGGTTCGTAAGATTATACAAAATCATCCCATTTGCTTACCACTGACACACCATTTTAAACTGATTAAGAACATCTTGCAAGTTCAAGCTCCATCCAATCTTGGCGGTTATTTTAGTTTTTCTTGAGTTGATGAACTACTAACTCATATCAGTGGTATACAAAGTGAAAAGTAAAAAAATACTGAACTGTGAGAAGAATGCTAAACAAAAAGTCAACTTTCATATAGCAAAATCAAATAATTACCCAGCTACGTAAACTTCAGTACATGAGTTACTCTACATTGAAGGCATTTTGTTGTTTCATTTTGTCATATCAAATTTTACTTAAGAGTCACTTGTTGAGAAATTGCCATAACAGTTTTTGAAATGAATGCCTTTTTAGTTATTTATTTCCCACATCTACCATTTTCTCTTAAATAGAGCGTAATAATGGTCAGGCTAGATGGTAATTTATTTGTTATCTGCACATCTTGGTTTCTTTCTATGTAAGAAAACAGTTCAGTTTGACAAGTTCGTAAATATTGTTAATTTTTCATGATCATATTATCGACAGTGAGATAGTTGAGGATATTGTTTTAGGTCTTCCTAATACAACTTTTTTTTTATTCTGACAAAATCTGGGCGACTGAAGACTAGTCGGAAATTCGTGTCTCAAAAATAGTTTCATGTATATGGCTGCATATAATATTCATAGTTTTTACAACAAGGATTAACATTGATAGAATGTTTTTATTGGTTTCAGCCAATCTTTTTCATTTGTCTACTGCAAATATAAAAATAAATTGTGGTATGATTTGCATTGCGACAAAGCTATTCACCAAAGTTCAAATGAAGTGCATAATAGCACATGAAATAATTTAAACATCCTTAACAACACAAAGACACTAAGTGTAGAAATGAGTGTACTCGCAGTTACTGACAGACATTCAGTTAAAAGCCAAGTACAAAAACATGTATTTAACACTCATTTATCAATCGTTACACCCCAGCTCTATTGTTATACTTCAAAGTTTCTATTTTTGAAACACGAGTAAATTGAATAGATCTATTGTTACGAATAACAATGGATTTTGACCACAGGCTGTGACAAGCGGGGTTTCTGGAAACCCCTGCTTCTACATCCCGCAAACAAAGTCCATTGTTATTCGTAACAATAGAAGTTGAGTATTCTTTAAATAGCATGACCACAAGAAATTACGTACAATGTTCACTACAAATTGTTTCAAGATATAAATAAAAACATTTAAGGAAATTCCAATAGCGAAAAAAAAATTAAGCATTTATTTCAAATTAAAAAAAATCCTTCAATTACTCCTTTGCTGAAAGTAATATTTTTTTTTATCCCAGTCATATGTTTCTATTATAAAAAGGGGAGATTCTAACTCTCGCCCCCTGTTATCCAGTGGCCGATCCGGGGAAGGGGCTCTGCGGGTTGGACCAGATTAAAAAGATCAATGTATTTGACTTATTTGAACCCCCGACCCTTTCTTTTCAGTTGGGAACCCCAGCTGGATCAGCCCCTCTTCCGCAAAAGAGAGAGTTACGAAATATTAAATCTGTATCTTTGTATGCTGAGCGTGTCTGGAAGTCGGGTTTCTATTGCAGACACACTCATCCCTTTGTAGGTCTGAATATAAATGTTTATTCTTTCTCGAGAAGAGGGGGGGAGCTTTTTTTCCCATAAAACCGTAAGATAGAAAATATAGTTATGATTACCTTTATTAAACTGATACAGGTGAGTACTTTGGGTTATAATATTGCCTTCATCTTTTAAATTAGTCTCATCTACCAAATCCAACGCTTGCTAAGAAATGTCGTCCGTCTCATACCCTTCCATATTGACAACTGCATACAAGGAGCATGACGTATTTTTTGTTTTTAATATGAATACACGATACGGTCAACCTTGACCTGCTGATCCATATCACCCTAAGGATTTATTTGGAATATGCAAAACAACCTTGACATTGGTAAAACATACTCACTTGTCAAAGTGTGAACGAAGATAACCAAAAAAGGTTACTAATGGGTTTTCATGTAATAACAAAAAAATCTTATAAATAATGGTTTGATATTGTCAATTAAATATATGCTATCGTTTTTTTCCATTTTATAATCAATGTTAACAATATAGAGTTTAGAATGGGGTGTAAGTTAGTTATACACCTCGGGATACGGCATGTCTAAATAAGAAACCCCTACGGCCTCCGGCCGACGGGGTTTCTTATCCAGACATACCTTTCCCTCGGTGTATAACTATTACGTACACATCCAACATACAAATAAACTCATTATCTGTACAATGGATTTGAATGTACAAATGGCATTACCAGTCAGAGAAAAAAAACATGACCTTGTGCAATGTCAAAATAAAGGTATCGATAGCTTGTAGTACCATGAAACTGCAAATGCTAATAACAATAATATTTAGTACGATTCTAATTTACAAAATAAAACATTTATAACAATACTAGCAATATTTGCAAGGGTCGAATTACAGTGCTCAGTTGGTAACCCTTGAGGATAAGACTTTTAAAAGGATTGATAAATTTACAAGGATCGTACATGTATTTATGCCATTATTATAAAATTTTCCTCGTATCTAAGAAAAACCAATTCTAAATGACATAAGAACGGATTCTTGTTTATTGGCAATACCAACGATAGAGTCTGTTTGTTTCTTTTTTAAAATGTCACTTTTAGAAAATGCCTGTACCAAGTCAGGAATATGACAGTTGTCATCCATTCGTTTTATGTGTTTGGACTTTTGATTTTGCCTTTTGATTTTTGATTTTCCTTTTTGAATTTTCCTTGGAGTTTAGTATTTTTGTGTTTTTACTTTTTTTGTATCTGTCCTTGTCTGACACAGAGTAAAAAAAGCAAGAGAAGCGAACATCCTTAATAGTTTAAGTACAAGAAGAAGTACTGTACGTTTATTCATTTATTTATATACATATATATTCATTTAATCTTATTTTATAAAATACCGAACGGCATGCAATCTTACATATTGAGTCAATTATTTAGCTTAATATACGTATGAATCTTATTTCACCTAGTTCCATATGAAAGAGTAGGAGGTTATATTGAAAACTAAGCTAAATTGATGATTTCACATTAATACTTTCAGCTAAATTAAACTTGAATTAAACCGTCTATTGGTAGCTATTAATTATGATCAAGTGTGAAACATCAAAGCTTTTACTAAAACAGAGGTGTAAATTAAAATAAAATATGACTATTCTAAAATAATAACATGGTACAGTAATACTTAACTCTCTTTCGTATTTTAGAATATTTGCCATCATCCGATTTCGAGGGCAAATTTAATGTTTGCAAGTTTGTATTTTATCAGATTTATTGAGACTCAATAAATATGATTCAGCTAGTATAAAAGAGGGACGAAAGATACCAACGGGACAGTCAAACTCATAAATCGAGAATAAACTGACAACGCCATGGCCAAAAAATGAAAACAACAAACAGACAACAATAGCACACACAACATAGAAAACTAAAGAATAAGCAACACAAACTCCATCAAAACGCTTGGGGGATCTCAGGTCTCCGGCAGGACAAGCAGATCATGCTCCACATGTGGCACCCGTCGTGTTGCTTATGTTATAACAAATCCGGTAAACAGTCTAATTTGGTAGGTCACATTCCTGAAAGGGAAGGGATTGATGTTACGACGTAAGGAACATCTATACTATTAAACGAGAAGACCTCATTTTCGGTGTCGCTTCTCTTCTTTCCACAATAAATTAATCATCATGCCTCTGTGTTCTATGGGTACAGTGCATAATCGCATTTGTCATCCATTCATATGATTAATCAGATTGAGTTATTTTGGGTAAAAAACGAGAAAAAAGACGTCCGGATATGTTTCCGTCATTGGGCAAAATTTTAAGTCAGATTAGACTTCCGGTTTGCGTTTTTCTGTATTCTTGATACATACATATATACTACGAATAAAGTGTATTTTCTGTCTGATATCATTTTCAAGTTTTAGTCACAGGGTTTACTTAATAGAGAGGGTCTGAATAATATTTCAATGACCGCTGTGGATCAATTATTAAACTGAGAATTGACTGTAAAAAGAAAATACATTTTCGGGACGTCTGGAACGGGTGTTTTAAAGGTCGAAATTTCGGGATCCGGGATTTCTTTTTTTCGAATTTCGGGATGTCGAGATATCTCATTTATATAATAGGTTCAAAACCTCGGGATTTCATGTTTTTAAGCCCGGGATATTGGGATCAGGGCCCTCCTCAGTAGCAGATCCAGAAATTTTCATACGCAGGGGCCCGTTGACTGCCAAAGAGGGGCCCGCTCCGGTCATGCTTCAGTGATTCCCTATATAAGCAACCAATTATTTTCCAGAAAGGGGGGGGGGGGGCGGGCCCACTAAATCCGCCTCTGCCCCGACCCCCCTTTAATGAATAACAGATAAGCGCTAAAATTATTAATGTGTCATTAGAATTAATAGAGAACAAACCATAAAAAAGGATTTTTTTGTGGAAAAAGGAGGAGCCGGGCTAGAAAAACAATTATCCTGTCCCAAATAAACTATGACTTTTGATACCTTTTCTGAAATTCTTAAGTCACTAAATGTTTAACAAAAAAAAGAAGATGCAGTTTGAATGCCAATAAGACAGCTCTCCACAAGAGAACAAAATGACACAGAAATTAACATTTAAAGGTCACCTCACGGCCTTCAACAATAAGCAAAAGCCGATACTGCATAGTCTGATATAAAGGCCCCGAAATGACACTGTAAAACAATTCAAAAGAGAAAATTAACAGCCTTATTTATGTACAAACAAATGAACGAAAAACAAATATCACTGAACCACTGAATAACAGGCTCCTGACTGGAATGTTCATAATACATGTACACTAAATGTATGTTCATAATGAAATTAATAGAAAACAAAAAATAGTAATTTTGGAATAAAAGGAGTAGGGTTAAAAAAAACGTTTTCCTGTCCCCAAGTACCTATGACTTTTGATACTTTTCCTGAAAATCTCAAGTCATTAAATCTTTTCCTACAACAGTTTACATCCTTTCAAATACGCTCTGAATGCCCGCGATTTCGCGGGTGTGTTCTAGTATCATTGATTTATAAAACATGTTTTAATCCACCATTTTATATACATGAGGAAATAATTGTTCTAAGACCGCAATGGGACAGTCGTTTTCCACTCGTTTGATGTGTTTGAGCTTTTGATTTTGATACTGCAGGAGGCTTTCCGTTATGCTTTAGTCTTTTTTTATAAATATATATATTTTATATATTAAAGTCAATCTTGATCAACGGTGATCAAAAATGGACTTTGCACAATTAATCCATTTTGAAGCAAAACTTGATTTCTAGCAGAAGTATGTATAATATGTTGGATAACTTTTTTGAATTGTATAAGAAATTTGAAAATTGAATTTCGCCATTTTCAAACATAATAATAATTTTCATTAGTAACTATGCTCCTGTTTACCTTTAGAATGTGTGTATTTATCTATGTTAAAACTCAAGAGTGAGACATGGTATAGGAACAGCTTGTCCATGATTTACTTCAACTTTGTAATTGTTTGGCTTTCTAACTATTTTGATCTGAGCGTCACTGATGGGTCTTTTGTAGACAAAACGCGCATCTGGCATATCAATTTATGAGTCTGGAACCTTGATAACTATTAATATGTATGCGTATCTGCCATCATAGTAATTATTAGAACACACCCGTGATATCGCAGGTCCGTGACTGAATTAAGGTAAATAACTATGCGCAAGCCTTATTTAATTATTAGTATTGTCATCTGATAAAGTCATGCCGATTATAAGATACACAGTTTTTCTCTGCTTTCAAATCTTTCTGTTTGAACCCGTCGAACTGGAACTTATCAATTATTGGTAATATTAATTATTTGGAAAACAAAAGGTCCTGGAATGGAGTATTTTTTAATCAACAACATTGTCCTATATTAGTTATTATATTATTAATACAAAGATGAATTTTTGATTCGCTGTTTTACGTCATGTATGCCCACTAAAAAATTGAAAAACCGTTCCTCATTTTTAGTCTTGTTATCTTAGAAAGTCTTACTGATTAAAATACTACAATAGGTAGCTATTTGACAATTTAGTAGTGTCAACTCTGTGATTAGGACCCGTGTATATGGCATGTTAACCCTGAATACACCGTTTGGTTGTGCGCCTGTCAGGTGCGGAGCGTACAGATTAGGTAATAGGTAACAGGTGAATATACTATTGGTATCGGTATCGGACTCGACCCGGAACTTCTTAATTATTGGCAATATTAATTATGTGGAAAACAAAACGGCGCCTGTAGTGGTGTAATTTTCAATCTACACCTTTGTACTATATTAGTGATATATAAAGTTGAATTCTTTGATTCGTCGTTTTTACGTGATGACGGCTGAAAAATTGGATTTCGTAATTTTAGTATTATAGATATTCTCACATTAACGTTGTATAGAGTATGGGAATAATGTGACCGCACAATGATAGGCGATCTTGTCGGTTTTAAATTGCGTGTCCCAACTATGGTTGCGCTGTAAAAAATGTTTAAAAAGGCTGAATTATATCACTTTTGTATAATTCGAACGCAATAACCCGGGAAAAATTGCACTAGCTAAGAAAAAGCAAAACATGTAATTGCATTGTTTAAATAAGCTAATAACTATTCCAAATTTAGAAGAAAAAAAATTTAAATAGCCTCCGTGGTTTTCATCACTTATACTGATCAGAATGAGACTTGCCGTGTTCATGCTGTGTAATGGACATAATTTCCTAACGATTGGAAGAATTTATTTTCCTTTGCAAATTAGAAGCAATTTATGGGATATGTAATTCCACAATCTAGTCTCTCGTTAGTTCTGTGTCTTCAGTGATATTAATGAGTCGCAAGGGGTATATAGTTGTTACTTAAATGATTGTTGCCGTCTGTCGCTAATATTCAATAAGCTTTATTGAGTAAGAAGTGTTGACGGCATACTATAAAAGTTTCTAATATATTAAATACTTGGTATTTTACAAATTAAGATATATTAGGTGTTCCAAGCCATTATTATTGTCATATCTCATTTGATAAAGCAAGGTTGATGGTTTCGTTATTAGAAATTGTTTTGAAAAGAAAAAAATTGTTTACAAAATATCAAGCTTGTATAACTTGATGACAACTCTACGGTACAAACATCAAAAGAGCCTCAAATCGAGACAATTGTTTGATGATGTCCGTGTTGAACTTACGTGAAACATGTGTGATTATATCCAAATCACCAAACTTTTTTTTATTCTGATTGGCATTTTTCTTTTCTTTCCTGCAGAAGGTGTAAAACTAAACTAAATTGGGATACAATTGTTTATATTCTTCTCTCAGGTAATAACTTTATTGCGTTGAATTTATTGTACTTGATTCGCATTTAACAGCACTAAATGCAAGTCAAGTGTCTGTTTAATTTTACACCAAAAAGCAGGAACGAAAAAGAAAAAATACCATCAAAATCCAAAAAAGATTTTGTCTTTCTGAAAACGAAAATTAATTTAACTTAATATATCTAGTGGATGCCAGGGCTTATTTATTTCTAAACTACACAAGTAAGTGTGTTCTCAACTAAAATATTTAAAAGTGAAAATACATTCATTTGTTATGATAAACCCAAAATTAGTACGCATTTAACTCAAAAACATCATCAATAATTTCTTTGTGACTTTATTAACTTTTATTTATGACTTTAATATGACAAGGAATGTAATTTCTTAGTGAGGATTTAATTATTCAATTAGCTTTGATATATTATTTTACCCTTAATATTGAAGCTTTATTTTAATCCTTCAATTAATATTTCGTGCTCGTGCTATAAGATGCAACGTTATGCAACACGATCATAAGGAACGTGATTTGTTTTATCGGAAGTCTTTTCTAAACATTGGAAAAATGTAGTAGACTGCGTTCATACAACTTGGTTAAATGAAGATTAATAATATGATTAGTACGGAAGCGTATTAGGGACATAGAAAAAATAAAATTGGCAGTGAACTTTTTTTTTCAAAGTCGGAATTTTGACATTTCAAATCTCGAAATTTTGACTACAACTTGAAATTTTGACTTTTCAAAGCCCGAAATTTTGACTCAAACTTAAAATTTTGACTTTTTAAAATCTTGAAATTTCGACCTTTTTTAAAGTCGAAATTTAGATTTTTTGTAAACTCAAAATTTCGAGTTATTTTAACTCGAAATTTCAAGGTATTTTAAACTCAAAATTTCGACTTATTTTTAACTCGAAAATTTCAACTTCAAAATTTCGACTCATTTTAAACTCGAAATTTCGACTTATTTTAAAGTCGAAATTTCGACTTTTTTTAAAATCAAAATTTCGACTTTTCCTCAGTATTTATACGTTTGCGTCTATCACATTCACAGTCATTTATATCAACAAGCGGAGAGCCATATACATAATAAATATGATAAGCATATTTTAATAAACTAAACCATTTTAAAGAGGTTATTTTAGATAGAACATCTTTTTTTTTTGCCGAAGAATAAATAAAATATGTTTCTCGTTCAAACACCTTTTTCAAGTCTGGACTTCAGATATGTGTATCAAGATAAACTCGTTATTCCGACATACTTTTATTCAACAGTCTAATATATAAAGACAAGGGTTAATAGTTGTGTCATAAGAATGCAAGCGGGTACAGTTTAATCAATGTTCCAGAAAAAAGAACCAATTCAAAATTTCCAAATTAGAAAACTGAGCAGCTCATTAGTTGGTTGCTCTGAATATGCATGGCATTTTTGGCAACTTGATTTACCATTGTTTAAACAAGGCAAAGTCAGTGACTTGCTATTGGGAAATCAAACAGGCCTTTGAAACTGTGATGCTAATTATCATCAGATTGACGATCCAATGACAGTGACGTGGAAGCTAAATAATGGAATAGGGGGGGGGGGGGATTTTGTTGTCAAAATGCATGTTCTTTCCGAATGAAACTCTTCAATATTAAATGCTAATCCATATCTTAATTCAAGAACAAACGAATTTCTGAATATAAATTGCAAAATGTCTGGATGACGCTTTAATAATTTCCGTCCATGTATACATGTCTACTCCTTCTAAAATTATAATAACTGTGTTTGAATAATAACATCAAAGTTTTCATAGTACTTAGAAAAGTCAAAATTTCGAGATTTCAAAAGTCAAAATTTCGAGATTTCAAAAGTCAAAATTTTAAATTTAAAATAAAAATTTCGAGATTTTAAAGATGAAATTTCGAGTTTAAGAAAAGTCAAAATTTGAAGTTTAAAATACGTTGAAATTTCGAGTTTAAAATAAGCCGAAATTTCGAGTTTAAAAAAGTTGAAATTTTGAGTTTAAGGTTGAAATTTTGACACTTTATAAAGTCGAAATTTCGAGTTTTAAAAAAGTCAAAATTTCGACTTTAAAAAAGGTCGAAATTTCAAAATTTTAGAAAGTCAAAATTTCAAGTTTAGGTAAAAATTTCGGGACTTGAAAAGTCAAAATTTCAAGTTGTAGTCAAAATTTCGAGATTTGAAATGTCAAAATTTCGACTTTGAAAAAAAAGTTCATTGCCAATTTTATTTTTTTCTATGTCCCTAATACGCTTCCGTAGATTAGAAAGTGAAAAGTTTGTTGCAATATATTTTAGATGTTTTTTTTTATTATCTTGGGATATAAAAGTGCAATTTAAAGATGCATATACATCATTGTCATTGCAAACACATTATTTACAAAGAATAAGTTCATTGTATAATCCAAGGAGATTCTTAATGACGTAATGTATGAAGGTACTCCATCAAAATGACTTTCATGTAAACAAAAAGTCAAAAATAACAAAACGCATAATTTAACACATAAGACCTAAATTTTATTTACTCTTGTCATGATTTACAGCAGTATTCACCAAAATCTATCATTGTCGTTTTATTAAAACGGGTTGTGTTTTAATGTTTGGTGTTATGATTTCCATTTCAGTTTAACAAGTGATACATTAAAGGTTTTATGATGGCCTCATATCAGGGACAGGCTAGGTCAGAGGGATGCTGTATAGTACGGGTAACACAAAAACATGCTAAAACAAGTTTCCAGGATAGTTGTAATAACCTTTAGTTGATATTTTTTTTTATCTTTATTAAACCTTTAGTTGATATTCATTTGAAATATTAAACTTTCAATGGTTTGTTTTGAGCAACTATGATATATGGTTTGGGTGTTTAACAGAGAATTTAAGGTCCAGATTTTCAATCAAGTTAGCAAAATTTGATGCAGGAATGCAAATAACTAATGTGAATTTGCATTCAAAAGAACAAAGTTATAAGGTTATAACTTATAAATATTAATATTTGTACAAGTGGTGATTAGTTCTGCTTGAATTTTAATATTTTTAAATTGGCGTTCTAAGGGGAGGTAACTCTTAAATAGTGATTTTCTTAAGGAATGTACATGACATTTTGCTATATCGTATTTTAGCCGAAAAAAAACGCACGGTGACCCTATCTTTTCTTTTGAAATTCTCAAAAAGCTATCTTCTCGTATTTTTTTTTTACAATTCTATCATTCAGTTTAGCTTCTAATCACATAATGTTTATAATCCATACAAAATGTGTCATTTTGTTGGACCTGTAAATTGAGAAAATGCACGGTGACCTATCAATTTTATGATATTTTTGAACTTATATCAATAGATACTACGTTTGGCAAAGTATGAACAAATTCTAATTTTTAATTAAGACTCCTATATAATTTTAATTTCATTTAAATAGAATATTATGTTTTCAGTGCAAATCTAGGGATTGGGGACTTTTCGATTTGATTTCCCCTTGAGTACAGTATTTTTGTGATTTTTCTTTTTTTTTCTTAACCATAGCTTGTTTGTTGGTCTTGTGGGATTAAGGGTATATTTCTTATCTGATTATAAAAACTTAGCATTTTGAGCATGACTGGCATAAAATTGTAAATTTTCGTGACACAAATGCTGCATTGAATGATATTGTTAAATTTTATATGTGCTTCATTGTTTAATATTTGTTTGTTTTATTGTGATTAAGATTATAACACAATGGTGACTGTCGTATCCCCAATTTTTTTTTAAAATATGTCTGATTGTTTTGTTCACTCATCGTTGTCAATATAATGGAATTTGATGCGCCAGTCGGACAAGTGCGATGTTTACTGCCGGGTTAAATCCACCACTTTCTACATAAAAAAACGCCTGTACCAAGTCAGGAATATGTCAGTTGTTATCCATCCTTTTGATGAGTTTGAGATTTTGATTTTTCCGTCTGGTTAGAGACCTTCCGTTTTGCATTTTCTCGGAGTTCGTTTTTTTGTGATTTTACTTTTTTAATCGATTTCGGTTGCTTTGTCAACCCCTTTTTTAAATTAAACTTGAAGCTCTGTATTTTTGTTTTCATTTTTTTTTATGATTATGAAATAGTGTGGGGAAAGCAACATTTAGTCTTCAATCAAATGCAAGAGATAATAAAATAAACGCCAACAAACAGTCACGCAGACTTTTTGTTTCGAATTTTCCTTGGAGTTCAGTATTTTTGTGATTGAACTTTTTTTTCAAAAATACAGTCAGGCGTCTATGCAATATGTGACTGTCAATTGATCTAGTCAATGAAACAACATGAATAAAAAAATGTTAACAGGAACTATCCAAAGTCTACAATTTAATTGCACCACATTCTAAAAACTATAAAAAAAATGTTGCTAATTGACCTATGTTTTACCAAAGATAACGTGAAGACAATACTTAAAATAGTGACATAGACAAAAACGATGTATGCGTATTTAGAGTATTCGTACATTTATCTAATGTAACTGCAAGCTATAATTGTAGTATTCCCCCGAAGCTTACTAATGTGTAAACTGCATTTGGCTTTACATCTTTTGACACATGCTTAACACATATTTTGTCCAGATAAAATCCTATGGGCCTTACAAGGCAAACCGCCATTTACACCATCAGACGCAAATAGTCGTCTGCCTGATTGACACGCTTGCTCTCCGATCTTTTGATTTCCATTAATCTCTTTATTCAGTATACTCAACTGACACTTTTTAGATAGACATACATTTTACGGGTTGTTTTAAAAGAACATAAAGTTCAATGTGACCTATATAAAACAAGTACAAAATTCTGTTGTGCTTCAGCGAAGCATAATTGTGGTTGTGATTAATGTAAATTGAGTTAAGCTAAGCAGCAAAAATATGTTCTTTGTTTTTGCTTAATTAGATTTTTGTTTACATACAGAGCCATTTGATTTATCATCTCTATATATAACTTAATCAAAAATCCCTATAGATTTCATAATGTGTTTGCTCTTTGTAAATGGTGTCTTCTTTTTGAGAAAGATAAACGGGAAATCTGCAAGCTTACACTTTTTTTTTCATTTATCTTCAAATGTACAGTTCTTTACCCATGACAATACAGGCTAGAACAAGTTTAATTGTCTGTGTAACATATATAAAACATTAGATGAATGATTTACTTGCAAAGAATTAATTGTTTCTTTGAACACTAAATCAAATACGTTGTAATGTACTGTTATGCGCCAAAGGAAAACGCAAACGTGCAGGGAAAAAAAACAGTAAATTAATTTTGAACATAATCAGTCATTTTCAGCTGAACCAATCTGAATAGACTACACACAATGAACAACTAAGTCTTGTTTAGATATACAATACATTCAAATTCAGTGAGTTCATAAATGTATCATATTAATAGGATAACATCTGCATATTGACTTTATCTAACAGTCCTTGGTGTTGCTTTTTATCTTGGCATTACCTGCTCATTAAAATAAAAAAAATATAAAATATAAACTCTCTCTACCTACACACTTATTGATGATCATGCGGATACATATCGTCTCATTGAATCATATACAATTAACTAATCAAACTTTTTTATTCTGCAGACAATGTTGTCTTGGCATACAACAGTTCAATATAATAAAATATGTTTGGGTTTCATAAAGTTTTGCTGAAGGATGTTCGATACTCTTTGTGTTTGACATTTTGGTCCGATAACAGAATCCACTAATTTAATCCATGCACTGCCATTGCAACCTGTACCCGCTAACCCTTTTCTTTTTGTGATTTTATCACATATAATAGTTCTTATAAAATCCTTGTACAGAGTGTTGAAGAATAAATGTGTCAATGTAAAATGTATGAATAATATAGAGAGAAAAATTTTCCGCTAAACAATGACGATTTATATCTAAACACCAGGACAAGGCCCTTTTTTCTGCTTTTTAAGTCACCTTATTTATGTACAAAGATTTTTAACAGTCTTTTTAAAAGCTTGTAATTTAAAAACACCGGATCGAGCATCTTTGGGACGTAGAGTTACTTTCTTGTATATCAGTTGATCTTTGATAGAGAGTTGTTGTCTCATTGACGATAATACGGCATCTTCATATTTTTGATATCACGTAAAAAGGAGTTTGACCACTTGAGTCAATATAGATACAGAGTTGAACCATGCTGACGACCCACATCTGATAATGATTGCGAGATTATATGGAAGATCAAAATGATTATATCTAGTGTGTTATGATTACACCATACTGTATACAGTACAACACACTTCGTACTCGTTCTATACAATAATATACAAACAGTACACACGAATGCAACACGTTTTATCTTGCAATCCACTTTTCCCCTAATCCAAATATAATTTGAAATTTGTAAAATTATCACAACGAAAGAATCAATAATCATATAATTTTCTTTTGTCCAACATTCAAAAATGATTTTTAGGGATCATTTAATAAATTACTTTGTTAAAAATTGAACAAATGCGGTCAATCGCCTTAGCAAAATTATTATAGATCTGGCTTTAATATATTTATTAATTACTCATGATTATATTCTGATTGTATAGTACTATTAAACCTAATTACAGCAGCCAGGCCAATATGACATTGTGATTATAACAACCACCCCCCTATAAAAGGTTAAAAATGTGAAGAAAAAGGGGAAAATTAGAGCCTTTTTGTTTAGTTTTTTTTTATTCTTCTGACCAATTCAATTCACCAAATATTGGACACATCCAATTCTATACAACGATAGGATTATGGTAATCGAATTGAGATAGTAAGTTCATCTGGTGGATATTACTTACCTATGTGGTAAAGCAATCTTATCGTATTGATACCGTGAGATAATATGACATCAAGTATGTATTTAGTTTGTCATTGAGTATTCGTGTATCTAAATAATTTTGGTTTTCATAAGAAATGCGAAAGAAACCAACGATTCCAACTCATCAGTCGAAAACATACTGACAATGACATGACAAACAAACAACGAAAAACATACTGACAATGCCATGACAAACAAAACACATACTGACAATGCCATGACAAACAAACAACGAAAAACATACTGACAATGCCATGACAAACAAAAAACATACTGACAATGCCATGACAAACAAACAACGAAAAACATACTGACAATGTCATGACAAAAAAACAACGAAAAACATACTGACAATGCCATGACAAACAAACAACGAAAAACATACTGACAATGCCATGACAAAAAAACAACGAAAAACATACTGACAATGCCATGACAAACAAACAACGAAAAACATACTGACAATGCCATGACAAACAAACAATATACTGACAATGCCATGACAAACAAACAACGAAAAACATACTGACAATGCCATGAAAAACAAACACCGAAAAACATACTGACAATGTCATGACAAACAAACAATATACTGACAATGTCATGACAAACAAAACACATACTGACAATGTCATGACAAACAAACAACGAAAAACATACTGACAATGCCATGACAAACAAACAACGAAAAACATACTGACAATGCCATGACAAACAAACAACGAAAAACATACTGACAATGCCATGACAAACAAACAACGAAAAACATACTGACAATGCCATGACAAACAAACAATATACTGACAATGCCATGACAAACAAAACACATACTGACAATGTCATGACAAACAAACAACGAAAAACATACTGACAATGTCATGACAAACAAACAATATACTGACAATGTCATGACAAACAAAACACATACTGACAATGCCATGAAAAACAAACACCGAAAAACATACTGACAATGTCATGACAAACAAACAATATACTGACAATGTCATGACAAACAAAACACATACTGACAATGTCATGACAAACAAACAACGAAAAACATACTGACAATGCCATGACAAACAAACAACGAAAAACATACTGACAATGCCATGACAAACAAACAACGAAAAACATACTGACAATGCCATGACAAACAAACAACGAAAAACATACTGACAATGCCATGACAAACAAACAATATACTGACAATGCCATGACAAACAAACAACGAAAAACATACTGACAATGCCATGAAAAACAAACACCGAAAAACATACTGACAATGTCATGACAAACAAACAATATACTGACAATGTCATGACAAACAAAACACATACTGACAATGTCATGACAAACAAACAACGAAAAACATACTGACAATGCCATGACAAACAAACAACGAAAAACATACTGACAATGCCATGACAAACAAACAACGAAAAACATACTGACAATGCCATGACAAACAAACAATATACTGACAATGCCATGACAAACAAAACACATACTGACAATGTCATGACAAACAAACAACGAAAATCATACTGACAATGTCATGACAAACAAA
Source organism: Mytilus trossulus (assembly GCF_036588685.1). NCBI lineage: Eukaryota > Metazoa > Mollusca > Bivalvia > Mytilida > Mytilidae > Mytilus > Mytilus trossulus. The sequence goes on from NC_086376.1 coordinate 20,439,898, forward strand.
CAATATACTGACAATGTCATGACAAACAAAACACATACTGACAATGCCATGAAAAACAAACACCGAAAAACATACTGACAATGTCATGACAAACAAACAATATACTGACAATGTCATGACAAACAAAACACATACTGACAATGTCATGACAAACAAACAACGAAAAACATACTGACAATGCCATGACAAACAAACAACGAAAAACATACTGACAATGCCGTGACAAACAAACAACGAAAAACATACTGAAAATGCCATGACAAACAAACAACGAAAAACATACTGACAATGCCATGACAAACAAACAATATACTGACAATGCCATGACAAACAAACAACGAAAAACATACTGACAATGCCATGAAAAACAAACACCGAAAAACATACTGACAATGTCATGACAAACAAACAATATACTGACAATGTCATGACAAACAAACAACGAAAAACATACTGACAATGCCATGACAAACAAACAACGAAAAACATACTGACAATGCCATGACAAACAAACAATATACTGACAATGCCATGACAAACAAACAACGAAAAACATACTGACAATGCCATGAAAAACAAACACCGAAAAACATACTGACAATGTCATGACAAACAAACAATATACTGACAATGTCATGACAAACAAAACACATACTGACAATGTCATGACAAACAAACAACGAAAAACATACTGACAATGCCATGACAAACAAACAACGAAAAACATACTGACAATGCCATGACAAACAAACAACGAAAAACATACTGACAATGCCATGACAAACAAAAAAAATACTGACAATGCCATGACAAACAAAAAACATACTGACAATGCCATGACAAACAAACAACGAAAAACATACTGACAATGCCATGATAAACAAACAACGAAAAACATACAGACAATGTAATGACAAACAAACAACGAAAAACATACTGACAATGCCATGACAAACAAAAAACATGCTGACAATGCCATGACAAACAAAAAACATACTGACAATGCCATGATAAACAAACAACGAAAAACATAATAACAATGCCACGACAAACAAACAACGAAAAACATACTGATAATGCCATGACAAACAAACAACGAAAAACATACTGACAATGCCATGAAAAACAAACAACGAAAAACATACTGACAATTTCATGACAAACAAACATTAAACTGACAATGTCATGACAAACAAAACACATACTGACAATGTCATGACAAACAAACAACGAAAAACATACTGACAATGCCATGACAAACAAAAAAAATACTGACAATGCCATGACAAACAAAAAACATACTGACAATGCCATGATAAACAAACAACGAAAAACATACTAACAATGCCACGACAAACAAACAACGAGAAACATACTGACAATGCCATGACAAACAAACAACGAAAAACATACTGACAATGCCATGAAAAACAAACAACGAAAAACATACTGACAATTTCATGACAAACAAACATTAAACTGACAATGTCATGACAAACAAAACACATACTGACAATGTCATGACAAACAAACAACGAAAAACATACTGACAATGCCATGACAAACAAAAAAAATACTGACAATGCCATGACAAACAAAAAACATACTGACAATGCCATGATAAACAAACAACGAAAAACATACTAACAATGCCACGACAAACAAACAACGAGAAACATACTGACAATGCCATGACAAACAAACAACGAAAAACATACTGACAATGCCATGAAAAACAAACAACGAAAAACATACTGACAATGTCATGACAAACAAACAATATACTGACAATGTCATGACAAACAAAACACATACTGACAATGTCATGACAAACAAACAACGAAAAACATACTGACAATGCCATGACAAACAAACAACGAAAAACATACTGACAATGCCATGACAAACAAACAACGAAAAACATACTGACAATGCCATGACAAACAAAAAAAATACTGACAATGCCATGACAAACAAAAAACATACTGACAATGCCATGACAAACAAACAACGAAAAACATACTGACAATGCCATGATAAACAAACAACGAAAAACATACTGACAATGCCATGACAAACAAACAACGAAAAACATACTGACAATGCCATGACAAACAAACAACGAAAAACATACTGACAATGCCATGATAAACAAACAACGAAAAACATACAGACAATGCCATGACAAACAAACAACGAAAAACATACTGACAATGCCATGACAAACAAAAAACATACTGACAATGCCATGACAAACAAAAAACATACTGACAATGCCATGACAAACAAAAAACATACTGACAATGCCATGATAAACAAACAACGAAAAACATACTAACAATGCCACGACAAACAAACAACGAAAAACATACTGACAATGCCATGACAAACAAACAACGAAAAACATACTGACAATGACATGACAAACAAACAACGAAAAACATACTGACAATGCCATGACAAAAAAACAACGAAAAACATACTGACAATGCCATGATAAACAAACAACGAAAAACATACTGACAATGCCATGACAAACAAAAAACATGCTGACAATGCCATGACAAACAAAAAACATACTGACAATGCCATGATAAACAAACAACGAAAAACATACTAACAATGCCACGACAAACAAACAACGAAAAACATACTGACAATGCCATGACAAACAAACAACGAAAAACATACTGACAATGACATGACAAACAAACAACGAAAAACATACTGACAATGCCATGACAAAAAAACAACGAAAAACATACTGACAATGCCATGACAAAAAAACAACGAAAAACATACTAACAATGCCATGATAAACAAACAACGAAAAACATACTGACAATGCCATAACAAACAAACAACGAAAAACATACTGACAATGCCATGACAAACAAACAACGAAAAACCTACTGACAATGCCATGACAAACAAACAATATACTGACAATGCCATGACAAACAAACAACGAAAAACCTACTGACGATGCCATGACAAACACGCTTCGGGTTCGTTATTCTTTTAAAAATTGGGGATTTTTTCATTCAACAGCTTAACTATTTTGAATAGGTTTTGTTTTATTGGCAAATCGGCTTTATAACAACATATTTTAAGTGAATATGTTTACTCTCTAGAAAGCGGAATTGATATTAACTTTGCTTTAGCCTCTCATTTCCCCTTTGTCGTCGACCATGGCATTCATAAAATATTAACAACTAGACGTTTCCATCTATCAATCAATCAATCAATCAATCAATCAATCAATTAATCAATCTCTTTTGCCTTGAAATTGATCTGATGATGGCATTTTTAGATCGATCATCCCTTTTCTACAGAAGGTTATGCAATTTCAGCAATTTCTACTAAGTATTCTATTAATATTCAGGACGATTTGGCTTGAGGAGAGTACTACTATGTTCCGCTAGTCTTGTGTTGTTTCCTATATATGTTTTATATATAAAAAGTACGCCTAAACAAGTGACAACTCTACGACAGAATCATGCATTGAAAAAACAGTGAAGGTGAAACATGGCTGAAACACATATTATATCCATAATTACTCTAAATATTAGCACAACCATGTTTCAAAAATATGCACAGCAATGTTCTAAAAATATGCACAACAATGTTCTAAAAATATGCACAACAATTTTCTAAAAATATGCACAATAATTTTTAATCGGTACATTTGCATAAGGAATGTGTTGTTCTTCCCTCGATAGGATTTGAACTCATGCTATTGAGATATCGAGATAAAACCTTCTGTACTGTGTATGGCGCTCTAAACCACTTGGCCACCTCGACTGTACTCAAATTCAGCTTTCGTTGGCCGACTTTTAACTTCACTTTTCGGTAGAATCTAGAGTTCTATCATAGTACATGACGAATAATCCGTGATCGATTAATTAATTGCAGATTAGCTCAATTATCTCTTGAAAAGAATGGTAATATGCAGTCACAGACATAATTCTATGAACAGTATACGTCTAAATAAGTGACAACCCATTAACATATCCAATTGTATAACTAAAAACGAATGGCAATATACAACATTATGAATAATACAGATGTCTAGATTTTAAAAGTATGTTTTGGCTTCAAACACCTTTGGTCACATGCTGATGAAGCTTGTACCATAGAGACGTGTTGTGGATATAGAAATCCTGTCGTCCTGCTTTACTCGTTGTGGTATCTGCGAATGTGAATAGTCACTAGTTTTTTACTTGCCACGGACAACACGACGGGAACCACCTGTAGAGAAAGAACTGTGCACCTGAGTTTACTCTATGTTTAAGTATTGGGTTCTCGTTGCTCAACCTTACGGTTTTATGTGTAGTGTTTTGATGATTGACTATTGTTGTCAGTCCGTTTGTCTACCTTTTTATGTAAATCTGCTGTTTATTTCTCATGCCATATTTAAATCAATGATCAAACAAGAGACAAATGTAAAATAAACAACCCAAAAAATACAAGAAAAATACAACTACTGAAAAAAAATGTATTGCTTTCACAATATATTAAACTAATGTCATAACAGTTATAATCACTCTTTCAGTGCCATTCATCTTATGAGTATATCTTTGTGTTATCTTACCAAAGGTTTGTAATAAACAATTAATAAATGATAAAATAGTAAATGAACATCAGAATGTTTTAATCGATTTATTTCTGATGTTTTTTGTTTTGTTTTTGTGTTTTGTTTTATTACTTCAGACAGTGTTACATTTGTCTTCCTTGAATTAATTATATGCATTTACATCTAAAGTGTGCTGAACTCATTTCTTATTGAAGGTGTTATGCAAATAAAAATGTTTTTACTGTTTTTTCGCTAACTTCTTGTGATGATCAGTTCAGCTTGCAAGTTTATGACATAAAAATTATTATATTATACTTTGTGTATATCAATTATTGAATTATATGCAGAAATGTGTCAGACAAGTCGGAAACACTGTGTGAGGACTGTAAATTATTACAATGTTGTAAATACATGAAAATAGCCTGTCTAGACAAAACAAATAACAAACTTATCTTTTAAAAGATATTCTCATTTCAGTTTGGAACAAAAAATGACTTATTATCTGTATTTCATTGTTGTTGTCAAATATATTGGGTTTTTATCTAAAGTAGCATTGATATAATTTGTAAAAAAAAACACCTTATAAGTTGTTCTTAACAGTTAAATTAAATAATGAACTGTTTTACACCACTGTTTTAGTATAGGTGCAGGGTTTTCAAATCCAGATATTTCTTTATGTGTTTGTTCTAATACACTGTTAAAATATAATATCTTACGTGATTGGGACATTCAATCCTCATTTTTTTCACATTTTTTTTCCCAAGACTTTTTTTGTATTTGTAAGTTTACTATACGGTATGTATGAGTTCAGCTCATTGTCGAAGGCTACACGGTCTCATGTAGCTACTAACATTCTTGGTCATTGGTCTTCGATGGACAGTTGTCTCAACACCAATCCCATCATAGTAAATAGGTTTTTTTAAGGATGATGTAAATTAGTATTAGGTTTTAATTCATATGCTGTTTCCATTTTTGTCATGTCTGTATACATTTGGTAACAATGAATGAGTGTTCTGGTTCTTCTATCGGTCAATATCTATTAGTCATTTCTAAAGGATTTGCTTTTTGTATGTTAGTTTATAATGTAAATGATTGGCCAGTTTATTGAATCTGTTTCATTCTTAGATTAAATTTAGTGAAGTTAGTAGAGTATAGTTTATATATATATATATTCCAAACGATTGTTAAGAAAAGGCAACAGTAGTATAACGGTGTTCAAAACTCATAAATCGATAGGAAAAAAAACACAAATCCGGGTCACAGACCGAAATCGAGGGTAAATATAAAAGAATGACGACACAACATTAAAATGTAACACACACAGAAACTAGTTACATGTATTTTTGTTACTTTATCATCCTGAAACAATGATGAAAATACACATTGTTCCAACAGGTCATTTTATTTTTCCAATAAAGAAACAGATTGTGTGAACCAAATTTTTTAAATTATAGTTTACAACGCATTATCATTTGATGTTATAGAAAATTAAAAGCAACCCCCAGTAATCAGTATATATGTAAATAGATATAGGAAGATGTGGTGTGAGTGCCAAAGAGACAACTCTCCATCCAAATAACAATTTTAAAAAAGTAAACAATTATAGGTAAATTTACGGCCTTCAACATGGAGCCTTGGCTGACTCCGAATAACAAGCTATAAAAGACTATTATATAATAAGATAACAGAAATTCTTCGGCATAGCAAATTCTATAGTTTTACAGTAACTCAGGCGGTTATCTTTTGTTTGTAAATTCAAAAAAATGCATTATTACCTATTATATGCTATTTGATATTTTGTACTGGTTTATGCTTGACAACCAAAATAACCAAACATTCGGTAACTGTATACATATATTGTTTCTCTAATTCTTACCTGATTTATCCTTGTCCTGACCTATTGATTATTTTTTAATTTATCAACGTGTGTTTGTTTGATGGCAGTTTGTCATTGGTCAAAATATGATTTAGAAAATCATGAGGAAAAAACCCAGGTTTTAGCCACAGTTATCTCGAAAGTATTTTTTTTAATACTAACATTTGAACATTTAACTATCGTATTACACTCGATGCAGTTGTAGAATCTATATATGTTTGTATCGGTATTGTAATTAAAGACCAAACATTGCGAACTACTGGACGTTTAGTAACTACATATATATTTCTTTCCTGTTTACAATATCTGTTTACATGGTTGTACTAGCTGCCAAATTCTTGTTCACCGATTTGACTCAAATTCTCATATTTCATTTATAACAATATAAAACATTTTTCAAAACTATCAAAAGTATAAAAATAACCAATTTACAGGACATGGTCTCAATAAGATGTAGCTTCGTTTCATGTGAATTTTAGCAAAGACGCCATCTAACTAACTAACGAGTTGACCTTATATGACCATATAAGCGATGTAAACATAAACAAAGACATAAACAACTCGTGCAACTGGATTTTTATAGGTTTGTTAAATTCTGTATTTAAGAATTGAATGGTTTTTTTTGTAAATTTATTGGGTGGTAAAAGCGTTGACCGAAGTACATTTTGTATGAAGCGCGGAAGCGCTTCATTCTAAATATGTAAGCACGGTCAACGCTTTTACAACCTTATAAAGTTTCAAAAAGAAGCATTCAATACTTATAATTACATTTTTTAGCTAGGATCATGAAAACACGTGTTTTATCCAGTTTTATTTAATTCACCTGTGCACTTTATTGTGGGACCTCGTGTCATCATGCATGATAAATGTTATTGTCTGATGCAATTGTTTACGGAATAACATGTGATGTGCTGTTAGCCAATCAGAATATCGTATTATAATGAAACTTACATCTAATGTAATTATAATAGATTAGAAATTTATGTTTATCGTAGTTTTTACCTTGATACGAACGATTTTTGTGGATCGAATCAGACAATCAAATAATTTACGTTATTTTATCTCTTTCTACGGGGTTAAATTGAAGTTCACATGAATACGGATTCAATGAGGTCGAATTATTCACTTGCAAGTGAATAATTCATTATGAATGTTTATTGGCTTAATTTGATAAAATTGAACCATTTTAGCCGATAAAATCAAATTATTATTTCACTATTTCGCACACATTGAAAATTGAACAAAAAAAATCATACTTTAGTTTTTTTATATATCTCGTAGCTAGTGCCCCTTTAATATGAATATTTGTAGTGTTTTTCCTTTCAGAAGTAGATAATTTACCAGTCATTTGGGATATTTCGAACGTATTGCATGTGAATATTGCAAAGACGTAATCGTAATGTAGATCTATAAAGATAAAACATTTGATCCAGTTTTCTCTGTAACAGACGCGTAAAATGTTAAGCCATTTATAAGCTTTTATCTATACATGTATATGTCTTCTTACTTGTTTCATCATATTTTTGTAGATTTGTATTATTTTTTATGAAATTAGTTTTCCCGTCTTTTGATTTTCTGTTTTAAGTACACTTTGTATTTTTTAAGTACTCATCTGCTTACACGTGTTACGTTACGTTATGTCACATGTATGAAACTATTCTCTGTCTTTTTAGTGTAACTTATAACAAGTGAAAATATAGATTTTAAAAGAATAAACAAGGACTAATGAACATTTTAACGACACAATATATTGTACGTGAAACATTATGTCGTCCCACTCAATAAAACAGTATCATGACCTATCAATTTGTGTATTGATTTATTAATTACAGAAGCCTATTTCATTCAACCATTTCCGTTTTCAAAATTTTTAATGACGCCATAATGAAAATGAGAATAGGCAAAATTCGGCGTACAAATGTCAGAATCATAATTATAGCAAAAATAAAAATAAATTTGGTTTGTCTTATTATGCTTATTTATTACTCAAGAAACAGTTCCAGCACGTTTATTATTACAAATGTTTTCTGTTGTCAATTGTCGTGATTTCTGTCTGATCTTTATCCATTTGTAAAAGGGCTATACGATACAGTGACAGGGGAGGTAATACGTCGCTAGCATAAAGTGAAGGTTGCAGTCTTGTAATTGACTACTTCATAGGCTATCATGTACAATAGCTGATTTTTTGAAAATAAACAAATTAAAAATGCTACATAGAAAAAAAAATCATTATTATATCATTTATGTAGTAATGTGAAATTGTGAAAAGTAGGTCATGCCACGAATAATAAAAAGTCAATTTTTTTCGACTTTCAGTTTGCTGTTTTACAGTGATATGCAGTGAAGTTTAGCATTTGATAGTTCATTGATAACATTCTGGCGTATCATAAACAAACAACTTGTAACGTCTCATTTCATTGGCCGAAAGATTTAAATACAACAGCAATGTAGTCAGTCTAGTCAGTGTGCACGTGAATTGACACAGGTGACCGACAATGGAATTTACTATGTTACTACGAACGTAAAAACAATGATTTGTATAGTTTACAAACCTTTGGCCAAAAGATTTAAATAAATGTTTTGCTAACTTCAAATAGTGGGTTCGAAAAAGTATACTGATATTCTAAGTTCTTTATGCATGCAGCAACTCAATTATCTTGTACCCGGCATGATGAGAAATATAAGGATAAAATAAAATACACGTGCCGCTTTTATACGGATGAATAAATGAACCACTTTTAATTTTTTTCATACCTACGATAGGTTACAATCCTTACAATGTCGTAGTCACTTAATATAAAGTATTTCATAATACTGATCCTGCTTTACAATAATAATTTATTATGGGTTGCACTGACATTCCTCCTTTATCATTTTCATGCTAAAACATACACACAGTAGCTACCATAAAAGGAGGAAGTTGTTCCCCAAAGATAGAAACAAAATATCTAATAGTATCATTTGTGCACCTGAATGAATTCAGTGAAAATTATTTCTTTCACATGTTTGGAACTAAATAAATATTAATACTTGTGAGAAATGTCGTAGTTTATAAGGAACAACTCCCGTTTGAATTGTTTTTGCATTGTCATTTCGGGGCCTTTTATAGCTGACTATGCGGTATGGGCTTTGCTCATTATTGAAAGCCGTACGGTGAACTTTAGTTGTTAATTTCTGTGTCATTGTGGTCTCTTGTGGAGAGTTGTGGCATTGGCAATCATACCACATCTTCTATATTACATATAAATGTACTGTTTTCGATTATGAATGGGTGAATATTTAATTTTTAAATTTATACTGTAACAATAGAGTTGCATAACATTGTTGAACAATCCGCTAAAGTATATGTAGTATGTATTCGTATTTGAAATAAAATACGAAACGAAACGTGTATGATAAACTGATAAAAAAAATATCAAAGAAATTAAGGATGACTAAATGTATGTACAAGATGAAACTCACCTTTTTATAAATACATTTAAATGTTTTAATGAATACAGACATTGTTTGTTTCTATTCACATAGATATAGGAAGATGTGGTGTGAGTGCCAATAAGACAACTCTCCATCCAAATAACAATTTATAAAAGTAAACCATTATAGGTTAAAGTACGGCCTTCAATACGGAGCCTTGGCTCACACTGAACAACAAGCTATAAAGGGCCCCAAAATTACTAGTGTAAAACCATTCAAACGGGAAAATCAACGGTTTAATATTTACAATATATAATTTACGTTCGTTTTTTCAACCGAGAATAGCAAAACCTCATGAATTATTTCGTTTGTATAAACTTCATTTAATTATCCGCTGTGCCATGATTGGCCATCTCCATTTTTTCTTAACAAAGCGTGTTACATGTTATGAATTTACTTACAATTTCGGAATTTATTTTTTTCCTTCAAGTTAATGGAATCAGAAAAAAAATCACTATTCTATGAAGAATATCTTAAACTTTGCAAACAATATGAAAAGTGTTTGTAGTAAAGTATACAGTTTCATTTTTCAAGTACAACCTTAATTCATCGAGTCCATTGAGTAAAAGAGAAGGCGGGATAAGCAACTTGGGTGTGTCAATGAAAAAAAATATGTGAATTGAGTTTTTTTTTATCCTACATTAAACTTTTGATGTCGTCCCTTGATTAAGAGAAGATATTTAAATTGAATTTTTTAACTTTTAAGATTTTAAAGTTTAAACTTTACTACCAATTAATTGCAGAAAATTATAAAACAAATGAATTTCACATTAAGCTAGAATTGTGATTAGAATCATGTATGCGAATACGACGATGGAAGCTTTAGACGACCTTGACCAGCTACGTGAATATTAATCAGTCCATTCAACGTTAAAGTACGTGTGTTCTATTTTTGCAGGTGTGAGGTCGAAGGTTTGAATTGACCAATGAAAACGATCGTTCCTTAGAGAGTTAATCTAATAAAGTTTGTTTGTCTGATTATGTCGCACGACCTATCGCGAAGCTTGGCCGCAGTTGGGTATACTATGCCGCAACCCTTCCTATAAACATGATATCCTTCCAGTTTCCTGGATTTATATACCAAATGATGCAAGATATTTTTGAAATCAGTATATATGTTTCAATTCAGCATAAATGTTTAGCAACACAAACAAAAAAATGAGTCCAGAAAAAAAATCAGACAAAATGGACTATTAAATATCACTCCATGTTTTGGTATGCACCGGAATCATGCACAAGAAACTGGAATTGTAATACAAGACTGGTACCTGAAATCATTTTTCGCGATAACAAACTTTGACAACATTGATAAATTAATAATGAATTTTTGGACAGATTTAAAATTAAATCCTTTTCTTAAAAAAATCCGTTTTCCCCAAAAATTTGACTCAACCAATTGTCTATTTAAGGGACCATTCAACTTATTTTTGCTATGTGTGTGACATTGCTAAACACATGATTGATTGTTGTTGTTTAATTTTAAATTGCGTATGCTTTTTACGATAGTGAGTGGGGATTTTATTATATTATTTGTACAAAGTCGCATTTTAATACAGATTTCAGACTTAATGCATTTACCTTTCAGCAAAGCAAAATATTTAACAAATTTAGCTAATGCAATAACTGTGTATTTATTATAAGTTTGGATATATGCAATTGACTGCTCTTAAACTGAGATATCCCACAGCTACATATGCCCATATTCTTAATATTCTTGTCGATAAATCAGTGCTATTTAAGTGTTTCTTAATCATATCGAATGATAATGAGAAAAAGTTGATCGTGATTATTTCAGTAAATCTTTATCGAATTCATTATATGCTGCATGCGATCAAACCGCGATTTTATCAGGAGGTTAATATCAAACGTAGATAAAAATTTAAGACGATATAATAGCTTATAACAAGGTATTTTGTAATAAAAGGTGTATGTAACTTCAGTTGCATGCACGTGCTCAACAGAATCATACACATAACTAAATGAATATGATTAAGCACCGGACAGCTATATTCCAAATGAACCGTAGTAACTTATGGCATAAGGATCTTTTGAATAATGACGTATACTCTAATACTACGTTATAGGATTAATTTATGAAATTGTTTCAGATAGTGGAATTGATTGTTGGAGTTCTGTGGTTATTATCACCTTTGTCCAATAATATGGCATATTTAGATTGAGGAAGCTTAGTTAGTCAATCACTATCTCACCAAAGAAGTGATTATATTGGTTTTGTAATGGGAACCAACTTTCTTATCTTCCTGTTATATATATCATCCGGTAAGTTTTTAAAAATATTTCAATTTTTTATCTTATTTTATCTTTTATTTTATTTTTCACAATATTAGGTTTATTTTTGTTAAGTTCCAAATTTAGTTACATCAGCTTGAAAATAATATGCACAATGCATTTTGATAGAAATTACATTTGTGAAAATTGCATGTGTTTAAAGGTTGTAGTTCGGTACCAGGATAACAATACAGAGGTAATCATGGTAATGAAATGATAAAAAAGTAATTCAATTCAAATATACAAACTTGCTGTAATTTAGATATTCAACAAGTCGTTTGATGCAAATTACCGGAATTTAAAATATATGTTTTATACAGATACGGAAATTATCAGGAAAGATTTGCAAAACGTTTTGATAGTGATACAAAAGATGTACACGTAGATGGGCGATTGTTTTATCTCTATTCAGAGAATTTTGTCTTGATGAAAAATCGTTGATAGTCTCCAATGTTTGATTGAATTCGATCACAACTTTTCTAGACTCTAGACGATTTTAGAGGTGTTTTTTTTTATATTATCCATATTAAGTCCATTACTAGAGCTCTCCTATTATATATAGACACTTGTACACTTTTAACGACCATGTGTTGATCTCATTTGGAATTGTGTGTTCCACCTAATTTTTGTTTATTTTTAAAAACAAATAAGTTGACATTATGTGAAATGAGTTAATAGTTATCAAAGATACCAGACTTATAATTCTAAACATCACACACGCGTTTCGTCTACATAAGATTCATCAGTGACGCTCAGATCGAAAAAAAAGTTTAAGAGCCAAAACAAGTACAAAGTTGAAGAGCATTTAGAATCATTAAGATTCATGTATAATCTGGAAAACTTAAAGATTCTGGAGCAAATTATATATCATCGTAAAATAATAATAATAATAATAATAATAAAAATAATAATAATAATAATAATAATAATAATAATACAAAAGTATATAAAGACAGCTGCCCAGAGCCTTCAGTTAAATATGATTAGGAACAAATATGGTGGATCTTAATATCATCTAACTTAATCAAAGGTTAGTTGGAAGCAATTAATGGAGTCAGACAATAAAACCAAATATGCCGACAGTAAAATGAAGGTTTATAGGAAAGTATGAAGGGAGTGGGTTTATAACATTATTACAATGTGTAAATAAATGAGACGTTTAATAAAACAATTTTTCACAACTTAATATCTCAGTCGGCTTGACATGAAAAAAAGAAACTATGTGCGACAGATTGTTTCAGATCAAAAGATCAATTCAATTTCCATCAAACATGATAATACTAATAAATTTAGTTCAATTTAGTATTACTTATTAATCTCCTTTCAGAAATCCATTTATTAACGTCAAACTATTAATGAAAAAATATAAGATGTTTCATATGAGTCTACCCTTTATCTATGTAAATTTTGTCCCCACAGTATATGTTATCATACGTAGGGTCTCATTTCTGTTTCATTCCTGATAACACTCGTCTATAAGATGAGTTAAGCATACAATCTCATACCTCATTACCTCTTCGGTAAAAGTAACTAATAAATTAGTTGTTTCAACCACCTTAAAGTCCAACAAACTTGATTCACTTTGTGAACAGATAAGATTGTAAGAAACAATTCAATCATATCAAAAAAGTAAATGATTTATATGTATACAATGTATCATTCATTATACTTGACAAAAGAAAGGATGCTTTTGTCTGAAAAATTTATAGCAATTTAATTAGGTGTATCTTTCTTTTGTTGTATCTGCGGTACTTTTCTATCCTTGTGTTACAAACCAAATGTTTAGAATACTTAACTGGTGTAAAACTCAATACGAGTATTTTCCTCAATGTGAAAAAGTAAAGAGATGTGCTTTGATTGCCAATAAAACAACGTTCACCAAAGTGTTACAACTACTGGTCCTAGGCCTAATATGAGCAAAACTCGTGTTGTATACGTTACGACGTATATTAAACAAGACGAAAAGACAAATAGACAAATAAGAGTACACAAAACAAAACTTAGAAGACTAAAGCAAACCAACACGAACCGAAAGGTGCTTTGGAATTATTAGCATATCTGCAGACCATGTGGCATTTAAAATTTATGTATACAAACACAGTCAACATAAATGAAAACACGAGTAAAATGATAATTTGACATCAAGTTTTACATATAAACCTAATTGCTGGTTAACAGCCTAGAAGTGTAAAATTGTATATTGACAACAACACTACAGTACTGACAGGATGATTTGTTGTACAAAAGGTAGCATTTGCGTAGCAAAAATACTTATCTACAAATTATTTTTGCATTATATATTTACATATTTCATACTAAGGTATGCATTTAAGATGTTGTTGTTTATTGTGTGTGCCTTTTATAAATCACCTTTCAAAAGAAGTTTGATTCACCACCGAATGTTGTATTAAAAGACAAAATATATTCATAGAAAATTTCGTGTTAGATTAATTTACAGATATTGGACCTTGAATGTTGGTAATTTCTTTAGACAATCATTCCTCCGTGTGATTAAATAAAGACGAAAGTAGAAATAGGTCAAAAGTAACATAGACGAAAATATAATGTTATGATAAATATTGTCTTTTACCTGAAATGCATTGCTCCATTATGTGCACAATTATTTTTTTCAATAATTGGGACAAAGTGATTTTGACAACTATGATTACAAACTGTTCTTCGCAGAACTTTGTGTTTTGGTTGTCATAATTTATTGCGACACAATAATGGTAACTCAATATTTACTTTTTATTAACTTACCTTCAACAAATTTAGTATGTCAGTGAATTTGATCTACATGTATGTGTTCGACAGATGAACATAGCGATTTGTTCCCAATTATATCAGTATGAATTTGGTTGTGCACGACTTTGTGTACTCAATACCGGTATATGCTGTGCGTCGCGATGTGCGTGATTAATCAATATATGTTCAAACTTTATTCTCCGAAATGTGATGGCTTACCTTCAGTACTTCCATAAAGCCATCCTAATAAACCTCAACATATGAAATTAAAAAAAATTTCGTTAACCTAAACAAAACTTAAATCTATATTTAACAATGGAATTCTAAATAATATTACAAGGAACGTTTTTCTTTTTATACTTTTTTTGCATGTTCCATAGCCTTTCAAGATATTTCTAAAGATAACAGATTTTCTATTTAATAACAAGCTTATTAAGTTAATAGAAGGATTGGCAAGACAATCTTAATATGTTTTATGCTGCAGAGGAGTAAATGTATTTACCTATTAATACTTTGTATAAAGTTCTTGCTTTATAATGATATTCGCTATTGACTTTACTGATATGAATTATAATCACTGATTGAATCGCATGATCTTATTTATAAATATTTTTTAATGATCACACTATCATGTTTTGCAGGAATGTACAGCTGAATAACATTTTATGTAAGGTACATCATTTAAAACTCATTCAAAAAATTGTTGTATGAATACAGAATATAGTTCCGGTTTTTCAGAACAAAACAGATTTTTTCATATACTGATTTTTAAACGAACTATAAAAATGTAAACTTCAAAAATGTGCATTTGTTCCACTCTTCTACCATTAAAGTATTAAGAGTCTTCTTTTTCGTTTTTGCCAAAGAATTAGGTGCATTTTTTTTGTTATTACTAAGTATAATAGTTTTATTTGCAACATACTTATGATTGATGTGAATAAAGATAAATCTTCAATGGTTAATAAATATTGAATGAACGAAGAAATGTCTCTAATGTGAATGTTCAAACTTGAGTTAACTCAGTCATATACTCAGTATAGAGGATTCATGTTTGTTGTTGTTTCAATGGCCGCCAGGATGTGAACATTCAGTTTATTTTTTATGACTTTACATAACGCGCTCATTCTTAATTCATATAAAGAATAATCTTATTGCAATCCTTCGGTTATAAAAATTCTTATCCATGAGGTACAATTTCTTGTAAATGTCATTGATTATATTTTATGTAACTATTGAAAGGAAGCCCGTCTTATTGAGAAATACTATTTCACTTAGAAAGAGTTTTTACTCGTGCCATGAAAGGTTGTTAACAACTTATGACGCTAATTTAATGGCCAATTTGAATTTTTGTCGCATTCTGCAGTAAAGTATTGGTAAACATTGCATTTGTGCGTCAAAGTGAGAAAAGGAATTATAAATCTTGAATTTACGAGTTGTTTTGGTTATTCTCATTTTATTCAGCTTGTATATTGACAACTTCAAAGCAGTTCCATGATTTAAGCTATTTTAACAATGATTGAATGAAATTTATGCTCTTATCCTCAATGCATAAACGGCTAATGTTGAAAAATCTTCAGTTGTTTATATTCGTTACACAAATGCAGTATGCACTATTTGACACTAAAAGTGACGCAAACAACTTTCAAATCAACCAATCGCCCAAAAGATGTTAGAAAATAAACGAACAACAAACCTACGCCAATGACAAGTCAACCTAGTGGAAATCCGGTACTTTTCCCCCTAGATGTCATTACATAGTGTGATTGATACGTATAAACATTAATGTTGCAGTAATCTTCTATTTGTTATAAATACCACACTTCATTAAACAGGGATATTGGATGTGGCTTCGATGAAATGTAACTTTGTATGAATAAAGATCCTTTCTGTTTTTGCTTTTTGTGAGATAGTCTGTTTGCCGTATAGATATTTGTTTATTTTTTGCAAAATATTATGCTTGTTGTCACAATTTACCACAATATAGCCAATGAATATTTAACGACTTCGAGTTTGTCCGCCATTATAAGAGAAAAAACATACGTCTTGAAATGTTAAAATAATTTGTTTTCCCAAACGTCATTGCATTGGATCGACCATCGTAGGATTAACGTCACTCGTGTAAACCCCAAAATGGTTTGCAAACTGCCGATGCATATACTCTATCTCTTTCTTTATCCTTTGATTTGAAATAATATAATGATCTTTCACAAATTCTTTATCTTACTTTGATGTAGGTAATGTACATACCAGTATGTATTGTTGTTTTCACAACTAATTGGTGGTTATCAAAACGGGTTTCTTTTTAAGTTGAAGATGTAAGTAGTTTTCAATATTACCTATTAACTCTGCATGTCTCTACCGCATAGTAATCTATGTTATCAAACACGTTCCAGCATTTTTATAAAAGGTATAAGTGCAAGGTGGTAAAATAAACAAAGCCAACTATCCATTTGTAAGAGAACGCTTGAAATGTTATATATAACGTTGAAGTAAGAACAAAAATCAATTTTGAAGTCTTAAGTTTACTGTGATCGAGAACAAAACAGATCTTTTAAGTTAAATGTAAATAAACACAGCCAATGCATGTCCAAAATCCTTAATCATATTAACACATTGCTGACATTTTCAAATATATCTGTTAACATTGTATACATAACTTTGAAGTTATCTGCCTCTCTTTGTGCGGTTTTTCTCGCATACGGTTAAAGGCACCGTTCCTCTTGTGATCATACAAGTAATCACTAAGGTTAACGTTATTTTGTTAAGAGTGTTGCCATCAGTAACTGTTGTTACTAATGCAGCTCCTGGGATATTGCAATAAATTCTAGAAAGAATTCTAAATATGAACATTTGAATAACAAAAATTTGACTTAAGTTTCATTTAGATATTGCAGTTTTGAGCCCTTCAGCTTGGTCACTGGTCAATCAAAACGCCGTACCGCTGATATAACAGTGGTATAAACACACGAAGTCGCTCATGTTAGTACGGATTGAAAAACTCTTAAAAGTTGCCTCTCGTGTAAAATACATTGAGATGAAATCGTTCCAACATATTTTAAAGTCTTAGTTGGTTCTTCGTTGTCTCATCAAATTTGGTTCTTCTTTGTCTCTTCGAACTTGTTTCTGCGTTGTTTCATCTGCTTTTTTCTTCGTTGTCTTATCGAACTTGGTTCTTCGTTTTGTCCCGTAGGTGTTTTTCTTCGTTGAATCATCGGATTCCGTTTTTTATTGTCGTATATATTGAACTTGCTTCTTCGTTGTCACGTTAGCAAGTGTAGACTCCCTATATACATCTCAAAAGGAAGTTGAATTAGCAACAAGAAATGAATTCATATAAGGTGAAATTTTCTTTTGTGCACGTTTAATGCATATTTCTGAACATGGCTAATTTCTTCTATTCAAATTTCATTATCATATGCTCTTTATAGTTTATACAATGTTTCAGTGATTGTCATTTTGTTACTATATGACATGAAATAATTAACCAAGTCTGTATTCTGTTTCGTAGCTGAACTTGCGGCACGAAATTCCAAGGAAGCCAATAATAGAAACCTGTTAATAAAATAAATGGCACTAAATATCGAGTTACAAACCGTGGTAATGCAACAACAATGTCTAATGAAACTATTCATGATTGAAAAAGATGTTTTGTTGTGTGACATAGAAATCAAAACATGCTGTGATGAATGCTAAACAGAATATATAACGAGCTATATTCAGCATTACAAGGCAAATGTATGTTTAGAGGTACAAGTCTGGAGGTGGCGAAACAAACAATTGCATTGTTATATATGCAAACACAAATACCAAAGGAGGTTTGCTGCGTAGATAATTTGAACTTTAATCTTTCAGTCAGAGCAATTTTACTTTGAAAGACAAAAAACAAAATATTCGGGTGAGAATTTTTTTGAAAAGAAAACATATTTTTGTAAAATAAGATATCAATAATGGTATACCAGGGATGAAAAATTAAAATAAATGAACAATATATTGATGGATGTTGAGATTTAATATCTACACTCGTATTAAACGTACATGTATTGTCACAATTTTAAAGAATGATAAATAAAACGACATACTTAGTTTCGTCCGTTGGTTCAATTTTAATAGACTATTATTAGATGCACGATCTTTTTATTATTTGTTAGAAGCTTTGAACTTGCTGTCAGTTAACAGCGAGTACTCTTCAGATCTGTACCTTATGTCTTTTTGTTTTTGGGATATTCAAGTACCCGTCCACGTCCACTTATATATATATATGTTTGTCCACCTGAAGAGTTAAGCCTTTTTCAACAGATTTTTATATTTAGTTCTTATGTTGTACTGTTATACCACTGTCACAGGATAGGGCCGGGAGGGTTGGGATCCCGCTAACACGTTTAACCCCGCCACATTCTGTCTGTATGTGCCTGTCCCAAGCCAGGAGCCTGTAATTCAGTGGTTGTCGTTTGTTTATGTGTTACATATTTGTTTTTCGTTCATTTCTTGTACATAAATAAGGCCGTTAGTTTTCTCGTTTGAATTGTTTTACACTGTTTCGGGGCCTTTTATAGTTAAATATGCGGTATGGGCTTTGATCATTGTTGAAGGCCGTACGTAGACCTATAGTTATTTATTTCTGTGTTATGTTGGTCTCTTGTGGAGAGTTGTCTCACTGGCAATCATACCACATCTTCTTCTTTTTTAAAATTATATATGTTGATTATCAGTTTTGAAACATAATTAAAAATTTTATAGCATTCCATAACTTCATTTATTTGTTTCTAAGACGAACCAGTCAAACTTCTTTCCCGTAGTTCAAAATGACAAATCATGTGTAACGTGGTGATTGCCATCTGTAGGTATGTGCCTTTCCCAAGTCAGGAGCCTGTATAATTCAGTGGTTGTCGTTTGTTGCTATGTAAACATATATTTTTTGTGTATTTTTTTTTATATCAATTAGGCAATAAGTTTTTCTTGTTTAAATTGCTTTACATTTTGTCATTTTGGGACCTTTTATAGCTGGCTATGCGGAATGGGCTTTGCGTTTAATCCCGCTGCAAATGTTTGCACCTGTCCTAAGTCAGGAATCTGATGTACAGTAGTTGTCGTTTGTTTATGTAATATATACGTGTTTCTCGTTTCTCGTTTTGTTTATATAGATTATACCGTTGGTTTTCCCGTTTGAATGGTTTTACACTAGTAATTTTGGGGCCCTTTATATAGCTTGTTGTTCGGTGTGAGCCAAGGCTCCGTGTTGAAAGCCGTACTTTAACCTATAATGGTTTACTTTTTAAATTGTTACTTGGATGGAGAGTTGTCTCATTGGCACTCACACCACATCTTCCTATATCTATTTGCTCATTGTTGAAGGCCGTATGGTGACCCAAATTATTAATGCCTGTGTCTTAAATTGCCTCTTGTGAAGAGTTGTCTCATTGGCAATCATACCACATCTTTTTATATTTAATTGCGATTGGTTACTTGTATTTTGACAACAAATGCATATGAAAATGAACATGCTGTGTATTTACGTACGCACAATCTACACAAAGTAAATCCAAATAAAAATTATTTACTAGTATTATCACTAATAAGTTTCAATTAATAACAGTAATTCGCGTTTACAGTCAGGATCCTACTTCGTCAAAATTATCTCCCCATTACGCCAGTTCATTTTCACAATCGTAGAAACGGAAGCCATTGTAGGGATGACGCGCTACAAATTTTGCTCCTGGAAACCGATAAATTTATCCACAGTGCACCATAACGATCCCTATATGTCAGTTGTATTTTTAAAGACAAATGTATCAACTAGCTAATGAGCATCAGTTGATAATCTTGTCTGCATTGATTCAACTTAAAACTATTGTCTGATCGGTTGTCAGGTGGAATTTTCGAAAATTCATAAACATTTAAAAAAATTCTAACTAAATATTTTGTGGAAGGGCACACGAGATTTTTTTAGTGTATGAAGACTTAAACTCTAGTTATCAGACACAAAAAAATAGAATTTTTCGAAGATATGCATTTTCATCATCCAACTTGAAAGACTGTCGTCAAGTACTTTCAGTAAAAAAAAAGCTATTCGAACACACCTTCTCTGTTTTTGTGACTCATTAGATAGGTATTTCACTTGACCTATATATTTCATCTTTTAGTACTGTAATTTTTTTGTGTTATAACGTCAACCTGTAGCTTTAATATATAAAAATAATAGAATCTGAAGCGAGACGATGTATGAAATATTCTTACTTTGTACGATATCAAGAAAAAATACTCAACTCAAACACGCCCTAACATAAAAAGGTGCACTCGATTTTCTCTTTTCGATACAATTGTTACCCATTTTTTGGAATTTTTTTTTCAGTCACATAATGGAAGAGCATACACGAAAATTACTGAACTTATAGATTAATATGTTTTCGGTCCGTCGTAATTTTTTCAAAAAAATCGGAGGTTATGCATTTTTGTCATCTAACTTGAAAGATACCCTGTCGTCGACTTGATACCTAATTGTTCTGTTTAACTATGAACTAGATAAGTTGAAAACTTATGCAAATGGTGTTTTTAAAATAAAACACCTCGTAATTGAGAAAAAAATTGCAATTTTATTTGTTTCTATTAACTTTTCAAAATTTTGTCACTATAGTAAAAAATATAGTAAACTTTTATCGCCTTCTCTAATAAAGAGCTTCGATTCTTTTGTTCTATTTCAACCTGGTTTCCGACTGTTTAATCACCTGGCTGTAATATATTTTATATCACAAAAATCTATTTTACATATCATTAGATGAATGTCTCTGTTAGATGCTATTATTTTTTTTTACCCAACAACTATTGTAAATAAGTCTGCTACCAGGATGTGTTTCTCTTGCTTAGAAGATTTTAAGGCTTAATTTGCTCATAGTGTGCCTGTATTTACAGTTATAAAAATGATTTACGAAGGACGCCAAAAAACATTACAGACTCAAGGGAGTATAATTACCATAGTTGACGCAGGCAATTTTAAACTCAAAAGACACACACACAAAAAAAAGAAATAAGACAATACTGCACCATTGGTAAAGAAATAAGGCAATAACGCACTTAGGCTAAACGAAAGAAGACAATGTCGTACATGGTCAAACAAATAAAGACAATGCCATGCCATGGATAAAGAAAAACACATCCACAAAATATTTTCATATGTTTTAAGCGTTTGAATGCTGGCTCATTGAGCTGTACCTGATGGATTCTCATTATATATCTACTCAGAAAACTAAGCATTGAGCAAAACTAACTCTATCATTAACCGGGGTTGAACTCAGATGTACATGAGGGATTTTCTACAGAATAACTTTATTCCTGGTTATTAAAACACAATCTTTTAAGAAAAGATGAAAAAACTACCAAATTCCAAAGAGAGTGTTTTGGTGGAAGCAATGACACACAAAACTTAGTGGAGATGTCATATTTGACAGCATATTCTTAGTTATGTAAATCCGATTTAATTGATTTACCAGCATCCAGTGCTACAAGGGAAATATCGGACGGAAACTTTGCAACATATTTTCATAAACGTTTATCGGATTTCCCATGACTACTGCACGAGTTGTAATTCTATTACAATTTGATCCTCTTGTCAAACAGAACAAAATATCGATGCTTAAAATTATCAAGTTTGATAAAGCTAAGGGTAAAAGTCGTTTAACTTATTGATACCAATTCTTACGTGCTGACAAAAAATTAAAGCTACAAGATCCAAATAATATTTACCGAATTCATAAAACTATTAAAATGTCATTTAGCGAAACAAAATGTCATTGGCCTTTCCCGATTTTTCTAATCAAAATGAAACGATAATGAAATACACTTAAATCAATTACAGCCGAAAAATGTGTATGTTGGTGCTCAAATTAAACTTGAAGCGGATTTAATTGCGTTTGATTATTCCTAAAAGCAGAAAACAAATCAAATCTTTAAAAATTAATAAGGATAAATTTCTAAAAATTGTAAACGCTTTTGAAACTCAAAATTACGCAACGTTATAGTGTAGGCTGTTGTTATCTCAAATTGAGGCAAGTGAATACAAACACAGTCTATAGAAAAATAACGAATCACATGGACTATTCAAAATATTGTTGACTTCCTAAAAAAAGTACCATTGTTACATTAAATGCGCATTCATACGCATTTGCTGATTTTCGTTCAAGTACATGTTTTCCTAACTATAGATTACAAATAAAAGATTAGTAGACAAGAGAAGATGTGGTATATGAGTGCCAAAGAGAAAACTCTCCGTTCAAGTACCAATTTGTAAAATTAATTATTATTATAGGTCACGGAACGGTCTTCAACACGTAGTCTTGGCTCACACCGAACATATCATATTTAAATAACAGCATCCCAAGCTTGGAAGTGAGAAATATTGACGATACCAAGATAGATAATATGAATAAGACAGCCACCAATGACGACATAAATATGATAACAATAATTTCACGAGTGAATATTTTTTCGAGAGACGCTAATCCTGAAATATGTTATATATATATATATATTAAATAATACTTCCAATCATTGTTTCCATGACATACCCATAATTATTCTCAAACTAAGTTGAGATACTTTCATTCCAAGGTTTATCTTTTTTTTTAAATCGAAAGCAATAAAGGAGCGAAAACTGGACAATTTCGCTGTTTAAAGCATTTTATTAAGTCACATATGCATATGGTTTATGCTATTTTTCACTGATTGCAGATACATACCATGCGCGTTCTGTAATTTAAGATGATTTCAGTAAATATCAACTAGTATTAGAGAACCAGGATAAACATTCATAGATTCAGATTCAATAGTTTATTAAAGTCTCACCACATACAACATGATTAAAACAAGATACAATTATAAAATTAATTATACAGTAAACATAGTTAAAACAATTAAATACATGTATGTGCCATTCTTAAAAGAATTATGAGAGACTATTAAAATAAAAATAATACTTATTCATTTTATAAAATACTACAAATACAGTAGTTATGATATATAATACTGTTTTCCTTGTTAAAATGTTATTGCAGGTTTTGGCAACAATATTACAAATATTGGTATTTTTAAAGATATATATAAATTTTTCTTCATGAGACAAGTTTAAAAATATATCATTATGACATGTAATATATCAATAAAAAGAGCATGTCTTAGATCTTCATACAAGGGACAATTTAAAAGTACATGTTTTTCATCCTCTGAAATATTGCAGTTAAAACAGACTCTTTCGTCTAGATTTTTTTTCCATATGTACCATTAGTACACTGATTAATTGGTTTCCATGATCCTGTTTATATCAAAGAACCAATAAGTCCAAGGTGACCGAAGTGCTGAAACAATAACATTTGAATAAGTAAGACTTGACTGATGATTCTTATACCAAAAAATACACTTCTATTGTTTTATTGTGTTTTACAAGTGTTGTTTGTTTGACATATACCCTCATCTCCATCATAGTATCGTATACCAATTTCTCTTTTCATTCGTACTTCTAATTTCCCAATTGGTCAACCTTTATTTTACATAAACAAGGCAGTTAGTTTTCTCGACCTTTTTAGCTCACCTATCCCGAAGGGACAAGTGAGCTAATGCCATCACTTGGCGTCCGTCGTCGTCCGTCGTCTGTCGTCGTCTGTCGTCGTCGTCTGTCGTCGTCGTCTGTCGTCGTAAACTATTTCAAGAATCTTCTCCTCTGAAACTATTGGGCCAAATACTTTCAAACTTTAACTGAATGTTCCTTAGGGTATCTTATTTATAAATTGTATCCGAAGTTTTGATCTATCAACAAACATGGTCGCCATTGCTAAAAATAGAACATAGGGGTCAAATGCAGTTTTTGGCTTATAACTCAAAAACCAAAGCATTTAGAGCAAATCTGACATGAGGGTAATATTGTTTATCAGGTCAATTTCTATCTTCCCTGAAATTTTCAGACGAATCAGACAACCCGTTGTTGGGTTGCTGCCCCTGAATTGGTAATTTTAAGGAAATTTTGCTGTTTTTGGTAATAATCTTGAATATTATTATAGATAGAGATAAACTGTAAACAGGAATAATGTTCAGCAAAGTAAGATTTACAAATAAGTCAACATGACGGAAATGGTCAGTTGACCCCTTTAGGAGTTATTGCCCTTTATAGTCAATTTTTAACCATTTTTCGTAAATCTTAGTAATCTTTTACAAAAATCTTCTCCTCTGAAACTACTGGGCCAAATACTTCCAAACTTTAACTGAATGTTCCTTAGGGTATCTAGTTTGTAAATTGTATCCGAAGTTGTGATCTATCAACAAACATGGTCGCCATTGCTAAAAATAGAACATAGGGGTCAAATGCAGTTTTTGGCTTATAACTCAAAAACCAAAGCATTTAGAGCAAATCTGACATGGGATAATATTGTTAATCAGGTCAAGATCGATCTGCCCTGAAATTGTCAGATGAATCAGACAACCTGTTGTTGGGTTACTGCCCCTGAATTGGTAATTTTAAAGAAATTTTGCTGTTTTTGGTTATTATCTTGAATATTATTATAGATAGAAATAAACTGTAAACAGCAATAATGTTCAGCAAAGTAAGATTTACAAATAAGTCAACATGACGGAAATGGTCAGTTGACCCATTTAGGAGTTATTGCCCTTTATAGTCAATTTTAACCATTTTTCGTAAATCTTAGTAATCTTTTACAAAAATCTTCTCCTCTGAAACTACTGGGCCAAATACTTCCAAACTTTAATTGAATGTTTCTTAGGGTATCTAGTTTGTAAATTTTATCCGAAGTTATGATCTATCAACAAACATGGTCGCCATTGCTAAAAATAGAACATAGGGGTCAAATGCAGTTTTTGGCTTATAACTCAAAAACCAAAGCATTTAGAGCAAATCTGACGTTGGGTAATATTGTTTATCAGGTCAAGATCTATCTGCCCTGAAATTTTCAGATGAATCAGACAACCTGTTGTTGGGTTGCTGCCCCTGAATTGATAATTTTAAGGAAATTTTGCTGTTTTTGTTTATTATCTTGAATATAATTATAGATATAAATAAACTGTAAACAGCAATAATGTTCAGCAAAGTAAGATCTTCAATTAAGTCAATTGACCAAAATTGTCAATTGACCCCTTAAAGATTTATTGCCCTTTAAAGACTTTTTTCACAATTTGTTCATCATGTTGACTTACTTTAAATAATCTTCTCCTTTGAAACTGCTGTATCAATTTCAGCCAAACTTAGGCTAAATGAGTTTCAGAGTATCTAGTATAAATTTTATATTTTATTTCCTTGTATGTCAAGAAACATAGCTCCTATGGCTAAAATAGAACATAGGAGAAAATGATTATTTTTTTTGTTTTTTTAAGAAAATAGGACGATCCAAAAAACATTTAAATAAATTGAAAAGCCAAAATAATCATTGATGAGAGATTTAACCAAAAGAATTAAGGTGAGCGATTCAGGCTCTTGAGAGCCTCTTGTTTCTTTTCTTTTTTAGTGACCTATAGTTGTTAATGTCTGTGTCATTTTGGTCTTTTGTGGATAATTGTCTCATTGGCAATCATACCACATCTTCTTTTTTTATACTTAACCGCTTTGAGAATTGTAATCTCGTAACTTTACAACTGTTAAAGACAGACATCTGAAATACGTTTGTATAATGTACTATTGTGAGATATCAGTCTACATAATCTTTATATTAATGATCTTTAACTGTGTCGTTTGGTCTCTGGTGGAGAGTTTTACCATCTTATTTTTATAACTCCTCGTCGTTTACAGTACAAAAAGGGCGTTTAGATATAATGCCGTAATTGCGTACCATCTTATTTGAAAACGTTTTATTTCATTTGTTTTAACATTTTGAAGTTCGTAGGTTTGTTATTAACATTGAGTTATGTGCTAACATTATATATGAAACATTAAGCATTTACAGTGCTACTGCTGTGCAATTTGTCAGTTCCGTCTTATCATTTTGGCTCATTTAAGTTTATGCTATCGAAAAATTACGAAACAATTAACATGTTACACATTTTTTGTTGTAAAACTGCAAGAGGGAAATTGTTAACGTTTACTTAGTAACATATTGACAACTAATCCGTCTGTGTTGTCTGATGAAGGTGATAGCTGAAGAAAATTAATGAGCCTTACTGTTCGGGTAATTCTTTGAAAGATTACTATATGTAATTACATGTGATCGTTGTAAAGTGGTAATAAATCATACATAAATTTATTACATCGCTTTATCAGACAAGTTTGATGTCGATTAATTTATAGAAGTGGTATAATTTATATTTTTGTACGATAAAGAAAGAATTTTAATTGATTTTTGTTCTTTGTACGTCTTGGGTTTTAATGAAATGTGACGTACGGGGTATATATACTTCAATTAGACAGCAACTTGTCGACAACACATATCTAAAAGACATCTGGAGAGCCAAATATGTCAAGGTAAAAAACGTCGACAAAAATCTGGATTGTTACAATGATGAAAAAAAAGTAAAGAAAAACATCTCCAGATACTATAAATCAAATAATGGCTTTGTTCGTATTTCAGCTTACCTGTTTTCCAAACTGTCTATTGAAAATAATGAAAATGGCGTTTGAAGCAAACTTCAATTTCTATATTTAAACGTTCTTTATCTTTTACAAATAGTGACTTGGATGGCACTCTTCTTATATCTATTTTAGTTCTGATATTGTAACGACATAACAAGAGTATCCTCTGATTTATTCTGGTTTAATAAGAAGTAAGCTTTGTTGTATAATGTTACTTTTAAGTTACATTTTCTACAACTAAATTCCCTTTCATCCTTTCGTCGCTAGTTAATTAACTTTACTGTTGACATGACTTATCAATTAAACATTTATCTATTGTCCTACACTGAAGTCACCTTTCTTGATAAACATTTATCTATGGAGTATTTTAGAGCCAAACGTTTTGTACTGCATAAAAAATAAAGTATTGTTCGGCACGAAAATATACTTGTTCTGGAGACCGACCGACTTAAGTTATCTTTTTCTTTGGAAGAATGCAATTTTAGTTTTAACCTAAAGATAAAACATAATTGACTGGAAATCGAGTATTTTACTTAGGAATCATACTGCAATCAAGTACGATTAAGGATGATATGAAAAAAATATCATGTGTAATTATTAGAGGCATTAAAACAATCTGGAACGGAGACACACGACAGACATACCCTGAACATTTTGTATCTTGACTAACTTTCCCCATGTATTGTAAAGTGTTAAAGTTTGTGACTTTTTGTTATAGCGTCATTTACAGATTTGTAAATATGATCAAAGACTGTATTAGTGAAAGACAGGCTCATTTATTCACTACAAGCTGAAAAAACCCTTCTGGGAAATTCCTGTTTTATGTCTGCTTTTTTAAGTCGATTAAAATAAGCATGCACATTTTAACACAATCAAAAGAAATTGTTTACTTTTTTAAATTAAAAAGAAAGAAAATGAGAAAATAATTACAAAAATTATTGTCCTTACGGGTTTTTAACACAATTAGATGAAAAATTACTGAATTTAAGTGGAATTTCTCGGTCAACATGCGATGTTCTGACAAAGGGTGTGCCATAACAAAGATATGTATTTTTTTCATTCTTTTTGTTTCAGCATCACAATATTAAAAGCCGAGCTAAAACACATTGCAGGTTTTTTTTCAGCAATATTTCCTTACATATCATAATTTGATAGGCAATTACTTAGAAGTTGTTAATAGAATATTTAAATGAAGTGTTCATTCTTTGGTGTTTTTAATACCTACATGTATTAATTAATTCGGTTGATGAGCATACAATTGAGAATGGAAATGGGAAATGTAACAAAGAGACATTAACCCGACCATAGAGCAGAAAACAGCCATATGCCACCAATGAGCATGTATATAAACCCTCTAAGAAAAGCGAACTTTTAAAGAAAAAGTTTTTTTTGACATAACGTACTTTTAAAAACACGCAGACGATGAAAAATAAACTTTTTAAATTTTGTTCATTCGAACCACTTTTTAGGATTTAACTTTGATAAGATCTCAAAATAAAACTGTTGAAGCCACGGATGTTTAAAGTCTAACTTGTGAAATGTTTAACTCTTTGAAATTGTGTGTACATGCGAAAATTAAGTTTTATGAATGCTTGTGGGGCATGATGACCACCAGCAAACATTTCTGTAGGTACTGCTCAGCGGGGAATTGTAGATTTTTTTTATTTCTTTTTAAATATCTGAGATATGAAAAATATTTAAACTTTGAGTCTTAACAGTAATATATCTGAACCATAATTTATAAGAGTGTGTTTTTCGAGAATGACTGACAGTTTTGGATTACTAATGTCTTCGATAATACGCCACTTGATATTGTTTTTGTATTTCTTTGAACACTTTGACCTCGGGCTTTTTACTTAGCGACAATTGATAGTGGTGAGTTGTCAGATTTAGTTTACAAGGATGAGTATGGATAAAATGGTTAATTATACACCAATGAATATAAATACAGAAACAGAACAAAGCCATGAAAGTTATATCACGTCAACAAAACAAAGCCAGGAAAGACATTTCACGTCAACAGAACAAAGCCAGGAAAGACATATCACGTCAACAAAACAAAGCCAAGAAAGACATATCACGTCAACAGAACAAAGCCAGTAAAGACATATCACGTCAACAAAACAAAGCCAAGAAAGGCATATCACGTCAACAGAACAAAGCCAGGAAAGACATATAACGTCAACAAAACAAAGCAAGGAAAGACATATCACGTCAACAAAACATCTCCTCGTATACTATTTGTCAAAACTCTTTCTTTTTCGTACCTACATTTGTATATACACATGTAGCTTTTAAACTAAGTTGTGAATAATTTGTTACAGAATACACCTTATATCACATCGGAGTTCGTGTTGAGTAGTCTATGGTTTTCTGTTTGTTAACTGAAGTTTGACTGTTCTTATATCGTTACCGTTTATCAGCTATGAAATTGTCAGTTTGTTTTTTACTTGCGACTTTGAATGTTCCTTTGAATTTGTTCTCTTTGACCCAACCTTTTTCAAGCATTGCTTTCATTAACTTTATTTAGAACGTTTATACTAACACGTTCGGGTTTAAATGATGTCTAAGTGGTTCTCAATCCTCACCCTTTAGTCTTGGAGTATTGCAATAACAGAGACAAACGTATAAGAAGAACAAAAACTCAATTGAGAAATAGCACAGTTATGTTTTAAAATAATTCAACTTTTAATCGATGACAGAAGTGACACATACAAAATACAGAAAGATCTGACATTTTATTTACTGATATGATTAATCTTACTCTTAATCAATCATCATAGTGGATTTTAATATGCCGATAAAGCAAAATGAATTTCTCAACCTTTCACTCTCTTTTGTCCTCACTTCCGTTGAAAATATGATAAAAACTTAGAAAATTGATTTTAGGCATAAACTGACTGAAAATATTGGCAGTGATTGTACAACATTGGGTAAATTGAACAGCTCTACAAATTTGCTTTTATCAAACCCAGGAAGCCATACACCAAAAGGTGAAAGGTTTTCTTTCTGGCTTACGTGAAAAGTCTTATTAGTAATGATTAAATAAGTCCAGCGAAGGCGACCCACCAGGGAGTTATAGTAATCTTGTTGCTGTAATCTTATTTATAATTTCCAGTTAATTGGAAATAACTATATATAATTACAATCTGATATTTATACAATTATTTCTATGGTTAAATTATTGGACTTTAACACTTTAGATTACGTATAAAGCCACAACATGCGTACATATATTACGTGAAAACACATTGCTTTCAAATCAGTTAATTATTCTTAGTTTAAATCAAGAACAGTGTTAGTACAATAGAATATTACTAGTAAATGTGCACGTCACGTGGTTACGGGCATAATCCAATACACCACATATCAGTTTCATCATTTGAATTTGCATGATTGTCTAGCATTTGATTCTCTGAACTTTTGTTTCTTTGCGCATGCCATTGCTCGTGTGTCTATGTTTATGCTTCGTATCATGTAGCATTGTCTGAACTTGTCAGCACACGGTGCAATATTGCTTGGACCTTGAAGCTCATTTCATTTCGAAGTTGCAGTGTTTCAGTTGTTTTTGTTGTTGATGTTTTTTTTACTATAATCATGAATATTCTCTCGGTCTCTGTCTTTATATATCACCTAGAAATTGCACATGAATAAAAATGCAAACATTTCAGGTCTTATTAAATGAAATTTATAAGCGTATTTTCATCTTAAATGTGTAAATAGCCTTTCGGGGCCTTTTATAGCTGACTATGCGGTGTGGAATTTGCTCATTGTTGAAGGCCGTACGGTGACCTATTGTTGTTAACTTCTGTGTCATTTGGTCTCCTGTGGAGAGTTATCTCATTGGAAATCATACCACATTCTTTCTTGATATTTACCTGCATGTGCGATCACGCCGAGTCTGTCGAAGGGTCGTGGTTCGAAACACTTGCGGATCTTATCCAATATTTATAAAATTGGAATTAATGTTTACCTGTATTTGAAGCTGTATTTATAAAATATAGAAACAAAATATTTGTTAAGAGATAGAATATGTCACGAGTGTGTGTTGGTAGGATAACTTGTCTGCGGGAGGATTACCGTATGAAATAGCACGTTAAATACTTTGACCATAGTACCAAGTGTAAATATATCATTTAGTAATTTCTCATTTTTATGCTAGAGTATCCTTGTTATTTTATTCCTTTTTAACCGAAAACATTATCAATTAAGATTTTCTAAGTTAAAAATTATCATTTTTAATAGATTTGTATAACTACGGTCAATGTAGAACGATGTGTACTTTACTTAGGTCAGTTTGGATCTGTACAACACATTTGTTCGGCTGCAGTTTTCGAACTACCCAATTAAAGCACACCGAGTTGCATATAATATGTTTTAACAAGCTTGCATTGGCTGTAATCCATTATTTTAGCAAAACTTAATGAACAAAACCCAGAGGTACGAAGAGTAAAATATAATGATCAATAAATAATTCCCTGCCAAAAATCAGTAGTTATAATAGGTTTGATTTGTCTTTAGTTTTCTATGTTGTGTCATGTGTACTATTGTTTGTCTTTTTTCTTCTAAGTCATGGCGTTGTCAGATAATTTTCGATCTATGAGTTTGAATGTCCATCTGGCATCTGGTATCTAGATATATAACGAAATTCATTTATCAGATACGGCCTTTACTGCCAAAAATCAGATATTGGAATAGTTTGAATGGTTTAGAACAATTTTTAGACAAGGTCTGAGCTGCTAAACATAAGTTATTAGATTAGATCCGAACAACCAATGGTGTATCTTGAATTGGTCTGACTGCTAAAAATCTGTAATTTGTATAGATCTGAACTGCTAGAAATATCTAATTTAAATAGGTCTGAACTTAAAAATTCATAAAGAGATTAGTTTGCACTGACGAAAGTCACTTGGTAAATTATTTATTACGTCAAGAGAATGATTTGTGTGATAGCAATTCAAGAGTTTATTAGCAGTATAATCTGTTAAATTAATAAAATATTGTAGTCTTATTTTCATTTGCTTCTCGTGAATATTCCTACCGAAACGCTGAGGTATTAAAGCATTTTACCCTTAGAAATGCAGTCTCAACTATATTTATTCATATTAACGAATCATCCATACTTCTATTTTGTGACCGAAAGGAAGTTAACTTAACTCTTCAATCTTATGATTTAAATATGGCAAATTATTGTCTTCAAGTGTATTGATACTAAACCGGTCATTTGCCTTTAAATAAAGCATGCAGATGTTTATATTTGACAAATAAAACTGTATGAGTGGATTACATTTTAAGTATGAGTGATCGTGACACAAGATTACCTCATGATTATTGGCCTGTCAAAAATAAGAACTGATATTGGTCTATTATAAGAAATGTTTTGTAAGTTTTATAGCTAAAAAGGTTGACTAAAGATGATCATTGTACACAACACAAGTGATCTCTATGTGGTTTACTACATTCCCAACACTTAATCGCCTGTATTGAATCCTGGTACTTCTGGAACTGCATTTACAACGTTGTAATAGTTTGTCATCTTTATGTTCCGGAAAGTCATCTATCTTTGTCTCAAATCACATTATCTTTCATTATCTGAAGCAGTATAACATTAATACCTTGCAGTCATAGTTCTAATGTCGGAAGTGTTTTTTATGTCTAAATAACATTATTAGATTTCTTTTCTGAAACATCTGATAGTCTCATTAAATATATAAATATCGACGTCCTCAATTGGTATTTAATGTTCATATTATATTGTTTACTTCATACATTGAATGAAAATAAAAATCAAACACACATAATATTCATGAAAACGTCGTTGGGTGTATGGTAATGATACAACAATAAAACAGAAAACGAAACAAAAACAAAAATAAAAACAAAACAGTTATCAAAGCTATCATATTTCTGTCTGACGAAATCTATTAACATCAGAAATATTCAGATAGTTTAATAATTTATCGATTTATTAGTTATAATTATTATGATTTTATTATCAATCCTGCATCCTGTGGGATTATGAATTTTTATGAACATTTGATAAAGCAAATAGGAAATATGTATTTTTATTCCCTTCCGGTTATTGGGTGGAGTTCATATTAAATTCATCTTTAGTTTTCGGTGCAATGTTTTGTCGATTTTTGTCGTCGTTTGTCTGCATCTTCTGGTAAAAGTGTTATCTTGTTTCTTCAACTAGTAGGTTTGTGCACAGCCTGGTTGCAACGTAATTTTAATTTCTGTCGTTGAATATCCCTGGGTTAGGAAAAGATTTGTACAAAGAAGATGATGTATTTCACGAACAGATTTAACTCAAATGTACCTTGTATTCTTTAATGATGTAACAATGACATGAATTGGCTGTCAGGCAGTCTTGAGGTAATTTCTTTGAGTCAACCCATCTTCATGTTAGCTGCAAATCAGAGGAACACGAGATAATTTGATGGCATAGATAAGAAAGAAATAAAACTTGTTTCTTTATACTTTCGTAAAATTATGCTGATAAGAAATCAGTTTTCATAAATCAACAAAAATTCCCCACAAAATTTGCATTGTTGTGCCAAAAAGTTCAAGTATCATACATATCACTAGAACAATAAACCATTCTGATTTACATAAAAGTATTCAACTAGGTGTACTTTTTATCTATTTTTTTTTTTAGTTTATTTTGGATTAGTCTATAAATTCATTAATTCATTTATTTCTGGCATTTATTAGCTGCTACATCTACCAGATGAGTATGCCATGAGTTCATGAACTAATTAGAACGAATACTCGGTACACGTTTGAGAAACCAGGTGTGACATTATTAAGGTGGTACCTAACACTACAGGGAGATAACTCTGTAAAATCAGCAGAACGTTTTAATGACGTTATATTGTTAAGGAAATATTAAGCTTCTCAATGATCAATATAAGTTTTTGTCAAACTGCTATAAGTGTAATTTTTCGGATTAAACGGTTGGTTCAAATTTTTTTTTAATTTTTATATTTTTGTCAAAGGGTCAAAATAAATACTTTGTCAAAATTTTAAGAAAATTAAACGAGCCAAATTAATTTTAGTTAAAGTGTTGGGTACCACCTTAACAGAACGTTATATGAACACTTCATAAACCAGGTTTTGATATAATGCACCACGTGCTGCTGACCCTTCCGGAATACTTGATTATCCCTGTCAGCTAAAATGTGTGTCTCACATACATAAGTGTACAGTTTTGGTTATATAATGTTCTTGGTCTCACATACATAAGTGTAGAGTGTTGTTTATATTAAATGTTCTTGTGGTTTTTATATGCCAGCTCTATTGATAAGTGTCTATAATGTCGTATACCACGCTCTTAGAATAGAGTCTTTGTATGTGCCTGTCCCAAGGCAGGAGCCTGTAATTCAGTGGTTGTCGTTTGTTTATGTGTTACATATTTGTTTTGTTTTTTTACATAAATAAGGCCGCTAGTTTTTTCGTTTGAATTGTTTTACATTGTCTTATCGGAGCCTTTTATAGCTGACTATTTTTGTGGATAGTTGTCTCATTGGCAATCATACCACATCTTCTTTTTTATATCTTAAGAATATATGAAGATGCATTCCAATGCCTAACAAAGATTTACTTTCAACAATAAATGCCAGAAATAAATGCAAACATGTCAAGTTTCCCGACTTGAGACACCCCACGGTTAAAAGAAGGATTAAGCCATTAATTAATTCAGACTAAATTTGCAAGCATCTATCCATCTTGATATCAACAAAATGTACAAAGAACTAAAATGATGACATGCAACAGTTCTTAATATAACAATTCTTAAAATCGTAACGTTATACTGAACATGCAGGAAACATTTGCAACTGGACGTTAAGCAATCAAGAATCAATTAATTAAATCACAGAACAGACAACATCAATACTTCGTAAAAGATTATACCGCATCACACATTTATAAAATTGCCTAATTCTTAAATTGTCTTGTAAACTTTTGACATATTTATTTTCCAAATAACAGCCGCTGCAGTACTTTTACAGTCCTTTCCCTTTATGATATCTAATATGTTCTAACGACATTAAAACATTGAATACATTAAATCCTAGCATCTGGACGTTTTCTGTCTTTTTGTCTATCTCACGGCATCAATCTCATTGTATATCCATTTTAATTAACCGATCTAACTACATATAGGTATACGTATCACCATATTAACAAAACCAGACGCGAGGGCTGTATTGCCAGTCAAGGTCGTTAAAAACTTCTCTCATTGTATCGACAAATGATAATTTCGAACTAAAGAGTCATTATTGTCGTAATGAGCATCTGGAGCGCAGAAACATGTGTACCTTTAAAAGTATAAGCTAGTACAAAATAGAAAGGTCAATTTGGACGTTATTTGTCCTTTTTGAACAATAAAATTGAGAATGGAAATGGGGAATGTGTCAAAGAGACAACAACCCGACCAAATAAAAAAACAACAACAGAAGGTCACCAACAGGTCTTCAATGTAGCGAGAAATTCCCGCACCCGGAGGCGTCCTTCAGCTGGCCCCTAAACAAATATATACTAGTTCATATAGAATATGTTTTAACTAATATAAAGGTTATTTGATACTAAAGTTGTCATCTCACCACAGGAGTAAAATATTGTCATCCGTCAAGACCCTTCTCTAATGAGAAATATTGATACGAAATATGAAAACGCAAATTTAAGTAAATTGTTTTAAATTTTGAAAAAGACTAATGACGATCTTTTAGTTTGAATAATTCTTGAATATATCGTAAGCAGCAGAAATGATACTAAATGTTTTTTTCTCCATATTAACAGATGATAAAATTTCTGAAATTAAACGATAAGCAAAACTTTTCTTTGAATGCACATGGTTGATAGCAAATTAGTTATACTTTAATTTATTTACAGCTTGTTTAGACTATTGATGATTCGAAGCTTGACATGTTTTTATAATAACATTAAATGTATGTTTCATTATAATACGTTATTCTAATTGGATAACTGCACATCATGTGTTATTCCCTAATCAATTGCATTACTCAATAAAACTTATCGTTCATGATAACACGAGATCCTACAATTAAGTGCACAGGTGTATTAAAAAAAATGATGAAATTCGTGTTTTCATGATCCTAGCTAAAAAATGTAATTATAAGTATTGAATGTTTGGCTTCTTTTTGTAACTTCATAGGGTTGTAAAAGCGTTGACCGCGCTTCATACAAAATGTACTTCGGTCAACGCTTTTACACCCCAATGAATTTACAAAAAGAAGCTTTCAATTCTTAAATAAAACTTGCCTGTTGTTAAAGATTGTATCATGTAACTTCTGGATGTCTTTTTGGTTATTTTAATGACAGTGTCGTTGTCTTGCTGTCTCTTCAACGAATATTCAACATCTGCATTCATTGCACTGAAATATATTTCGTTTATCTAAACGCAATAACAACGCTATTAGAGTGAAATAATCCTTTGAAAAAAAATATGTTCATCTCATGAAAGTACATAATGATTTAAGTATTCAACATCAAACATTTTCTCGGGGTTATGTAACTAAGGTTAAGCTTCTATATTGAAAATAACCAGAACAATTGCAGGTCAAAACATAAAATAAAACATAATTACTGAAAAGAAATATAACAGATGTTGAAAATACGTTAAGGTCAACTTTTGTTTCGTCCTTTTGAAGAGTGTGTTAAGTATGAGGATTACTGTTGTGTCGATAATGTGTGTTTATATGGTTTCAACCATACAGTGTATAACATGCAATAACAGCCCAGCTTTAAAACTTCTCCTGTTTCGAGTACATACACATTGTGTATTTGTCAACATTGTACGTATTTTGTTTTCATCGTGTACATCGATGTTCAAGTTGAAATTCAGTTTCATAGTATGGCATAAGCGCAGTTTTTAGTACGGCTTTTATCGTTTTACTTAAACTCTGTTCAACAGTACTGATTTTATTTTATTGCTTATACTCAGTTTAAGAGCCTTGCTTTTTAAAAACGAAGTTTAATAGATTTGCTTGAACACAGACTACGAAGTGGACAGTAAATAGAACTGAAACAATAACACTAATTTGTATATTGTAGTTCTCTCATAAAATAAGCTTGATAACAGATGAAATTTGAAGGTCTATTTGTTCAACTGTATAAAAATATTCTGTAAATTGGACGAGTACAGGATACAAGTATTTCTGCTATGTACTCGATTTTTTTTTCTTCATATATTTAGATGATAGTTAATGTTTTTTTTCTTCCTAAGCGCGAACTTAAATACTTGTGTAGCAAACATATTGAAATACTGCTTGAAAATGTGGGGACTTCATGTTACACCAGAGTTCGTAAAAAAAATATAAAATGAACTCGTAATTGCAAAAGACGTTTATCTACATTTGTGCTTGTCTTGTATATAATATATCAAAATCTCAATAATATGTTGTATGATATGCTGATATTTCTTTTACTTCAAAGGAAATATTCTATTTATTTTTACCGTTTTATTTACTTCTTGTATGCATGGGAATGAAGGCTTTACTTAATATCTTTGATTAATGAAAGAATTTTGTCGAGTTTATGATGTATGATAAATTGTGTTTATTCCAATGTTATATGTTACATTGAGTCTCAATGCTCATATCATTAAACCAAAAAATACACTTTGATAAATTCGAGAATAAATTTCATTGCAAACAAATATTTCTGGAAATATCAATTCATTTAGATATGAAAATATCTTTATGAATGCCTTTTTGAATTGTTAGTACTTTAATCATACTTTATTAGAATCGTAAGTACGTTAAACATACTTTGTTAGAATTTTAAGTCCTTAAGCAAAGTACATGTACTTTGAGCAGAGTTTATTAGAATTGTGAGTATTAAAAATTATTTTATGTGAAAATAATATATTTTGCTTACAAACTTAATAGTAAGTGCAACCAATTAGTTTGTGAGTCAGTGAACAGAGTACTATAAAATACTTACCCTTTTTGTTATTTGCAAGGAAAAATAGACGAATACATTTCTCTATAGTAAGTTTTCACACACTGGCATACAAGTGAGAGGTTTAGCTAGCTATAAAAACAAGTTCAATCCACCATTTTTTAGATATGAAAATGCCTATACCAAGTCATGAATATAACAGTTGTTATCCATCCGTTTGATGTGTTTGAGCTTTTGAATTTGCCATTTGAATAAGGACTTTCTTTTTTAAAATTTCATCGGAGTGCAGTATTTTTGTGAATTTACTTCTTAACACTCAAAGCATGATAGCTCAGTTAACATGGATATGTTTAACGTAAGAGTCTGCCTTTGAGGGTATCGCAGAGTCGGTAGTTACGATGTCATTGATGTCTTTTGCTCTATTGGATTGTAAAGTGTAAGAACATAAAAGATTATCAAGTCAGAAAGATTTCATTTATCTCTAACTAGATAACTAGATTATTAACGGAAGGTAACTCAGAAATAGTTTACTTTCTTAATGAATCTACTTGATTTCTTTCTACTTTATGTTATAGCAAAAAAACGGAAGATGACCCAACTTTTGCTTTCGATGTTCTAAAAGCATTTTTCGAAGAGCT
Organism: Mytilus trossulus; assembly: GCF_036588685.1. NCBI lineage: Eukaryota > Metazoa > Mollusca > Bivalvia > Mytilida > Mytilidae > Mytilus > Mytilus trossulus. Next base: position 20,478,978 of record NC_086376.1, read on the forward strand.
ATATTACCTTCTATTTACACAAATGATGCTTTTCACTTTAAAATTAATATACAAAATTCATTTTTTTCACAACCTGTGGCTTATAAGAAGAAATCAACGACCTATCGTTTTAATTATATCTTTGAACATACCACAATATATACTACAAAGTATGAAAACATTCTATCATTTTACGTTTATTATACTACAATACCACTTCAATTTGGACACATACTTGATACTCAGTAATTTATTGATCTTAACACCTACGCACGCTTTATCGTTTTGCTGCTAATAAATCTCTCTTTCTTAAGATTTACAGAGCATTCGAGTTAACCTTAAATACAAATGTCCCTTTAGAGTACAACAACAATGAAATCACCATTCATGATTCGTTATCGTATTCATTAGGAACTTTCTATCCAAAGCTTTATTCTTATCGTTCCTATTACCCGACTTAGGAACCTTCTATCTAAAGTCTCAGTATTCTTATTTGGAAACTCGTTTCCCGTAAGTTATGGGAATAATTTGTAGAAGATTTGTTCGTTTCAATAAAAGACAAGTTTATGAAAGCATTGTTACTGATATAATCGAATATGGTATATATGATAGAATTCCGAGACAAACACATTTAGATCTGGATGTATTTCATTCCGCTACTTCTCACTATAGAAAATTCTAATCTTGACAAATAATAGATCTTGATTATATCTTTAGACAGACATTATGTGAGGCAAAAATATATCTATTGTTGTAGGATCTCCCTTTAAACCTCGTTTTGATATGACAAATAGCTTTCCATACATACAAACGTCTCAAATAATTTTTGGTAATGAATGATTAAGATTACACAGAAAGCTTAATATACGTTAAGGCTGGACTATCTATTCTGATTCATATATCGTTGTAAAATAAAAAGCGTCATGAACGTCAGGTCGAAACAATAAATTAAACGAAGTCTATACAGAGCAAGATGTCTTAGACGACAGAAAAGCAAAAGAAAGATTTATACATTGTCTCAGACAGGCTATGATTTGATTAAGAATATATCCGCCTTCCTACGTTTTAAATGAAACAGAATGTATACTAATTTATCAAACTTTATTTTGAATAATGACATCCACAACTCTGAATTAGTTCATGCAACTGAAAACATATTGAATTAACCGATTGACTTTGTATATGATACTTTTGCTCTTTAATAGTTGGAGTCTTACACTTGGCAACGCACAAAATAAGAACCACAACACATTAACGTATATACGTAACATTGAGCCACAACACATAAACGTATATACGTAACCTTGAGCCACAACACATAAACGTATATACGTAACCTTGAGCCACAACACATTAACGTATATACGTGACCTTCAGCCACAACACATTAACGTATATATACGTAACCTTGAGCCACAACACATTAACGTATATACGTAACCTTGAGCCACAACACATTAACGTATATACGTAACCTTGAGCCACAACACATTAACGTATATATACGTAACCTTGAGCCACAATACATTAACGTATATACGTAACCTTGAGCCACAACACATTAACGTATATATACGTAACCTTGAGTCACAACACATTAACGTATATACGTAACCTTGAGCCACAATACATTAACGTATATACGTAACCTTGAGTCACAACACATTAACGTATATACGTAACCTTGAGCCACAACACATTAGCGTATATATACGTAACCTTTAGTCACAACACATTAACGTATATACGTAACTTTGAGCCACAACACATTAACGTATATACGTAACCTTGAGCCACAACACATAAACGTATATACGTAACCTTGAGCCACAACACATAAACGTATATACGTTACCTTGAGCCACAACACATTAACGTATATACGTAACCTTGAGCCACAACACATTAACGTCTATACGTAACCTTGAGCCACAACACATTAACGTATATACGTAACCTTGAGCCACAACACATTAACGTATATACGTAACCTTGAGCCACAACACATTAACATATATACGTGACCTTGAGCCACAACACATTAACGTATATACGTAACCTTGAGCCACAACACATAAACGTATATACGTAACCTTGAGCCACAACACATTAACGTATATACGTAACCTTGAGCCACAACACATTAACGTATATACGTAACCTTGAGCCACAACACATTAACGTATATACGTGACCTTGAGCCACAACACATTAACGTATATACGTGACCTTGAGCCACAACACATAAACGCATATACGTAACCTTGAGCCACAACACATTAACGTATATATGTGACCTTCAGCCACAACACATTAACGTATATACGTAACCTTGAGCCACAACACATAAACGTATATACGTAACCTTGAGCCACAACACATTAACGTATATACGCTACCTTGAGCCACAACACATTAACGTATATACGTGACCTTGAGCCACAACACATTAACGTATATACGTGACCTTGAGCCACAACACATTAACGTATATACGTGACCTTGAGCCACAACACATAAACGTATATACGTAACCTTGAGCCACAACACATTAACGTATAAACGTGACCTTCAGCCACAACACATTAACGTTTATATACGTAACCTTGAGCCACAACACATTAACGTATATACGTAACCTTGAGCCACAACACATTAACGTATATACGTAACCTTCAGCCACAATACATTAACGTATATACGTAACCTTTAGTCACAACACATTAACGTATATACGTAACCTTGAGCCACAACACATTAACGTATATACGTAACCTTGAGCCACAACACATTAACGTATATATACGTAACCTTGAGCCACAACACATTAACGTATATACGTAACCTTGAGCCACAACACATTAACGTATATACGTAACCTTGAGCCACAATACATTAACGTATATACGTAACCTTTAGTCACAACACATTAACGTATATACGTAACCTTGAGCCACAACACATTAACGTATATACGTAACCTTGAGCCACAACACATTAACGTATATACGTAACCTTTAGTCACAACACATTAACGTATATACGTAACCTTTAGTCACAACACATTAACGTATATACGTAACCTTGAGCCACAACACATTAACGTATATACGTAACCTTGAGCCACAACACATAAACGTATATACGTAACCTTGAGCCACAACACATAAACGTATATACGTAACTTTGAGCCACAACACATTAACGTATATACGTAACCTTGAGCCACAACACATAAACGTATATACGTAACCTTGAGCCACAACACATAAACGTATATACGTTACCTTGAGCCACAACACATTAACGTATATACGTAACCTTGAGCCACAACACATTAACGTCTATACGTAACCTTGAGCCACAACACATTAACGTATATACGTAACCTTGAGCCACAACACATTAACGTATATACGTAACCTTGAGCCACAACACATTAACGTATATACGTGACCTTGAGCCACAACACATTAACGTATATACGTAACCTTGAGCCACAACACATAAACGTATATACGTAACCTTGAGCCACAACACATTAACGTATATACGTAACCTTGAGCCACAACACATTAACGTATATACGTGACCTTGAGCCACAACACATAAACGCATATACGTAACCTTGAGCCACAACACATTAACGTATATACGTGACCTTGAGCCACAACACATTAACGTATATACGTAACCTTGAGCCACAACACATAAACGTATATACGTAACCTTGAGCCACAACACATTAACGTATATACGCTACCTTGAGCCACAACACATTAACGTATATACGTGACCTTGAGCCACAACACATTAACGTATATACGTGACCTTGAGCCACAACACATTAACGTATATACGTGACCTTGAGCCACAACACATAAACGTATATACGTAACCTTGAGCCACAACACATTAACGTATAAACGTGACCTTCAGCCACAACACATTAACGTATATATACGTAACCTTGAGCCACAACACATTAACGTATATACGTAACCTTGAGCCACAACACATTAACGTATATACGTAACCTTCAGCCACAATACATTAACGTATATACGTAACCTTTAGTCACAACACATTAACGTATATACGTAACCTTGAGCCACAACACATTAACGTATATACGTAACCTTGAGCCACAACACATTAACGTATATACGTAACCTTTAGTCACAACACATTAACGTATATACGTAACCTTTAGTCACAACACATTAACGTATATACGTAACCTTGAGCCACAACACATAAACGTATATACGTAACTTTGAGCCACAACACATTAACGTATATACGTAACCTTGAGCCACAACACATTAACGTATATACGTAACTTTGAGCCACAACACATTAACGTATATACGTGACCTTGAGCCACAACACATTAACGTATATACGTAACCTTGAGCCACAACACATTAACGTATATACGTAACCTTGAGCCACAACACATTAACGTTTATACGTAACCTTTTCTGTGGATGTTGGCTTGCTGTTTATACACGTATATATATTTTGTCTATTCACTATTAGTTTTGTGTTGTTTACTAGAACTCTTTTATTGTCTCTTTTAAATTAATTTATCAGAACGGTCTAAATTTTTGATTAAGATATAATTGTAAATCGTACGGTGACGTCGAGATGTCTCTATCCGTCTTATTGTGTAATTGTGTTATATTACTATCGTTTAATTCATTTTGCAAAATGAAAGGCAGGAATTTTCAAATGTTTCCCAAACGAACATAAATATTATCAAGCAAACTATAACAGGCTTTAATCAGTTCTTTGCATGTCAAAATAGAAATTTGTTTTGTAAGTTTGATTACGGAAAAATGATTTTTTATGCTTTTAGCAGAAATTTTACAAACAGCAAAATACTTCTCTATTACATTTTTAAAGTTATACGCCAATAATCGAATGATTCATTTGAACCGATCAGTTTAAGAGAACGAAGTTTGTTAGATATATTGCGAACTAATTAGAATATGCCATATAATATGATAACGAGTGGTCGTTTATACAGTGTTGGTAAGATAAATTATATTTGTAAGGGGCCGATAAACCACTGGAACGGTATTTCACATAATATCTTTCTACATGTCTGACAACAAAGGACATTCCGTCAACAACAAAAATTGGTCTTTATTTATTCTGCACTTATCTCCTATTAAAACGTAAAGCATAGTGTTATTTCCCCTGCATATATGCAGGTCTACCATGAACGAGCATCAGGGATTGAAAAGTTATTTAAATTATCAGAAGGTAATCCGGAGAAAGACAAACAATATATAGTACAAAGAAAACTTAAACTCTAAATTTCTTATCAAATACAAGAAAAGCAGTTGTAAACCATAAACAATATCAAGAGGGCAAACCTATAAAAAACAGAAAATATAACAAAGGAAAGTGTCCAATAAACCATTACACAAAACCGAGCTTGGGCAAGCCGAACCACGGCATAACAAGGGATGAATGCACGTGTTACGGAGATGTACGTAACATATCTCTGTTATATCTATATCTTGATTAGATTTTGATTTAAAAGTAAAGATAACAACGATATTTATTATCCGTTAGGTATTTACAGTTTTTTATTCTTTTTTGCTTGTCATGCAAAAAGGTTTCTGGCATGTAAATAAGTTTACAAAGATATAATTATGTCTAGTTTAATGCTTTCAAGATACTTTTTAAAGATATGTAGACTTGCAATAATTGATTTAAGTTTGTTTATTCGAATATTGCATTGCCTATAAAACGCTACCTTGTATATGTCATTATTCATGTTGTAACAAACCGATGGCAATAATATCATTTGATCTTTCAAATCAAAGAGGTAAACAATATGGAAGACTGAGGGAAACTGAAGTTGCTTAAGACCCAAGGGTATTACAAAGTCTCGACACGTTCTCGCAGAAAAATTAAACCATTATCTCTTGAAGGATTGGTAAATGATGACGTAGATACTTTTTATAATGCTTGTTCGCTTTCTATATGTATTATGCTAACAGCTTAATTTTTCCGAAGTTCGGTGGACCGAAATTTACTGTCAGACATATTATGTAATGCCATTTTAAATAATCAGGTTTGCCGGCTTAATTGACGTATCACTTAGCATGAATAAATAAAGAAGCGTATGTTAGTCGCCAATTTGTCAAATAGAACTATACCTTTGTCAGTCACACAAGTCATCATGTTTGTTAAAAATCGTTTTGTAAGATAATTCCGACTTCTTCACTTTGAACAGCAATAATTGGTCTGTTTATTTGAATACTGTAATCTGAATGAAATGACATGTGCAGAGTGTGCATTGATCTGCTCGTCAATTTAACCTAACTCGTTTGTTTTAATGTTCATATGCTGGTTTTTTCAGCCATGTAAAGACTGTCACAGCAAACGGATCAGATAAAAAAAAGTATCAAATCGAGTTGTCCTTTATTAAGGTTCATGTGGACCCTATGGCTTAAATGGCCGTATTTTCACCTAAAATTTTTCTCTGAGTACAGGCAAATCTGTGCATCTGGAAAAGTTTTAAGGCATAGCATGCCCTAGATAAATAGAATTCAAATGCATTGTATGATTTAGAAAATTCATAACTTAACTGGATTTTGCCGTACACTTTTTTTCGTCTCTGCAGAAGATGATAAAATTAACAAACAGTTGAGTTTACCTTGATATGGTCCACTCAGGTACACAGTTTAAATAACCAATTGTTGTCAGGTAACTATTGTCCATCTAATGTCCATGTCAAAAAAAAAAAATGCTCACATTAATTTTTACCTGTGGGGAAGTTCTCAAACCTGTTTCCCAACTTAGTTTATTTTGGCACCTTCTGGAGGAATGAAAAAAAGTGCACGGCAAAATCCTGGTAAGTTTTTATTTTTCTTAAACATAAAACATACTTAAAATTCATTTATCTAGGGCATGCTATTCCTGAATGTTTTTACAGATGCGTAGGTTTGTCTGTACTCGGGGTAAATTTTGAGGTGAAAATACGGCCATTTTAGCCATAGGGTCCACATGAACCTTAATATTTCCTGTATGAGAATGTGGAAAATTATTTTTCGTTTACTGATATATTATGAGAACGAAACAAGTAAGTTAGATTAAATTGGAGACTCTGCAATGATAACACAGCAAATGTACAAAAAAAAATGACCATAAGGGATTCGAGAAAAAATTGTGATTGGACTCTGGATATATACCAAAACATGCCAGTTATATCTCTTATATTTGTCGTTTGAATAAGTTTGTTTGTCCTTTGGTATATGTCGCTTTTCTAAAATTATCATATAAACAGTAAATATTTAAGTGCAGTTATAATGCATCTCTAGAAATGCCTGTATCAACAATAATATTGTATTATGGAATATTACCCTGGACGCGGGAAAATACAAATCTGTTTTTTTTATAAAGAGTTATCGGACTCTCTCTCTCTCTGAAATTGAATCTACAGTATCTGATTATATTTTACATTATAGTGGGTGCTTATACATCCATTAAGGTTCTTGTGGACCTTTTTGTTAAAATGACTGCATTTTCACCTCAAACTTTACTCTAAGTACAGACAAACCTGTGCATCTGGAAAAGTTTTAAGGCATAACCTGCCCTATATAAATAGAATTCAAATGCAAGGTATAATTTAGAAAATTCATAATTTAACTTGATTTTGCAGTGCACTTACTTGTCGTCCCTGCAGAAGATGTTAAAATTAACAAAAAAATGAGTTTTGCTTCATATGGTCCACTCAGGTTCACAGTTTAAATTACCAATCATTTTCAGGTATCTATCAAAATTGAGAATGGAAATGGGGAATGTGTCAAAGAGACAACAACCCGACCAAATAAAAAAACAACAGCAGAAGGTCACCAACAGGTCTTCAATGAAGCGAGAAATTCCCGCACCCGGAGGCGTCCTTCAGCTGGCCCCTAAACAAATATATACTAGTTCAGTGATAATGAACGCCATACTAATTTCCAAATTGTACACAAGAAACTAAAATTTAAATAATACAAGACTAACAAAGGCCTGAGGCTCCTGACTTGGGACAGGGGTTAAACATGTTTGTGAGATCTCAACCCTCCCCCTATACCTCTAACCAATGTAGAAAAGAAAAAGCATAACAATATTTTGTCCATGTCAATCAATACAGCTCAATACAGCTCACTTCAATTATTACCTGTGGAGAAGTTCTTAAACCTCTTTCCCTTCTCAGTTTATTTTGGCACCTTCCGGAGGAATGAAAAAAGTGCACTGCAAAATCCTGTTAAGTTTTTTTTTCTAAAACATAAAACATATTTGAAATTTATTCATCTAGGGCATGCTATACTTTTGTCTGTACTCAGATAACTTAGGTTTGAGGTGAAAATACGGCCATTTTAGCCAAAGGGTACACATGAGTCTTAAAGTCACATGAAACGATTTTCTAATTACTAGTATTATAATGTTAGTGAAACGATTGAACAAATGCATGCATATATACTAAGCTAAGAACTGTCTGTATTATCTATATACACATTGCCTTTTAATGCTTTTATTACGATGCATAACGTATAAACAACAAACAATATTTCATTGAGTGAACGCTGGTCAAAAACTGTTGCTGCCAATGAACTTTCGAGTTTGTTGCCGAAGTTAAGCAATCGTGAACTTGATAAACAATCAAACATAGAATCAATCATACAGCACATAACAAATGAACGAGTTGATAGAGCGATGTCAATCCCATGTTTTCAATGTTTTTTTATGCTGATTAAACTTTGTAATAACACTTGTTAAATATTTTGCGAATTAATTTTTCTTTCAGAAACGTTTGTTTACTTTTTCATCACAGTTTTCCCTCGCACTTGTGCTGATCAGTTTCCCCAGTTCTTACGAGAGATTTCGTGGTTAAGGTCACTGCATACGGAAAATCCATCTGCGAATAAGAGTATACCGGGAAGAAAATAATTCAATAATATTAATAAATTTCAGAAGATTTTAATATAATTAATAAGACAAAGAATTTTCGTTTACAATCAAGTTCATTTTCACTTACTTTATATAAACAGTAAGCTTTTCAAATAAATAAACATATTAAACTTTTTTTTAAATTTGAACTTTCAGATAATATTTGATTGATATCTAAATGACATTATACATGAAGGAGGTAATGAAGGGATGACATTAACAGTTAATCAAAATGTGGATATTCTTCTTAGAAAAACTGTATGTAGGATGATGTATCATACACCAAAGGACATACACAAAATAATTCTTAACGTAGAGTCCACGAAAAGTAGACAGTGTCAATAAAATGGAACCATGTTTCACACAAAAATGTGTGTTGGAACTTTCCAATGTACAATGATAAATAATTCTACTTCCGTTGTATCATAGTAGTTCATGAAATAAATCAAAAACTTTTATACAGATTTTATTTCATATCATCATATTTTACTAATAGTTTGCATCCGAAAATGCCATTATGGAATCATCAATACTTTTTCAATTCTGTTTAATGGCTTATCTATCATATTGTCATATCTTAACAAGTGGAATTTATCATATAAATGGTTTTATGAGAGGAACATTCCTACTTTGTTAGATATACAATGCTCTATAAATACAATCAAATCACTTAAGCAGTAGAAATATAAGTTGTTAACAGCGTTATAGTTTCCGAGTTTTAAGATCGGTTCTAATAGGTATCTTATCTGATGCTGATATTCAGTTATGTTTTTTTTAAACTTTTTCACGATTTATTGACTTTTATTTTTTACATTGGATTATATAGTGTGAAATACGTGAAGCCTCGGATTGTAATAAAACGTACATATGTTTTCATCGTGTATCATTGCTAGTTGACTATGTACATTTATTTTTATTTTTTATATAAGTCTAATGAAATATGTATCTGATCTTCTGTTCTTTGAGGGTTTTTGTTTTACATTGAGTAATTGAGATAAGCAGAATAGATTTGAAATAATAAATTTATATATCCTAGTCTGTATCTTTAATTCTTAAAAGTCAGGCGAAAGCTACAACAGTGACCTTCAAACTCATTAGTAGACAATAAGGGGACAACGTCATGGTTAAAAAAGAAAAGACAAACAGAAAAACAGAGAAACAACAACTTTAAAACAAAAAACTTAAGACTAAACCATGCCATTTTTGCTATGTTTTCCTTAATTTGATTGATTTTTTATCTAATGAACGTTTAGATCTACCCAACACATCCTGTCATACCCGTTTAATGAAGATTGCTTAAGTGTACAGTGAATTTTTATTCGATTCATATCATTTGATCAAACATTTGTAGTTTATTTGAAATTATAAACACACATGTATGTATCGTAGATACGTTATGCTTCTTTTACGGAAAAAAATGCAACATATAAACAAACATAAGATGTATACCCTTTATCTTTTGCTGAAAAAGTTTCAGCAACTTTCAAGATTAACAACAACAACATTAATGCAAATACAATAATTTGTCTAAAATATCCAGTATATATAATGAAAATTAAATCGGTATCCACACTTTATTACCAGTCCTTCTTTGTTTAAAATCTGAATGTATAGTTTGGCAAAATTATTTTCGTTTTTTTTTATATATATAAATAAAAACGATGATTAACTACTTGAATATGAAAAAAACAACATACTAGAATAAGAAAAGCACTCATCTAGGAATATAAACAAATGAAGATGTGAGGAATACATCAATAATACAACAACAAACAACAGACAAACATAACCAAAAGTCATTGAAAGGGCAACCTAATGTCTTTATCAATAGATAGATATCTGTAAAATATATCAACCTTATACTTTCCTAATCATCAATACTTACTAATACCATTGTCCATGAATAGATCATTGTATATTGCATTTTAATATGATTATATTTATTTCAGTTTTAAGCCAATACCTTAACGAAGAACTAGTAGTCGCTGATTTTGTCAAATGTGAAGGAAAAGACGTGTTCCATTGTGATGACAAACAAGCAGAATGTATATCTAAAGACAAGATATGTAATGGTGTAAATGAATGTAGTACAGGGCGAGACGAAAGTGTGGAGGAATGTGGTAAGTGTACAAGTCTCATATTCTTAAACAATATGAAAAAACACTCCGAGGAAAACTCAAAACGTAAAGCTCCTAATCAAATGTCAAAATCAAAAGTTCAAACACCTCAAACGAATGGATAATAACTGTCATATTACTGACTCGGTACTACAGGCATTTTCATATGTAGAAATTGGTGGATTAAACCTGTTTGTATAGCTATAAAAACCTTTCACTTGTATGACAGTCGCATCAAGAACAAGGTTACCTCATTATAATGATAGTATATCCAACGAACAGAACCATTATATTGATTGACAAAAGTGTATGGACAAAACAAATATACATTAAATCCTTTTACAACAAGTTTTTTATGATTATTTCATGAGTACTAGTTTACCACATTATTTGACGACAGCAATCACTGTTAGATTCTATAACCAGATATGTAATGGTGTCATCTGCAAATATGAGTTAGGTTGAATTAAACCCAACTGGTATATCATTGATGTACAAATATAGCAGACTTTTGACTAAAACAGAACATTAAGGATCTCGTTTTGGACTGATTGAGAACTACATGATAAAAAGCCCTGTATCCATGCATTTGTTTTGTTTTGTATCACATGATGATTTTATATTTCACATGAAATTATTATACCATAGACAAATTCAAGTATGATTGAAATCGAGTGTTTGAAGTTTTGAAATGAATTAATCTAAGAAAATTTATATTTCTTATAGAAAAGAATCCATTGCCTTTGTATTTATAGTGCATATAATTCATCTTTTCAAAATGTAAAGTTTGATAAGATGTTCCAAAATGCTAGACAAGTTAAAAGGATTTTTAGATATGATTTTAAGTTCATTGGTATTCTTTTACAATTTATTGTAATTGAAACTAATAAAGTCAACATCTTAGTTTTGATATGATTGAAAGTTGTATTTACAATTGGATTATGTTTCTTTTTCAAATACTTGTAAGTTAAAAAAAATTATTCTTAGTACAGAAGAAGCACTTGATTTGATTTCTTTGTTATCATTAGTTGCTCACAGCCACTGTTAGTTGAAATTCTATAAGTAGATACACAAATAATACAATATCACAATTTACGTAATGATGTTATTCAACAAATAGGTAGTGTTATAAGATTGGCATTATTTGTTCGATACATCTTGAATTGAAACTAAACAAACATGCCAAATGTTATTTTATATTGAAAGTAAAGTTTATAAATTTCGAAATACAAAATATCACGAGCAGATACTTGATTTCTTGCCCAAAACAAAATCTCAATTGATAACGGGTTTTTATGTTAGCTGTTTCAAAGCTTCGATTGTTTGACTATCAGTAGGTCATTCATTTTAATTATGATATCATATATAAACCTTCAAATGAAAAGGAGTACTTGCTAAAAAAAACATTGAACCTTGAAAGTTGAAATTCATATTAAACATGACGCGCCACTATCATTTTATAAGCTGTGAGTGCAGTAATTCGACTGAATCATGAACATTTAGTTTTTGTAATTTTTTTTCAAACTTCCCCCTCTCCACCCGATGCCACTCGTATTTATTGAAATTTAGTATACCTTATAAACTGCACATATTGATTTGATCGTTTGGACTTTTAAAGCCTTTTAATCAAGGTCAAATTAAGATTTCATTTTCACTAATGATATAAAACTAAAAACTGTATACGTATGCAATAACTGTTATCAAAGTTACTCATTTTTTGGTATATCAGATATTTTTCTCCAAATTTTTGATTTTAAACGAGAGAGAAGATACTATACAAAAACTATAAGTCGAAAGTAAATAATCATGAAATAAACTTTCCAAAAACACTAATCGGAAAGATAGAAAATTAGCAGAAAAAACACAACAAGGATAGAAAATAAAGAAGAAAAAACACAACAAACAATAAGAAGTGAACTTATATGGTTTCAAAGGGTACACAGTTCCGAATCCCCTAGTGTAAACTATCATATTGTTCATGGTTAGCATTATGTCGGTGATTTCATTTCTAAAAGGAATAGTTGTTAATACAATTTTGTGACACATATACCATAACTGACAAGGGTAACACCGTCATTGTTTCCCCTATTAATTTTTTGAAAATTGGCATTGTCAAAACATTCTGCAAAATATATCTTTGTCAAAATAAAGAAATGCTTAGCATGAATAACGTTTCATCCTTCAACATTTTAAGAACTATGTACAGTCAGTCGTGTCATTACATATAGGGAAATAACGATCACCTGAGGTAGACCAAACCACTTTTTATTTTTTTCTCTCTGCTTTTCAACATGAAACATTATTTGGTGTACCATTTTTAGTTGTATTTCACCTTGTAATCACCTACCCATCTGTTTAGAAAAGCATGATAAGAACCCATATCTTATAAGAACCAACGGAAGAGTGTTAAACAACAGTCATATCCCTGACTTTTTAATGGAGTTTAACAAAGAAATGCTTAGTTTAAATTGGTTTTATAACTAGTTAAATCTCCTATTTGTATGGTAGTTGTTTAAAGTTTCATTATTTTGACAAAACTGGATCAGCAACCCAAACAAGTATATTGATTACTGTGACAATCCTTATCACCAATCTACCGTTTTTTTACATAAAGAAATGCCTGTACAGAATCAGGAATATAACAGTTGTTATCCATTCGTAAAAATTGTTTGAGATTTTAATTTTTGCTATTTTATTAGGGAATTTCCGTTTTGAATTTTCCCCGGAATGCGAACTTTTCTGATTTTACCTTTTGCTAAACCAAACAACTTAAAAATATAAATGGTTGTTGCACGACCTGCTTCAGCAAACCCATTATCCATCTTTAATTCTCATCACATGGATATGTTACATACTAAATAAAAATATATAAAACAAAAACACTATTTGTGACCATATTTAGGGATCGGTACTTAGAATTTATACTATTGCAATGCCTTTTCAATACGTTAGCTAATTACAAAATTAGTAGAATTGTTAACTTGTTAAAGGATTTCAACTTGAAATGACATTTCGCAAATATTACTTCATTCCTTTATAACACATTATGCTCCAGCAAGTAATAGATGTTATTCTAAATAATGTTTTCATTGAAGTCTAATGAATTGCAAGAAACAGATGGGTTTCATTTAAACAGTTTCATGACCTTTTATAATGCATTTATCTCTGAATGTTGTCAGTGTAATTTTCTAGATGAAAATGGAATATTTGAAAGTTTAAAAAACTGTAAAATTGATGCCATGTCATGTGTGAAGGAATTAAAACAGACAACGTTACATGGAAAACTTGTTAACATAGCAACTTTAATTTCGTGCATATGTTCTGTTGATGCAACAAAATTACATCATACATGCAAATAACCGTCGCTTCCAGTATGTGCACAAAAAGACGGTTTAGTTAGATATAATTAGATCGTCGATATCATCTGTTCTTCACAAATAAACCAACGTCATGTTTTCTTCCTTGATACTGATATCAAATGTTATTAAAAAAAACCTCCTTTTTGTTCCTGGTTTAGCTATGAAAGTACCAGGTTTTGAAATAAATCATACTTACAATCCTATTAGACTTTAACTCCACTTCATTGATATTATGAAAAAGAATTGCAAAATTTCTTTATATAGATTCTAATTGCAACAGGTTTTTTTCAAAGGTGTAAGGTATTAGTTTTAAAATTGCAAAAAATTTTTTCAAATTAATATGCATGCTATACATCTTTCTTTAAATTAATCTCTTGAATTTTGGAAAAATATACTATAAACTTTGATATATACAGTACTCTTGAAATTTTGAAAGGAGATTATATTAATATTTAAAAAGATCCATGCTACAAGATGATCTCCAATTTATGCTATCGAAAATTATAAACAGTGTATTGATAATATTGGTACATTCGATAATTATATACACCACTGGGTCTATGCCACTGCTAGTGGGCGTTTCGTCTCCTAGGGTATTACCAGCCCAGTAGCCAGCACTTCGGTGTTGACATGAATATCAATTATATGGTCATTTTTATAAATTTTCTGTTACAAAACTTTGAATTATTCGAAAAACTAAGGATTTCTAATCCCAGGAATAGATTGCCTTAGCCGTATTTGGCACAACGTTTTGGAATTGTGGGTTCTCAAAGCTCTTCAACTTTTTACTTGTTTAGCTTTACAACTTTTTTTTATCTTAGCGTCACTAATGAGTCTTTTGTAGATTAATCGCGCGTCTGGCGTATTAAATTATAATCCTGGTACCTTTGTTAATTATTGTAATTTCACAAATATTTTAGACACTTTTTGAGTTAGGTTTTAAACGATATCTGGTTTTTTTAAAAACTTTTAAACATTTATACTTAAAATAGACTGAATATTCCAAAACGAAAAGCAAACACTAGAACAGCAAAAACCTCAAATGTATTCTTTTACAGTGGTGAATTACAGCCTTAGTTTTTCTCCATTATTTAGAAGTTAAAAAGCATGTGTCGCACTTATCACATGGTAGTATCTAATCTATCCGTGAGATGATATTACCCGTGACTTATAGTCAAACACCCTGATTACTGATTCAGTAAACTAAAAGACAAAATCATTGTTGAAATTACATTCATCATGTATGGCCAATTTATTTCACTTGACTGGGCGGAGTTAAACCGATTCGCTCACAATAAACCAGTCCATCTATATATAGGTGTTTTAGGATAAACTCATCAATGAAGTGTCCAGTCATTGTTTTGTAAATTCCTTTGATGACAATGATAGGTGATTTGAAATCAGTTATAATTAAAACGGTAATCATCCTTATCACACACATCTTCTAATAGACTGTCCTTATGCAAATTAAAACGGAAGCTCCGCCCGATCAGTTGAATTAACATTGGTAATACGTCCGATTTAAAAACAAATATGAAATCTCCTAATATAAAAATATACAGAACATACATACAAAATTCATAACAAACAAAATATATTGGAAGACATACAATATAACTGACATTACACTAATGGAAGCCAAAAGTAAGGAAAATTAAGGAAACCATGTAAGACAGAAAGTGTTAGGAAATCTTATCTGCTATATCTAACAAAAATGTACATCAACAATACTTAGCCTTCAAAATGGAGTCCTTGTAAATATTTCATCTATATAGGACACTAAATGAAGTAGAAGTTGTAGATGACCGAACTGCATTCAACAATAAGCAAAACATATGCCATATAAAATGGAGCAAGGTCTAAAAGAGTCCGACATGAACAATGTAAAATAATAAAAAAAAAAATGAGAAATCTAGCGATCTGTTTTATGTACAAAACAACATGGTGATATAAATAGAAGACATTTACGCAAAACCTCCAGGAGTGACACTCGTTATGAGACACCTTTGTGGTGAGTTGCGACAACTATGAACATTATAGTACAAAAAACAACCTCAAAACAACGGAAGTATAGAATGATATTATATAATCTGCAGATCTCTAACATTTCAATAAAATTGAAAAGTTGCCATGCTTCATAACAATTAGAATGTCAGATATCAAAAGGTGAAAAACACTTTGATAAGCATTTTTAGTGAAACGGAAATTATAAGATTTCACCTGCATTAGCATTAATATATACTGACAAAAATAAGCACGTAAAAACATATTTAATTAAACATGGACAATAAAACTTTAAAATAAAGACAATAAAATTCATTTTGTTATCCTATTACTGTCTTTCATTGACAATATGTTGTCTGATTGTTTTTTAAATTATTGTTTACTGCCTAAATCGTCTATTAGTTAGAATCGTCTATTGTAGTTATTTTCATTTAGAGTTAAAGCGATGTCGATCAAAATACGCATTTGAGTAGATCTAAGATTAATATTTAAGTGTGCATAAGTAATGAATGTTGACTCATTTCTGCAGCCCAATATAAAAGGTTCAGCAGTACTTCTAGATAACCAAACTAAATAGGTTTCGGTTTATACTAAAACATTACTGATCATTTTGGCGAAATAGTAAATTAGATATCAGGGTAGACTGAATATTTCGATTATAAACGGGAAAAGATATATGGTTTACAGCATAACAAAAAAAATAAAAGCAACAGAGAACGGTCGGATTGTAATTGTCAATGACAAACAATCATTCGTACCGTATATCTCACTTATTGTTTTATCTCTTGATATACACTGTGATATCAACCACTATACTCTTAATATATCTTGCTTTTGAGTAGAGAAGAGCGATACGACCTTGTGCATTGCCTAATGAAAATTCAAATAGTAATGACACGGATAGTGAAGCATTATTAGGTTGTAAATTTGTTTTTTTTCTTACTTCACAATTTAAAACAAACGGAAAATATCATCTTAAAACTATATATGTATATGTACAACACTAAATTGTGGAAGCATAACTGACAACGCCATATCTATAAAATAGAAAAACAAACAGACAAATAATAGTACACAAGACACAACAAAGAAAAAAAGAATGAGCCACAAATACTCCAGCAATAACTGAGGGTGATCTCAGGTGCTTTGGAAGGGTAAGCAGATTTTTCTCCACATGTGGCACCCGTCGTGTTGCTCATAGTGTTACTTACCTGTTAAATAGTCTAATTCACATTCATGAAAAGGGAATGGGATTGTATTTATGATATAAGGAATATATCCGATACCATCATAGGCAGTCTTTGATAACGAAAAAAATAATTGCAGAACTATTTCAAAAATATATGAAATATAATACCAAGAGCAGATATTTTTTTCAACATTAACTTAATAACCAAATCACCATGGTATATGGTTATCCATTGAGTAACTGATTTTTCAATCGTTGTCATCATAAAGTAAATATTGTATGATAATAAATAAAGTGAGATTGTTTTTTGAAAATAGTGCTGTGGGAAACAAACCAATGTTTAAATTTACTAAGAAACTCGGTCAATACCACAACGAAAGCCAAACTAATATTACTCAACAAATTGTACAAATTGTCAATTCTGTTCACAAATTTATGATGATTTTTTAAAAGATGTAATTTCCCTATACTTTCGTGATGTGATAGAAGTACAACAGCCAATGCAATATCAATAAAATGAAGTAAAGTGGTTTTGTATTTTTTTTTTATAATCGAGACACAAGGAGGATGAATGAAGTAATCAACAGTCGGTTGTTTTGAATGTCTGTGATGGATGTTTATACAGTTTTAGCTCCTAGATCCCAAATAACTGTCACCTTAACCTTTTATAACGGTTGACGTTGCTCACCAAGTTCTTTTTAATTTAACACATCAAATTCCGTTAAAGGGTGAGATTAAGCTAGCTGTCAAACTAGGTTTAACCCACCATTTGGAAAATGCATATAGTAAGTCAGGTTAAGACAGTTGTTTTCCACTGATTTGTAAAACAATCCTTTAATCATTTTTAAATGATTTCGTCTGTTTAAACTTACATAGGCGTTCGGTAATCTGGTATGTATAAAACGGTATCAATGCAAATAGTAAAAGTATCATTTATTCTATATACCTTTTGGTTTTCTATGTTGTGTCATGTGGAGTATTGTTTGTCTGTTTGTCTTTTTTCATTTTTAGCCATGGCATTGTCAGTTTGTTTTGGATTTATGAGTTTGACTGTCCCTTTGATATCTTTCGTCCCCCTTTTTGAAGTTGATGATGATGGAAGTTTTTAGCGACCTAAACGACGTTGACTTGTTATGCAGCCCTAGCACGGTTGAAGTTAAAAGTAAAACTGACAAGAATTTCATAAAAAAGTGCAATTGATATTTTTTTCACATTGAGAGTGGAAATGGGGAAATGTCAAATAGACAATTACCCGACCAAAGAGCAAAATACAATCCAATGCCCACTAAATTAATAAATCTCTAGTTTACATATATTAAATTGAAAACTGCTTGACATAGAATCAGTTCAAAATTTCGCGGGTAACTAGAAAAAGGTACTTATATTTCAATTTGTCAGAAATATCAACAATGTCGAAGTAAGTTAGCATCGTAATGTCATAATGTACACAAGTTTAAAAATAAAAAGTTCTCAAAGATTTGCATTGTCAACAAATTGTGAGTATAAACATGTTACACTATTTGATACAGGTATTTATAAGTTGTCTAAACACTCTAAAGTTCAGTGACATACCATGTATGTGTTAATATGATACACTATGTGGTACAATTTTTTCATCCTAGGTTGTCTGAAAGACATTGAATTCCAGTGTAATGCCAGTGTGTGTATAGATATGATTAGACGTTGTGATACAAAACAGGATTGTGTCGACGGAAAGGATGAGGAGGGGTGTGGTAAGTATAATACTCAAAGTCCAAAAAATGTTTCATGCCCAAAAATCAGTGAAAATTTTGCCCATTTTCAGTGAATTTTTGAGATAAATCATAATAAGAGCTATTTCGGACGTTATGCATGGATTACTAGTATGTACATTTTCAACAAAAAGATTTTTTTAATCAAGTCATTGCATTATCGGCGATTTCTTGCGATATTAGTCAATTTATTCTAATTTAAAGTTGTAACTCAAAACAGGAGCCATTTTAAGGCCTTATCGAGCACACTCTTTTGGTGTATTCTCATTTGATTCATGATTTCACGGAAACTGGAAGCATATCATCATTAGCAGTATCGACAAAATAATCCGATACTCATGACAACCATAGCAAGGACAAAAGAAACAAAATCAAAATATGTTCAACTTTGCAGAATGTCATAATTTGGTATTGGTTCACTATGAGTATCCCATTACTCATCTTTTGAATCGACAATATTTAATAATATAACATGTTTGTTATGATTATACTTATGGATGTAACAGTTGTTTTGTACTTATTATTGAAATATTTATACCAATTTCAATTGTTCGTGTAAATATTCTAAGTTAAAATAAATCATTTTCTATAATATGATTTATTTCAGCCGTGAAACCAATATCAAAATATATCTTTATCCTTATTACTCATGGCAATTAAGGCATTTTATTAAGCAGGAACATTATTCAATACAGTCATACGATCTTATTTCAATCAACCTTATCTTCGAAGATCTTTTTTGAAAAGCTTTTCCATTTGTTTTGCAATTGACATACTTTAAGATAAACAGCTTCGTATATGCTTCATTAACAGTTGCATAATATTTTGAGTTTACTGGATATTATCTCTCAATTACGGAGAAATATCATTTATAGGCATATATGGATTGAAGTTTGTCTAATCATCCGTTCAAGTTCATGTTGATTTCTTAAATATAAAATGACAATTTCAAAGTTGAAATCAATGCATTATTATTACATTAATGACTTCAACTTTTATTTGATCACTCAGACACAATACATACATACAAACAATGCATACGTGTAACAAGAGGAATACAATACAAACAATACAAAACAATAGTGGGTATAACAAAGGAAAAACATAAAAAATACATTTTTAACAATCATTTTTCAAAATGTTCTTAAGTTGACTTATAAACATATAATGAAGTAGGATATCACAACACATTAAAATCTTTATAAAAGTAAGAAGATGCGGCATGATTGTCAATGAGATAACTCTCCATCAGAGACCAAATGACGTTGAAGTCAGCCATTATAGGTCAGCTTAAGGCCTTGGACAATCAGCAAAACCCATTTGACCAATTTTCATTTCTGTGTCATTTTATTATAAAAACAAGGACATTCGGTATGAATTTTAAAATTAAGATAATTTTTGGTACCGCATTAGTTATGTTAGGCAATTTTGACACATGAGGACTTGAAGATTCATAGATATGCATACGTCACTAACATGTAAACGTGCTTTTTATTGTAAATTATATATATTTTTTTAGTGGTATACGAATGTCCACCAACTCACAGTAAATGTAAAAACCATTTTTGTGTACCACGTGATGCAGCATGTAATTTTGAAAACGACTGCGGTGATTGGTCTGATGAGCAACACTGTGGTAGGTATTTAATGTTAGGAATAAAGTTAGTCAATACGACGGTAAAAACAAACCAAAGATACAAAGCGTATAATTTTGTAGGTCAGGTTCATGTTTCTTGAATCATAACATTGGATTGCCAACTGTTTTACAAAGTGAAAGAGTATTACAAACCGAAAATTCAGAAATGTTCAAAATTCGACTTTTGTAATCTATGCCAGGAGAAAGAATACTTTAGTGTTAAAGTTAATTTTTATGATTGGCCTGCACATTCAACACAGACAACACATGTTTATCCAATACTTAAAGATTTGATGGTTCAATGTTAGATATAAAGACATAAACATATTGTGTAAATTATCGAATAAAATATTGATTTGTGTATCTTTCCTGAAATTTAGACGTTTTTTTCTTTTATAGTACTCTGGCTGTTTCCACCTATCCCAGTTTCGCTGTTACAATTCTCAGTGTATATTTTTTATCTTTTAGAGTATTCGGACTGTTACCACCAATCCCAGTTTCGCTGTAACAATTCTCAGTGCATATTTTATGGCTATCTCTGTGATGGGGAGATAAACTGTGAGGACGCTAGTGATGAAACAAATTGTGGTCAGTAACATTTCACTGTTAATTTTTTTTGCATCCATCTCTCTCCGTAACAGTACATCTAAATATTTATTGTGCTTATGTATACTTATGGTTATTTTAAAGTTTCATTTGATTAACGAAACTCTTGCATACTTTGGGAATTTGGTTTTGTTTTGTCACAAATAAAATCTAAAGTTTAATTTTACATTTTAAACTGCCCAAAAATAATCTCCACAACAAGACCTGTGAAGATATACACTTAATGATAACAATGAATAAAAGTTGTGAGCAGGTACCTTTTGTAAACATAGTCAACGTATACTGATGTTATATTTATGTTTCCGTATTCATACCATCAGAAAAAAAGTATTCTGCGGATATATAATTAAACAAACGTTGCTCACAGAAAGTAACTAAACTTGTACAAACTTTATTTGCGTGTGCCGGATGGACACATACGTTCATTTTTTAAATTTATATAAACACTTATTCCATAATGTATCTTTATCAAATAAAACATCAAATTCAACTGTATGAACCTTTTTCTCCAACACAACTTAAATATAACTTCATCAGGACAGTTTTCCATATATCGCATGACGACATAGTTTGGCATTGTAACATGACAAGGGGTATACAACAATTTTCTAAATACAGAAATGATATGCAACTAGTATTGAGGCAATTATCTTGCTGGTACTATGAAGATAACGTTTACTTTATGGTCACTGCTTTCTACCGAAGGCAAAGTTCAAATTGTTTATGAATAGAAACTGTTGGATGAACATTAAAAAAAGACAATAATCAACAAACACAATAATCATTAACGTTGAAATCCTAAATAAGATTGTAAAGGGTTTAGCTAATCAATAGAAAATTAGGAATAATTATTAAACAACAGGAGTGAATTGCAATAAAGCAGTTGTAAGCATATCCTCAACTCATATGACGGCATTTATGATATTTTCCTAAAATAATTACTGATTTCTGGTTATGAGTGACTTCCATTGTTGGAGAAATATAACTATTAAATATATTTTGAACTGAATCGGTCATTTGATTTGAACAGTTCTAAAAATGTTCACAATGTCAAATCTTTCTGTCCCTTTTCCGAAATATCCACTGTCAAAATTCGGTTAATGTCTTAATACAATCATTGCAGTAAACTATGATCTTTTTGTTATTTCTGACTGCTTAAACGTCATTACATAGAGAATATCATATGGCTTTTTCAATATCGCATCCGTATCAACCCGAGACACTAATATAATCCCAAGAGCTCTGCTCGAGGGATTATATTGGTTGAGGGTTGATATGGTGTGTGATATTGAAAAAGCCATATCATATACACTTTATTATATACATATACCTTAAGTAGATGTTTTTATGTAACATGACGTCATACAGATAAGGAGGTTTGAAATGACGTCATACAGATTAGGGATTTGATAAAGCCTTTGCAACAGTGACTGCAATCGATGACGTGACGTCATACAGAATGAAGGTGTGATAAAGCTTTTGCATCCGTGGTGATATCGATATCATCACGGGTGGGTGATACAGCAAGCTTGCCAATGACTTTATTACACATACCATTTATCTGTATTTACAACTAAGTATATAAGAAATATATTTACGAACGAAGTACTGTGTTGTCTGAAACGCTCTTGAATATTGCTATTTAACTGCAAGTTAAACGTCTGACGTGTACTGAATTTACATTAGGAAATATCTAAAAAACAAATTTTGATAAAAAATTTCAACAATGTTTTATATTACAAGACAAGGCTTTTAAGATAATAAAATTGAGAATGGAAATGGGGAATGTGTCAAAGAGACAACAACCCGACCAAATAAAAAAACCAACAGCAGAACAGAACAGTCGTTTCAGAGTTAAATTCATTTACTAGTGAATACTTATATTAAAATTGGAAGAATAAATGCAATTGATTCCTTCTGTAATGACTTGGATATTTTTTAGATGCAATTGAACTAAAATTATAAAATCTATAAAGATATGATAAATCTCTACATTTAAATTGAAATACAGATATGCAATTATTGGAAAATATGTTAGGCAATTATAGATTAAGATGAAAGATTTATATCTCTGTAACGTAAAATGCAGTTTCGCTGTAACGTGTGAGTTCTATATCAATAGTTGGAGACCCACAAAAAGTAAAGTACACAAAACAGCGACACTTATCCTTTCTTCACTAGTTAAAAAATCTTTTAAAAAATATATCAGAAACAAAATCACTGACACGAATTTCAAGATAAGGAGAAGTCAATAGTTGTCAAATGAAGTCAAAGCAAGTACATGTAGGTCTTGTTTTATTTACGACTCAATTGATGGTATGTATTACAGCTGTTCAATATGGCTGTTTCTTTAATCCTTTTTTTCTACATAAGGAAATGTCTGTACCAAGTCAGAAATATGACAGTTGTTATCCATTCGATTGATGTGCTTGAGCTTTTGATTTTGCCTTTGGATAACGGAATTTCCGTATGAATTTTCCTCG
Source organism: Mytilus trossulus (assembly GCF_036588685.1). Taxonomy (NCBI): domain Eukaryota; kingdom Metazoa; phylum Mollusca; class Bivalvia; order Mytilida; family Mytilidae; genus Mytilus; species Mytilus trossulus. The sequence continues at coordinate 20,503,057 of NC_086376.1, forward strand.
GAGTTTCATTTCTTTAGTAAAGACATGTCATCTGTGAATTTTCGAGTAGTAGCAAATGTAAACTATTGTTAATTAAATATTAAAGAATACTAAAGATGAAACATATTTTGTCTAGAAGTTAGTGATGCTTATATTTGTCTGCTGATCACAAACTTTTCATGGAAGTCCCTAATAGTTAAAATTTAGTACGCCAGACGCGCGTTTCGTCTCCATAAGACTCATTAGTGACGCTCAGATCAAAATAGTTATAAAGCCAAACAAGTACAAAGTTGAAGAGCATTGAGACTTCTAATCGTTTTGTGAGTTATACACCGATTTTACACACAAATAACCTATATGCAACAATTGTTGAATCCTATAATAAATTGATTGTTGTACAAATACCTTAACCAAGGTTTCGTTTGCTCAAATCTTAACCTTGAGATGAATTATCACGAGCATTACCACACGCAGGCAACAAGTGTCTGTTATGATTAAATATATTAAAAACCATGTGCTGAGTTTGTAATGATTTGATGTATTTTAAGTGTTTTTATTTATGTTTTTTAAGGCTCTTACTTCAGATGTGGTGATGGAACATACAAAAATATGGACTTAGTCTGTGATGGTTGGGTGGATTGTAACGACCAATCGGATGAGACTAACTGTGAGTTATTTTGAACTTTTACCCTTAACTTAGATATAAAAACAGTACCTACACGGTACACGATATAACCGATATGACATTGTATAGAACAGACATGTTTTGGTCCGAGTTTAATCAACAATGTTGATAGTGGTCAAGGCTTCTAGGATTGTGATTTAGTACGCCATACGCGCGTTTCGTCTACATAAGACTCATCAGTGACGCTCATATAAAAATATTTATAAAGCCAAACAAGTACAAAGTTGAAGAGCATTGAGGATCCAGGATTTGTATTCGTAAATTGAAACATTTGTCATGAAAATATTTGTTTGTGGCCTCTTTGTTTACGTTATAAACATCCAGCATTTTGCTTTTTTTAAAATTAATTTTGGATGTAACTCGTCTTCTGATTGCCTGACGTTATTTTGTTATGAACCCATAGACATAATTTAGTCATGTGACCGTGACGTCATCAACGTTTTGTCATGGTTTTCTACGGTTTAAAATGGAATTTAGAATTAAATTATAAGAAATGACTGTAATATTTTTTTCTGTCTATTCGAAATAACATACAAATTTGGTGAATACTGTTAAATAACCCGCTACGCGCGTTATTCAGTGTGCAACAAGTTTTTTTTTATGTTATTTCGAATAGACCGAACAAATATTACAGTCATTTCTTATAATGCTCTTCTCTGTCATGGCACTGCTGATTCTATTTGTTTATTTGTATAAATTAATCATTCATTAGAGCCAAACATCAAGAGTTATTTGCTCAATTGCACATATCTTCAACAACATATGGAGTAAACGATGCTTACCATAGTCTAAAAAAGATTGATTAATAGGAATATTGGGTTCTTCAATCGGTAATAACATGTTTTCTCTGGTTGTGACAGCTCCCAAACCAGATTTTGCAATAAACAATTTTATTTATAACATAACATCTACAATTTACCATATCATGTCCATTGTCTAGTCATTAAGAAAAGATGTTTTGGAATTTTTACGATGGTATATATAAAAGAATCAATGTGATTAGAACGTTGACAGTTGACAACCCTACCAGAGCTTTATTTTATATGAAAATAGATTACAGAAAAAAAAATATAATGAGTATAATAAAAATGAAAGACTCCTGTTTAATTATCAGAGGTCTTGACAGCTTCCTTATTAACAACTGTCACAAAAATCCACTTTCATTGTCCTAATCGGCACAAATAACATACAATATTCTATGATTAAGAAAATAGTAAACCAAATTTTGAATCTAATCACCATGAGATTTAATCAAGGTTTTGAATGTCTCTTTATCCTTAACTTTTAAATAGAAAAATGCAAATCATAGCAAATTTGTTTATTTGTGTGAACAGATCTAGCCGTAATGTATAGTCCAATGATATCATGTTTGACTGTTAATGCCTAATAAACAGCTATATACGGAAATGACATGCAACCATTAATGAGGCAATTACCTTATTGATACCATGGACGATAACGTTTCTTTTATGGTAACTGATGTCCACCAAAGTCAAAAGTTCAAAATGTTTTTGCATACAAGCTATTGGATGAACTTTTGTGCAGGCTTTGTGATTAGAGTTGTTGGGTTAAAAATTATGCGCGGCAAACGTAAAACATTAAATTACCGTTGCAATTCATAAGCGATAAATGTTCATCTTATTTATAAAATGACCAAAGCTCTAATATGGTTTAGGCCCTCTCTGACTTTCGAATATTATAATGGGAGATATATATGGTTTTTAAGGTTGTACATAACACTACAGGGAGATAACACTTTAAAATCAGCTGTAAGTTTTAAACGTTATATGGTGAAAGAATATTAAGTTTCTCAATGATAAAAGTTGGTTTTAGTCAAACTGCTTTATGCCCAGTCAAAACTTAACGATACAGTTTGTGGTTAATTGTTTTTGAAATTCTTACGTTTTTATCAAAGCGACAAAGTAAACATTTTGTCAAAATGTTATTAAAATTAAACGAGCCAAATCAATTTTAGTGAAGGTGATAGGTATCACCTTTAATTAATAAAAAAGAATCGAATTACTTGAATTATATTTCGGATGTATCCGATGTACATATTGCAGGATACTGGAATATGTTATACCTTAACAATTAGTTATATAACTTGAATACAGCGTTATTCATTTATTAGCTTCAATTGAATATTGTATTGAATTATTAATTTGTTTCTTCTTTTCAGGTGGTCCGTGTAAGGCAGATGACTATCATTGTGGAAACGGTAGATGTATAAGGCTATCAAATGTTTGTGATGGCAAATGTGACTGTGGATATAGTTGTGATGATGAAAACACATGTGGTAAATATCTACTAAATACAACATTATCATAAATAATATATTGGGTTATTTTATGATTATTTTTGTCAATCCGACGTCTCTCTTCGATGAATTGATCTTTACAAGAGTTGTTATCCATCTTTCTTTATTTTGATCATATAACTATAACAAAGTTGGACTTAAGGGAGTAGACCTTCGTTCAGAGAGATAACTCTTTAAATCAGTTGTGCGTTTGTAAAAGTCAAGTATCATCAACGTATTTAAAGCATTTACCTGAAACAGATTGGAAATAATCTATGTAACCTAGAAGCTTTGAAGATATTTATGAAAATGGTTGACACAAACATACTGATGATTTTAAGAGTTATTTCCCTTAACCTAAGTCTACCTCCTTAAACAGCACAAAAGCGATTATATAAATCTATAGAATGAGTTGTTGCTATTGAATAAATATTTCTTTGGACTATTTTAAACACAAAGACATCCAACATAGATAACAAGTAAGAACGTCTATTTGCTATCTGTGCTTGACACTTAGAAATACGTTTCGTTTTCTCACAATGGTGTATCCCCATAAGACAATAACCCAAATGAACGCTCTTTTGTAATATTTTAAAGTTTGACGAACAGTCATTTGCATAAGATATTATATCTAAATATATAACTTTGCCTTTCTAATTGATAAACAGTTTTTAACTTTATCATGTGTGAAATTTTCCTAGACCGTAATCTTTTTGAAAAAAATAAGTGTGTATATTCTTTCCTTATCTCTGCTATCTCCTTTTGCTAATTCTGATTAATGTCAAAGATGAACTATATTGAAAATCAAATATCAAATTGAAATATCATCGTCATACAAATGTATAACGAAAAAAGACATAAAAATAGCCAAAATCCATATCAGGTAAACTTGTCTAAGAGAGTTGAAACCTTGGTTCAAATTATTCATTGGTCCATTATGCTTGCTGGACTAGAATTTGCAAGACTGTGATGAAAACTGAAACATGTTTTATCGTAAACAATCTCAATATTACATCCACATAAGTAAATTGTACCCTTTCTAGATCTAGCAAATCTCTATCGAATTACGGTTTTAACTTTTAAAAATTGAACGCTAAATTCAGACACATATTCTTCATGTATCACGTAATATAATGATCGGGATTTTAAATTCATAGCAAATTATCTCGACTGTATCTTGAAAGAAAAGTGCAACTTAGAAATAGGTTCACTTGAAGTAGGAATTAAGTGTTATCGCAAACATTCTTTATGACTGTGCATCAATTTTATGTTCATTGTGCAATTTCACATTAAAAATCTCTTTGCAGATTATTTTTTTTAATGCATTGCTCTATACCCACTAATTACTCCTAAGTGATGCGATTAATTACAACATGAATGTACATAATGATAATTATTAAACAAAATCGCGCTAGTCTGTGTAGTATAAGAAACACCTGCAGTATTATGCATGTATGTTTTTATATTTTGCATTTACTGTGGGTGAAAACATTCTGTCAATCAGAGTTTCCATAAAACGTTTGATTGATCGTGCACAGCTGTTAAATTTAAATTGTTAAAACAAACATGAAACCTGATCAAGCAATAAAGTATCGCCAAATGTAAACAAAGTCTTCAGAAACGGGAAGGAAGCTACTTTAGAGCTACTTTTTATATGTGCAATCTAGTAAGCTTTGGCTCATGCAAACAAGATTATAAAGTGGAAACAATTTATTTCACAAACCAATCTAAATTTGGTCCAATACTGAGAATAAAAATGTAAAAAAAATGTTAAACAACTTGTTGAATTATGGAACTGTCTTTGGACTGTTGTACATAATTAATACAACATTCCGTTGAAAGAATGATCAATTTGGAAGTTTGGTTGAAAACTTTCAGATCATTTGAATGAATAATTCTCAAGGTTATCAGTCTAACTTGACAATGAGATATTTGAATATTTATTTTAAAACAAACATTAATTAAGGTATCATGAAATTAAAACAAAGCATAATTAAATTGTAATACAGCTACAAAAATTGGACTGTTTTTGGCGGTTTAATACTGAACACTTTGGATTACGCAGATTGATATATAGTCTCGGATTCATGATTTTATATCATTTGTAAATGGATTTAATTTAGGGATTGAGTAGAGGTTTTAAAACTCATCAAAGACGTTGGTGTATAATAACTCATACGTGCGATTCGACTATACATAGGACGCATCAAGAATGGTCAAATTAAAACAGTTAGAAGGTCAAATAAAATATGAAGTAACACGGCAACTTTGAAAACTAAAAGCTCATTGAAATATTTATGGTTTTGTTATATATAATAATACCTTCTATGTTTATACATTAATTCTGTCCACGTTTTCTGCAAACATTGCAGATTTATAACCGTTTTGAGATGGAACGATATCATAACGATATTTCGATGTAATGAAATATTATACATTGCCCCAATGTATGATCATCCGAAGATTCAAGAGTACATAAACGGATCGTGGATACGATTAAGTGAGCAGTAGAAGTATAAATGATGAATGTGATTCAATACACTATAAAATGTTTCATTTATCTGATGATAATGTGTTTCGTTGTTATAAGTCTGTTATGTTTGTTTTAATTGTATGATACTTGATTGATACAAACTTTGGGAAATTTCAGATTATTTGAGAAATATTTTTTACGTGCTTGTTATGCGTTTAAAAAGGAATTCTTAATTTCTTGGAATATTAAGTAGTGTGTTTGTTTGTATATGCTGTTTTAGCCTTTTTGTCATACTATTCATTAATCACTTTTCGTTATCGTCTTGTTTAACCTCTAAACGTATTACATTTCCAACAGAAAACACTGAGGTCGGATCAGTAAATTCATACTTTTTCCATTGTGGAAAATATATCAATTAATATCTGCTAAGACAACTGAAATTGCAGGGTAACATCAATTTATGTAAATACTACATGTCAATGGTCCCCAGTTTGTTTTTGTTTTCATCTTTTTCTCTTATGAACTGAATGCTCACTACCTGACAAGAAGTTAATACTTGATTTATTTCACTTGACTGGGCGGAGTTTTACCTGTTCGTTTATCTAAGACCAGTCCATCCCGATCTATAGACAGGTGTTTTGGGATAAACTCTTCTATGAATTATCCAGTTATTCGTCCCATATTATAAACACAGTTCATTTGTATATTAATTTGGTGACACTGATAAGTGATTAGAAATCAATTATAATTATAACGGCTATCATCCTTATCACACATATCTTCAAATAGGCAAATTGAAATGATGCTCCGCCCAATCAGTTGAACTCACATTGGTAACAAGTCAGATTTTAGATTTGTTTCTATCTTGTAAAGAACTTTAGACACTTCTAAATTATTCATAGTCCGAATGTATGATTTAGGATTAACATAAAGATATTACAATGTTTTAAAGTCAATATAGAGAATACAAATTTATACAAGTGTGTCTATCTTTTTTTTTTTAAAGATATTATATTCCAATTCAAAAATCATTATTAATTCAATGCAGAAAACAACAACACTGAAGAACATTATGGTTGTAAATCTTGGATAAGTAAGAAGCGTAGTTATGTTTTCCCTTCTAAACGGAGTAATTATATTACCCTGTAAAGATCCCTCACAATCTAATGAATTACTATCATCAGTTCATTGGGCAACGCATTCAAAATGACGTAATCTATCTTTCTGAAATTTAACAAATGGAATAAAAAGACATACGTCGGAAGAACAACGAAACCTTCACTAATCTTGTTATATAATAGAAATTAATTAAACAATTTATCTTCTCCTAATAGCAAACTTCTTATCAATGGCAATAGCTATTACATTCAGGGTCGTATTTTGTGTTTGAAGTCATAGTTTAAGGGAGGAAAACAACAAATAAAATATTAGTTTGCGGTATCGGCTTTATCTATACAATTGTACAATTAGTATCAACTGAAAGTTGTATATTACTATGAATATTTTTGGTGTTTAACCGGGTTGGAATCTGTAGGTTTCTATGTAACCAACCTCATTTTGTTAATTGTCTGTGCCTGACCAAAACCTGTATGATGATTTATTAAAAGTTGTCCAATTTACTACTACAGAACATTTAAAACGTTGTATAACGTTTGAACCTTACATTGTACCTGGAGAAGTTTCTTTCACTTTCTTTATAATATTGCCGTTTTGGAATTTAGATAAACATTTGCATTCTGTTTTCAAAAAGTGTATTATACATCCCCTAGTTTACCTCTAACAATTTGTGGCTTCTGGAAAAGATTGCAACCCATCTAATTTTTTCCCTTTTTCATACGGTATACAAGAGGGACGAACGATACCAGATGGAAAGTCAAACTCATAAATCGAAAATAAACTGACAACGACATGGCTAAAAATGAAAAAGGCAAATAGACAAAAAATACTACACATGACACAACATAGAAAAAGAATAAACCCCACCAACCCCACCAAAAACTAGGGGTGATCTCAGGTCCTACGGAAGGGTAAGCAGATGCTGCTCCATATGTGGCACCCGTCGTGTTGCATATGAGATAACAAATCCGGTAAATAGTCTTATTCGGTAGGTCACATTTATGAAAGGGAAGGGAATTGAAGTTACGACGTAAGGAACATATTCGATATCATTTGTGAAACGGTTATTCCATAACGATCAACTAACTCGCGATGGCGTCCGTAAAAATTACGAAGAGATGATTTCAACTTCACCATTTGGAACTCTTGATTGAATAGCTTCATTGTGCGAAACAACCCTCTATCAAGAAAATCATGATAGGAAATGCAAGCACGGGAATATCGTATCAATTGGGAGATGTTTACACGTATGCAGATGCTGCTGGAATGTTGCTACTAATAAATGAAAAGTTCACAAATGGGAAGCTGAACTCATTTCTTTTGTCGTAAAACTTTGTTTTCAATCGACCCTCATTGTCAATTTATAGACGTAATCAACATATGAGGCCGACTTTACTGTATTTGTTGTATCCTTTATCTCTAGTTCAATGGGATAGAAGCTTTCGACATGGTCACCAGATGTTGAATTATTTAGTGAAAGAACATCATCGATATAGCGTAGAGTCGAGTAGAGTTGAAGGATATAGCTAACTTCTTATCTTTCTCCCTAAGAAGTTCCTGCATGAAGTCTGCCTCATAATGATAAAGAAACAAGTCACTAAGAAGAGGGGCACAATTCGTTCCCATTGAAATGCCGATCGTCTGTTGAAAACCATGTCCTCCGAACGTAACAAAGATGTTGTCAATAAAAAAATCAAGCATCTTGATAATGTCAGTTTCAGAGAATTTATCACTGAATCAGAGTGATTCTTTACAAAGTAGGATTTATCCTTTCCTTAGACAAGATCCTTGTATCTTCGTTGGCCATTCTTTTTCATGAAACAAAGCAATACCAACTCTTTCAATTTGTCTTTTAGTTTGGAATGTGGAATACTTGTATAAAGTGTAGAAAAGTCAGATGTTTTAATACTATAACAAGATGAAAGAGAGTTAGATTGTATGTACTCTAAAAGATCTTGGGAATTTTTAAGTATTTAGATCTGATTCACGCAACCTCTAGAATAGTCAGTTTCACAATAACTTTGCAGCCCGTCTTTGATTGCTGATAAAATAGATGTTAATAATTTACATGTATACATGTTTCCTTATGTCGTCTTAAGATATATGACGATAACTTATACAATAGATTTCTGACTTGAATCATGAATTGAAAAAAATTTCACAACAAAAAAATCATTTTGGTCTCTCAATTGTGAATTTTATTTTTATATGAACATTCCAGCTGTGCCTGCAATTTGAGAATACATATCTCAGCTTTTATTATATTGCATTTCAGAAATTGCATTCCTATCATGATATTTTTACTGAGATTCATTGCTTTCATTAATGCAATTTAACCAAGAGTTACAATTATAAAGTTAAAATCACGCCTTCTATCATTTTATAAAAGCCAAAACGATTTTCACAGATGACGAAAGCTAAGTTCAAATTGTCGTAACCACTATCAAGTTTTACCGAGTTATACTTATTCGGGTTTTATAATAAATGGTGCATGTAGAGAAAGATATACCCACCTTTTTGGGTTCATCTTAGTTCTCTCCCCTTTTGTCGTTTTTTTTTAGGGATTCGTTTTGCCGAGTTCTAAATTTTCATAGAAGTGTTTTGTAAACTGTATTTTGTGTTTTTAATCCTCTTCTTTTTTCTTTTTTTTACAATTGCGTTTGCAGTTTTTATTTCACATTGGTATGTTTAGTCTCTCTTTTTATAAAGTACACATTTTTTTAAATGTCAAATTGATCCTTTAATAAAAGCGAAGGTTTTTTTCAAATATTAATGATTATTAAAAGAATTTAAGCTCGAAGCTAAGCTGCAGTAATGATAACTATCAGGTTTGTCTTAAATTGATGTTACAAAGCTATCATTTTCGGTGGGTTAAATTATCAATTCTCCTTCCAGGGGCACTAGTTAAAACAAAAATGGAAATTATGATGGTAGAACTGAAATTACTTCCTCCTTATGATAAAGAAAGATTATGATCGCCGCTATAGGCTAATTCCGCTCTAAAGTATTTTTTAGATACAGAGCTGTTGCACGGATTGCAATGAAACATGTTCGCTGCAGTATTACTTCAAGCTATGCAGTTTTTGGTGCTATAAAGTAAAAAAGTGCAATTATAATATTGAATAAAGAAGGAATATAGAGTAAATAAATGCATGATGCGAAAACTATACAACCACATGATAAAAACTAAGACAAAGAAATCTAAAGAATGGGTACAACAAAACTAAGTATGCGCCCTTTTCATGAAGAAATGTTCTACGGCCACCACACAACATGATAATCTTACTAAACTTGTTCCCAGGACTATAATTGCAATGCAATGTCGTTTTGCAGATATATTTTATTCAATTTAAAGATTTATATATCTGTAAATAACAAGTATTTCAATAACGTTGCAAAAATCATTTATCAAATCTGTTAAACAATTTATGAAGTTTTATTGATCTCGTGAGGTTATTTAACCGTTGGGAACTTTAAACCTTGGTTAACAAAAGACGTTGTTGTAGAGTCTATGATGGATGAGAGGGATAGGTATGATTGATCTAACTTACATCCCACTTCTATAGCTAGAATAGTGAAATTACCTATTAATAGAGTGTCATTAAATGTAATTTAATAACTTTTCCCGCCGTTGTCATCCCGGGTAATTAAGATGAGATTCCATTACTGGAAAGGTCACAGTCACGTACGCTAACAACCCTACACAAATAGTATAAACTAATAGTTGATATTTTGATATCATTATGAAGTGCAAAAATAGAATTCAGATATTATTCGTAAGAAAGATGTTTATTTGTTTTATATAAAGGCAACGGTGGTATACCGTTCGAAACTCATATGCATATGAGCAAATATTGTGAACAACACAGTTACAATTGAATTATTTCATTTTTTTTTTTATTTCAGGCCTCTAATGGCCAATCATACGCTTATTGAGTTTTCTCATTGTTGAAGGTCGTATGGTTGACTGTAATTGCTAAAGGCCAGTTGATTTTAACGTTATTGGGTGATTGTTATATTGGCAATCATACACCATCTCCTTACTTGTATGGTGTTAGTGTCGAAACCTGCATACATATGTAAACTGGAGCAGTCAATTCGACTGTTCTCAATTAATTTAACCTCTATTGGTGAAGTTACTTCTACTGTTACTTTGAGTATTGTAATATCACATGATGAATACATTGCCTGTTTAATTTGATTTGGTGAAAATCAGATAATGATGAATGATAATTTGCCGGTTCAAAAGTTTAAAAATTATTTTCAAATACGAAATATATCTCTCGAATGAAAATATCGATTCTTTCCTGGGCTTGGTTTATATGTATTGTCATTTTATGTAGCTTTTTAATTTGTCTTAATTTTTTTATTTTCAAACATTTTGCCTTCGAGCGTCACTGTATACATTTATTGTCAAATGTCAATCGATCGTTTCTCTTTTATTGTCAAATGTCAATCTGGTGTAGAAAAATGTTTAACGTTGATAGTAATAAAGCCTATGCACATACATGTACAATGCATATATGAAATATTGATTTTATACATGTTTGCAATAGTGCAAATGTAATTCTTGTTGCAATAATTATTGTCGTGATGGTCACCCAAGACATATTGCTGTATGCAAATATATCAGTTGTTCATTAAATGTATATATTTTTTTCTTTATGTCGTACAAATCAAGTAAAACGATGTGGAAATATGCACCTATAAACATATAGACTTATAGACTGACTCCTGTTGCATTCAAACTATTTTAGAAATAGAGCTAATTTCCCATGAATTACATACACACCGGGTATAAAGCTAGCATTGACAGATGTTTTTGGAAATGTTACAAACATCCTTATATTTGAAATAAGCAACATGTGGATAAGATTGTCAGAGGAATAAATAACAATTCAAAAATATGAATATATAGTTAGATTTGCAATCAGACAACTATCCACTATGGACCAAACAAGACGCAGATGTAATTAATCAGAGGTTACTGTACGACCTTCACCTTTGATCAAAAGCTATTCGTCAAAGAACGTATGAAAGTCCCCAGCGTGATAAAATGTGAAACAGTACAATGAGATTCGATGACCTGATTTATTCTTAAATAACAAATCAAAACTCAAATAAGGCACACAGCTATCAGCGACAACCTCTCACTTGGGACATGAATGTTTACAATGTGGCGGAGTTAAACAAGTGTTTTAGCGTTCGACCGAATTTTAATCTATACTGAACGACTTTAGAACACTCATTTTGTTGATTTTTTTTATCAATGTTTTTTTGATTTTCTTACAACTACTTTACATGCTTATCATGCTTCTTTCTCCTTACAAAAAATCAAAATCTGACTTACCTGTGGTCATTGAACATACCGAATTTTTGAAGTCGCACGAATTTCTTAAAGCGAAATTTTGGTCCCATGAAAGATTGTTTCAGTTTTTTTTGCTTTGTGAAACAGTTCTTTCAATCCTTTGTCTGACATATTTTTTTCTTAAATGTTGCATCTCCATTTTGCCAAGTCTGAGAAATAAAAAAAACAAAGAACTGAATTAGCCCTTAGGAATACTGCAAAAATGAAAACATAAATGGGCTGCAACCATACCGTATGACTTCAGACACTCGTCCTACTGTCCTTCCGACAACGATACAAGTAGACAAGATATGTTGCTGGCCATCAATGAACAGATCAACGTGTAGTGACAATGAAACATCAACAGAATTTGATTGTGCAACGTCATTTGCCAATCATGTTTACGGCCGCCACGTCAACTTTAATCAAATTGCAGAGTGCCATTGAGTACAGGTTCATGATATAAATGTTTCCCATGAACTGCATTGCCATAGAATTGACTGAAGGAAAACCTGTAAAGCCCTCAAGTTCCAACCGCATAATTGCCAAAACCAATTAATGGGTTGAACAAATGCAAAATCAGAAGGTATAAAACAGAACTAAAAAAAAGTCAGACAGAATTTGTTGACCTTTCTGACAATCATTTTGGCGTTTGTAACAGACAGTCATCGCTTTTGAAGTTGACACATTCATTCAAAGATAACACAAAAATAATCTAGTGTTGCGTTTCTAAAGTCGGTCACTATATAACAGATGTACAACACTACACCATTACAAAAAATATTTTGACAATGTTTTACTCATTAGAGTATTTATTTGATACATGCATTTCCTTATGTAATGGTTTTAACCTGACTTTGTTTAACTAACTTAAATTGAATCATGTGTGTAATATCAGAGCACAAGCATTCAGCACTATTTGAATCGTGTTCTTATCATTTCTAAATTAGTCAAATGTTTGTTAAAGACAAATGTTTTCAATTGCATTTATTTGTGAGAGGGGTGGGGTATATTTCGATACTTTATTATTATTAGCAAGTATTAGAAAACCCTTTTTATTACATCTCTCTCATATTGCTATTTTCTGTTTTCAAATAAACTGTAGAAATACGCAGTTTTTATTCTATTTTCATTTTCTATTATTGTTTTTGTATATCGAAGTCTTACTCACTAACTCATCTTAAATATCTACACAACAGAGTACTCATAAAATATTAGACCCTGCAGTTTGGTAGGAATAACAATTCTAAAATAGCCTTACAAATAGGTTACGGAACGAATCATCTTACGTAAATATTATAATAAATATAATTCCGCCGCATTATTACCATTTGCTTACAAGTGTAAAAAAAAAATAAAAAAATCCTACATTCCTTTTTCTAAAATTAAGAACCATTGCGTAAACAAATATATAGGATATATCATCTAACATGCTCATAACAAATGGGTCGATTTCATTTCAAATATAAGTATTTTATGATTTGACTGTTCTTGCATTTGTTTATACAGTATTGCTCAGCAGTATTGTCATTATGGCGATTTGATTACGGACTTTCCGTTTCGATTTCCCCAAATGAGAGCATTTTTATGATTTATTCTCTATTTGTAAAAAATGTAAGTTAACAAATTTCATTTTGTTTTGCATTCGCACTTTTAATTCGAAAGGAAATCCAATTGCGATGAAAATATTTATCCTCTGTTTCATTTCATCCAGATAATTATTCATGTACTGTTGGTGAGAACTATCCATGTAGATTTCACCATACATCAACTGTTCGGTGCATCGACAAGAAATACCTTTGTGATGACAGGAATGATTGCTGGAATGCTGAGTCAGGTTCTGACGAATCTCTTTGTTGTAAGTATCATTTAAATAAAAAAAAGTTTCAATCATTTCTTATCCTTTTTCCACTTAGTATTATTTTTCTAAGAAAGTTAAATGAAATGACATAAGACACACAACGGATGCCATATGTGCTGCAGGATCTGCTTTCCCTTTTAGAGCACCTGAGATCAACCCCAGTTTTTTGTGGAGTTTGTGTTGCTAAGTCTTTAGTTTTCTGTGTTGTGTCTTGTGTACTATTATTCGTCTGTTTGTCTTTTTTTTTTTAGCCATTGGGTTGTCAGTGTATTTTCAATTTATGAGTTTGACTTTCCCTCTGGTATCTTTCGCCTCTCTTTTTTAAATGACATTAGTTATTGTACTTTACTTACCTTACTTATCCTCTTCATTCCAAGAGGCACATAAGGCCAAACAATTCTTTACTGTATGGTTCCATATCATTGGATAGATTGTGTCAACGAAGTTAGGAAAGATAGTTCGAGGGGTGTCACAAATCAAACAGAAACTGGTAAACTAAATTCTAAAAATTATGATTTCATCGCAGATGTTGGAATTAGTTTCTGTTGGATTAAATTTTACTTTTTCACGTGATGTTATTGAAACACTTGTGTGTTTGTTTGTCATTTTCATATAGTCATTTCATTCTGCTAAAAATATGTCAATTATTGCATATTATATTACATTCATTACAAGATAAAACCATTAAGACAAAAGCAAAAACAAAAACAAACTTTGACCTTTGATTATTTTTCCAAATACAAAATAAGTACATTAATATTTGGGTAACTATTTTGTGTTCATATCTTCACAAGCGTATGTACCGGGTATTTCTTAAGTGAAAAAATAAGAAACTGCGACCTTCAAACTCATCATTCACAAGTAAGGCTATAAATCCCATTTATATCAAGATAAACATCCTCTATATTCAAGGTGTTTTATTTATGTCAAGACGACATTGATCAACTAATGCTCGTGCTGCTATGATATAAAATTGACATGATCAAAAGCATAAGCAGCTGTCACAATAAAAGAAATTGTCCAAGAAGCAGGACATCGTATTAATACCATGATGGTTAATATGAAATACCGGAAGGTTACTGACCGTTTGAGGAGAATCTTGCTAGAATCTGTAACTTAACAAATCTGTTCCATTTCCAGTGGATTACATATTAAAATACTTGTTTTCCCAATGAATGGCATATTTGCGTGTCCGTTATTAATTTCTGACGCTTACTTATCCTGAACATATGGCTGGGAACTATGTGTTTGTTGACAATTATAACTGTCTTATATTTTTGTTGCCGTATTCGCAGGAGGTTGATTTTTATAATTTAATGTATCAAAGTTGTTGTCTGTTTTCTTCTTTTTCGTGGCGTTTGTGTTTTCCCTTAAATTCAAAACAAAATTATTTATAGCTTTATATTCTGAGCATGTATGTGTAAGCCTTTTCTTGTTAATAGTTTGATCCGTATTACTGTTATGGATATTCTCGTTCGTGAACTAACCTAGTGATTCATTTGCATTTTCTACGTTAACACTATTTATATGACATCTTCTTACTTTGAAATCTGAACAAATGTATCATTCCGTTATTAGCATCACTAACTATTTATGGAAACAAATATGACAATTATGAGGTTTTGAATTAGTTTGAAGATTTGCACATAGAATTACTAAAATCTGCAAATGGTATGCTAGGGGTGGGCAAATTGCAAACAATCTTCTTATCCGTTACATTTTATCCTATAAAATACACTGTATAAGAACTAGTTCTCAATAATAGTGTTGTTATAATGAATTAAAGCTTTAAATGTTTCATTCATGTTCCGGCAAATGAAATTAGAAAGAATTACGACTTCAATTATCTTATTAAAGGTTCTGGATGGAAGCTGGTACTAAGACTGACACGAGTCATTAATCAGCCGTTATTACCAGTGGTAATCTTGCAGTAATAATATGATAATAATATAATTTGGTACATTGAATCTGTCAGAAGCAATCAGAAATAAGTTAATTGATTGATTGGAGATGGTTTTTCGGTGTGGTCCGGTAGTACTTTACTAAATTCTTGTATTCTCTTGACTATTGAAAATTTCTGTTACAATCCATGGGTCGATTTTACGATTTCTTATAAGAATCTATTTACTGTAAATTCTTTGAATATTTTCCTTTATATCTATTTATGATTTGAAGCAGGGTTGAGAACTTATTATTTATGATAATCATTTCTGTTAGTAAATACCTATTTCATATTAATTTCTTTATTTCAAGATATCGTGTGTTATGGTTTTTTTCATTATTGTTTTGTTCCATAGCCTTCTTTACTCCTCGATTTTTTTTTGTCTTGTACTTGTCGGGTTTTTCTTCTAAGTAATATACCTGCACTTGTACGTATATGATAATGATTTCCCCTTTCGATTTATTTTAACATACATGTTGCCGTTTCATTTTTCCCCTCGAGTTGTTTTAGTCGACGTTTAATCAGTTGGTTGTATTATGTGCTGGAATGTTGTTTTTTTTTAATTTAGTTTTCTTCAGACAAAAGTATAGATACTTTTTTCTCCGATTTTGTTGTTTTCTTGGTTTTCTTTTGTTCTCTGAATTTTTGTTTGCCTTTGAACATAGATTATTTGAAACTTATCCTTTTAATTTTGTCATAGGTTTCTTAGTCTTTATTTATCCTCGTGATGTTTTTACAATCAATGTCATTGGTACCCCCTGAATATATGTCTTTGTTCTTTTTTATTTGATATAAGCAGGGATGAATGATTTTTATTCCGATCTACAATTGTATTTACTTAATTTAATCAAATACTTTGGGCATTTAAAAACATGTTGTTTGGTTTAAATACTTGTTTGTGTTGGATGAACGTATGGTGACGTCCTGTTGTTTTATGTTGATTACAAGAAGGTACTGACCGGAGTGAACATCTTTAATGATGATACATGCATTCATTTAATTTATATCTGATATTGTCAGCAAATCGTAGTATAAAGCAAAAATAAGGTTTTAACAACCTTGAACCAAACATAATTTTATAAACAGTAATTGAACCAATTTCTTTGAAATCATCCTTGAAATCGCTAGAAGTAAACATTTCACATCTAATAATGAAAGAAGGAAGTTAATGTTTGCATTTGATTAGTTCGATCTGAAAGATTTCTTTAAATAACGTTAGAGTTGCTTCTAGTTCAAATAAACAAAGTCCCATATAACACTAATAAAATGTTGGCAATTTTCTTTTTGTATTTTATTACACACTGCAGTTTAAATAAACATGTTCTTTAAAAAAAAGAGTATGCCATAAAATTTGTAAATCATTAGCTGTACTTTTTTGTATTCATTTAACAGTTTAAGGGTTAACAAATAGTGCTTTCGCACTTAACAGTGTAATGCTTAGTTGAGGTGGTACCCAACACCTTAACTAAAATTAATTTGGCTCGTTTAATTTTCATAAACTTTTGACAATGTATTTACTTTGACCCTTTGACAAAAATATAAAAATTTCAAAAATTTTGAACCAACCGTTTTGTCAGAAAAATTACACAGGTTACATAGCAGTATGACAAACACCGATTTTGATCATTGAGACGCTTGATATTCCCTTTTCAACACAACGTAATTAAAACGTTTTGATTCTCCCTTGGTATCATCATATTTTTTGTCCTCATATTATAATGTAAAATATATAATGGGGTTAAAATTAGTTTTTTTCATTATGAAATTGTTTATGGGAAGCCACACTGATTGTAATGAAAACGTGCACCAGTTTTGTTTGGCTCGTGCGCATATACACAAATGTTGGAATATTCTGTTGTAGATTGTTTTTTTGTTTTTGATTACACATTTTCGTGTATTATTATTCACATTTTTATGTGATTGAGTATTTTCAAATAAAGTATTATTATATTGTTCAAATAGATCTGTTAGTTTATAACGTGAATATGTAGGACCCTTCCGTTAATTTGACTTACAACAGTTTCAATAAATGTGTCTTATGTGAAAAAACCTCTCTGATTTGTCTCAATCCTGTCTTTTCTTAAACAAATTTATAATAAATATTGCCCAAAAGAATAAAATTATGTTGCTGAAAAACTTTCAGAATACATGTATTAAGATAAACATTTGTAAAAAATTTAATTCATTATTACGCGTCTGGCATATATAAAAAATTTAGTCCTGGTATCTATGATGAGTTTATTTACAACCACTGGGTCGATGCCACTGCTGGTGGAGATTTATTTCCCCGAGGGTATCACAAGCCCAGTAGTCAGCACTTTTTGTGCTGACATGAATTATCATTAATATTGTTATTTTCATAAATTAGCTATTTACCAAATTTTGAATTTTTGAAATACAAAGGCTTTTCTACCTCAGGCATATATTACCTTAGCTGTATTTGGCAACACTTTTTGGAAATTTGGATCTCAATGCTCTTCAACTTCGTAATTTATTTGGTTTTTTAAACTTTATTGGATTCGAGCGTCACTGATGAGTCTTTTGTAGACGAAACGCGCGTCTGGCGTATATATAAAAAAAAAAATTTTTCGCTATAATACAATAATTACATTATAGTATAATTTGAAAGTAGATACCGAACAAAACAGTCATATTGCCTTGTTTTCAATTAGTAAATAGGGATGATCGTGCTGAGATTAATCATATGAATTCATTCTGAATGCGTTCACTGCAAAGTAATTTTTAATCATTAAAATCTAAGAGAAGCCTCATTTACAAAGTTGTCCATAGACTTTTTTTCAACTGTCCAGGCTTCTAATGGGAGAATAATTGATTAAAGTTATTCTTGAGTCTTATGTGTTTCGCAGCAAATTAATTTGGTATAGGTATGTATGCACTTTATTTTATTGTTTGGTTTTAATGAGAAAGAATGGATGGAAACGTTCTTTTATATTTACAACTTTCTTCATCATTAAAACATAATTTCCATAGCAAACTGATTGATAGCTCATATCTTTCTTTCAGTAAAGCCAAACCAGACGTGCGCGGACTTGCCATATCTAGCTGAACGACATATAGAAAAATACTTCATATGTCCAGAAGGCCGATGTTTACCAGCCTCTGGGCCTGAAAATGCAACATGCAATTATTTTTATGATTGCCTGAATGGAGAAGATGAAGAAGGATGCAGTAAGTCTGAAAAAAAGATAAGATTGAATTGTCTTGAAATTATGGGTCTCAAAATACGACTTACCTTCATAAGGAGCATTCAGAGTCAAATCTGATAACATTAATCCAGGAGGTGTACGTATTACATAAGTACCATTAGAAGAAAATACAAATTCATTTGATATTAGAAATCTTGCAGCTATCATTTTTTTTGGATAGATTAAACCCTTTTATGGAGTGTAAACGACAAACATATAAATCAGAATCCGATTATTCAAAAAATCACCATATCAGGTTACGCATTCTAAAATGATAAAAACTACTGTGGATTCATTTATTTTTTCGTGGGTACCAATTTTCGTGGATTGAGGAAAACTCGAATATTCGTGGATATTTAATTTCGTGATTTTGGTAAAGACTGCATACATTCCTTTAGAATATTTGTAATTCGTTGAACATTTAAATTTGTGGTTCCCCTGTACCCACGAATTCAACGAAAATTAGTATCCAACGAATATTAATGAATCCACAGTAATCCACTTGTAAACAATACCATTCTTGTTTTGCTTAGTACTGTACGGATTTTATCCGACAAAGAAATATTTAAGAGATGCTATACTGTTGACAAATTCGACAAAACATTGTTTAAAGGTGATTCCATTAGCAAACCTTGCATTTTACATAATGAACTCATTGCACGAAGTCAATCCGTCAGAAAAGAACTATCATCTCTTAAATTTGTTTTATTTCTTTGTACTTAATCAATGGGGTTGGAGTATCAGCTAGTATTTATAAGATTTTAACTTGTATTAAAACAAAATACATAAGGCATATATATGTATAACAGCATCGAAGTAAATACATATGATTTATGTTTTAAAGTGTTTCCTGATTGTGCAGTTGACGAGTATAGGTGCACTAATCACCAGTGTATACCTGCAAGTCGACAGTGTGATGGAAATTTTGATTGTTTTGACCGGACAGATGAGGCCAACTGTGGTAAGATCGAATATAAGATCTTCAATCCAAACAAATCCCTCAAACACAATATGTCTCAAGTTTCCATAGACAGATTATATTCGTTTTTTACAATGAAGTAGACAATATATAAAAAGGAAATGTGGTATGATTGTCCATGAGACAACTATCCACAAAAGACCAAAATGACCCAGACATTAATAACTTAGGTCACCGTACTGCCTTCAACAATGAGCAAAGCCCATTACACATAGTCAGCTATAAAAGGCCCCGATAAGACAATGTAAAACAATATGTTCATTTGATAAAGCTAAGTTCAATATACCTCTAATCATTCTTATAAAACATGCATTAAAGAAGTCTTCATAATACTTCAATCAGACAAATGCCAAAGAAACATAAAAACCATTAAACTCGTGAAGAGGTCAACAAACATTTGTTAGCAATAGACAAGTGTTTATCTCGTATGACAAGTTGTTAATCAACTTCTATAGAGGTCAGACGACTTTGTTTTGTAAACTATGCCTTATACTAGCGTATTCAGAGTTTTGAAGACCATAATTGTACACCTGCCTATTTAATTAGTACAAAAACAAATTAAGAAAATTGAAATATGTTTGACTGAAACAAATTAGGTATTTTTTAAATAGATTTTACTTTGAACAATATCTTACGCAGACCTGGGTGACACAACTTATAGAATAATGTCATAATGATAAATCGATCAGTAAAAATCAAGTCCTGTGGCAAACGAAAAATACCCTCCCAGTCAACTATCTATTGTTGTTTCGTATCATTAGTATCATGATAACGTCAGGCAAAACTAAAAGCTTGACCAATAAAGTGAAAAGCTAATAGTCTAGATAAACTCAGAAGGAAAACAAATGGTGAACAATGAAGCTATAAACCTTACAATATCATCTATTTACCACGAGGGTTGAAGTAAGTTCAAATTGGCTAAAATTATTTTCAGGATTAACTGCTTGTCAAACGGGAGAAATAAAATGCCGGAGCGGTCAATGCATACCCGAGGTCTGGTGGTGCGATTACGTCAGAGACTGTCCAGATGGTAGTGATGAGACACAGTGTCCTGGTAAGTTTAACAAAGAATATTATGTTGTCATAAAGAATGATTTATTGTCAAAATACGCGATAAAATGGGTATCGCTAATGTTTCTAGAGATGAAAGACTGTTGGATAGGGTAAAAGTTTAATTGAAATGTTAAAATGTGATTAAGAAAAACAGCACTGCCAACCGAATTAGTAGTACTAGTTATTTTACACATTGTTGGCTGAATCGTAACTAAGGAGTAGTTGGCACTATGAAACGCCGGTATGAAAGACAACAACAACCGGCAAAAAAATGTAAACAACGCTGATTTGATTAAATTATATCAGGAATGATTTTAAACGACAACCACTGAATTCCATGTTATTTATTAGTATGTATTAGCAGTCTTTGAATTATCTTTTAATAACTGTGAGATCTCTAAAAATTGATGGTTTGTATCGTCGATCTTTTTGTGTGTTATTTTTGTGTTATGTGTTGGTGTTGGTTCAATGCGTCAATTTCGTTTCAACTAGTTGTACATTTTTTTCTGATATTGTTCTGTTACACTACATAGCGAGGCAAGGACGAGTATTTAGTTCGCGAAAACGTGTTCAACCTCGCTACCTTCGGCATGTAGGATTTGTACATAATTTGTTTTTCATTTGAATTGTTTACATTTTTTTTATTACCTTTTATAGCTTGCTTTGTTGTGTTTGTTATGTCCATAGGCAATGTTGTTCTATGGTCTCTGTTTGCTTACATTATCACCATTTGCCTATAGTGAATATTTGTCTGATTGGCATTTTGTATTCAAGCCTTTTTTATTTGTACTGACTTTGTACCATTCAAGGGTTTAAGTTTTAGTAGAGGTATCTTTAAAATATTTCTAACACGAAAGAAATATCATCTTTTGTTTTTTTTGTATTTTCTATTCTACGCGTTTTGCATTTATTTTCTCTTGAACCTTATTTTTTCATCTTACTTTTTAGAGAGGAGATCATGTGGTCCAAATGAATTTACCTGTAAGAATGGCCAATGTATTGATATGAATCATGTATGCTATTATGATCCAGATAACCTCACAAGAAAAGGTTGTGCTGACAAATCTCATCTACTTAACTGTAGTAAGTTTATTTGACATAATTATGGCTTGTATTTTTATATTCCAAAATTTTGATTTGGATCGCATACAATGTTAGTCTATTGCAGAAACACAATATTTAAACTTGCATAGAAAACACGACAATGTTGAATAGGATGCTAACTATTCGTTTTGGGGTTAGGGATTGCAGATAATGTCGAAAAAACCTTATCAAAGATATCTAGCTTGTGATTGTATATGTCAGACGTGCGTTACGTCTAAAAGATAGGCCCCATCGCGCAAATAAAAGTCAAATAGGCTAAATAAAGTACGAAGTTGGAGAAATTACTACAAGCAATTCTAATAAATAAAAAAAAAAGTATGGTCTTATGATTTTTCTTTCTCAAGTGTTTTCTCTCCTTTGTAAAACAAATTATCCGAAATTTTGTTTTTCATTATCATATGTATTGATATTAAGGTGATGTCAGAAGTCAAATCAAATAAAAAGCTATTTATATATATGGAAATATATATAATGATTCCCATGAAACCAAAAACCAATCCTTAATTCAGAAGGTACTAATGTCTTCATGACAGTTCTGAGTTGATAAGTTAATAAAACGATAACTTGAAATCAGTGCATTAATGTACTATTGACAATGCAATATATATTTTTCCAGGAGTGAATTGTTCCGAAATAAAACTAAAATGAAAAGATTAATGACATACCATTGAAAGTGTTTTCTTGATTTAAGTTTTGTACGGACAATCGCCTTCCTTTAAACATTCATTTCTCGCTAGTTAATCAAGCATGCAATGAAACGCTTATTCTCAAATTCCTTTAGTTAATAAAACATTTGTGTGAGACTTTAGTTATTATTCAATTTTCGTTTAGTTCCAAATGTCAATATTGGATTACAGACATATCTAAGAGTCCACCAACCCACTTACGTCGAACATTTTACAAATGAGTCCAAATAAGTAAAGCTGAAGTATTATATTGTCATCAATAAACAGTTAAACCTGAAAGGGTCACCCAGTAAATATGCCGAAGAGGAAACCTGGTAAATAGAAAAAATATTTTTTTAATTCACGAAGAGGAGGATGTTCTTTTCTGCTTTAACTTTTTATAAGCATTATAAATACAAAATAAAAATTTACTAATTTTAAACACTTGAAAAATGACACATAATATGATTAGTTCGGCTACAACAGGTTCTTATGGCATTATCTTTGCCTAGTAGTTTACATAAAACCGAAATTTCTAAACCATACTGATTAAAATTTGAATACTACAAGTATTTATCAAAACTAAACAGTAAAGACAAAACCACCTTAGATCAGGTTTGTTTTATTATTTTTTTGTTTCAAAAAGTAAAACATCATTCTATATATTATAGTTGTAAATCTAATTACCACCGTTTACATGAATAATGAATGGACGACAAATTGGAATTATTTTTCGCTGTTCTGAATTTCTTTTTTTTTTCGAAAAAGGATCTTCTGGCTAATTTCTTTCTTAACAATTGCTGTTGGTTTTCTATGAGTCGTGAATTGGTGGCTTGTATGGACTGTTGTTTATTCTACTGTTTTACGTTATTCTTGTTATTAATTGCATGTATTATGCTAGGATGATAGGTGATTTAGTCAGATGTAGATATGTAATATAACTGATTGTATATTTTCAACTTTCTTTGTGTGTCGTTCTTTGTAAGATGACATTTGGGAGATAGTTTCTTATGCATGTATGACCTTTCAATGCATTTGTGGAGAAACACGAATTAAACGAATTAAAAGTGCAGCGCTTGCGATCAAATTATAAAAACTTGCGCATAACCGGAAACCCCGTGAAAAGGTATGCTCGCTACTATTCGACGCTAGATAGGATAAATTCAGTTATTCTTGGGTTAAAGCAATGGACATCAAAACATTATAATAATAACAACCCTCAATATATGGAATACAGATTGTGTATTTAATCTTTGTCAGTGGTCAAACATTTGGAATCTTCTTTTTTATTTATTTGATATGTCATGGTTTAACTTAAACAATAATGTTGATTAGAAATTTATAATTAGAAAAGACAGTTAGTACCTCCGCGATGTATTGGTTTATCTTTGCTTTTATCAAAAAAGTTTGAAACTGAACCGCACAGTATTTTTACAAAACAGGTTTGTTACAACTAACTATTTTCAATTCAAATATTTCACATCTCTGGCAACTTATCATGTTTATGCCTTAAAGATTAAAATTTTCTATTATTCATTCTAATGATAGTTCAAATTAGATATACAGTGTTTTGTTTATATAGATTAGACCGTTGGTTTTCCCGTTTGAATGGTTTTACACTAGTAATTTTGGGGCCCTTTAAAGCTTGTTGTTCTATGTGAGCCAAGGCTCCGTGTTGAAGACCGTACTTTAACCTATAATGGTTTACTTTTTAAATTGTTATTTGGATGGAGAGTTGTCTCATTGGCACTCACACCACATCTTCCTATATCTATTATCAGCAATTACATATTTCCATGCAAAAATAGCAAAGTCACGGAAGGTTATAATTGCAAAAATAATTGTTGGCGGGTTATTCTTTTTTTTTTAAATTAAAATCTACAAAAAATATAAGTATTATTTTATCACTTAGTAACTGTCATATAGACTTGATATGCAAAATATAATGTTTACAAGTTTATGAGTTATTAATTGAAGATTTAAAATGAAAAAGAAAATAAAACTCGCATCACTTAACTACATGTACTGTTGTCATCCGTTATTGCAGTAAAATGCAGATTGTGAGTTCATGCGTTTATTATTGAAATAAATAGTAAAGGTTGACAGACTTTAGGGGAATTTGAAAACTAAAAGGTCGATAGAAACTGCCAACTCCATGGAAAAACACGATGCTCAATCCTCAATAAAAACCAGAGTTCATTGGGGATGATGCTTAAGAAAGCTGCAGATCGATTTTCATTAGTAACAGCAAACGTGTTCTCCCTATCAAAATACATTGAAATGCATGTGATTCCTTACTATGACCTCACTCTATAGCTATACAAAAATGTAGCCGTTTTGTTTTTGTTTTCCTTACACTGTAACGCCAAATGACCACTTGAATAAGGTGCATGGTATATGTGAGGCACTAGAAATAAGTTCGTATTTTAAAAAGTTTTTAGCATTGAGAGTGTGAAATATGTGAAGTAATATTTTGATTTTAAAAATAAAAATGTCACCCCATGGCATTATCTTAAACTATACTATTGACTATGTGTTGTGCAATGGAGCTCTCTCGTTGTTTATATCTAAGTTCATGTTAATTTGAACCTAGTTGCTATAAATAAAGGCAATAGTGGTACACCGCTGTTCAATCCAGACTCGCACCACACAACCATTTTCTATTTAATCAAGAAAAAGAAATGTTTTAAAAAGCTTAAATAAGTTTTGATTTATAGGTTCGTGGCAGTGTCGAGATGGTCAGTTTAAATGTAATAAGTCTTTTTGTATTGATGGTCATAGACTTTGTGATGGAGTTCCAGACTGCACAGAAACATATGTGGATGAAACAAACTGCCGTAAGTAATTAAACATAAGAAACCTTTTATTACGTAAAAGGGATAAAAAATATAGTGCCAAATTCATTTGAGTTAAAAGTATACCATTCCAAGGTACTCTGTTCTGATTTCATCTTCATTAGAAATTGTCTACATTTCGATACTAACATTCTACTTTATGTTATTTTTATTGCTTTGTTGCTGTTTAACTTTTTAGCAAATGTGTCAATTGGTATTAACTGTGTAGCATAAGATACAGACGAGGTTTAAGAGCGTTCTTCTAGTTTTATCCAATCCCATATTAGGTCTTGTTCTCTTGGCCCAAAATGTGTGGTAAATTGTACTTTTTTTAGGATTTTATATTTTTTGGTTCTGGTGGTATCATTTATGACAACTCTTTTTCATGGATGTCTAATTCCATTGCATAGGAAACAGTTTAAAATGTATATCTATTATTTCTTTAGAGATTTGTCCGAACCTATTTTATTCATGTTGAAGATAAAAATATTCTTTCAAAGTTTTCATGTAATTGAATATCTATTTGAATCTTTATTTTGTATCTTTTCGACAGACACTTTTTAACGAAATCAACCGTATAATAAAACTTATAAATGTTTAAATTTTAACTGTTGGTGTTTTTGCAACATATATAATTTGTATTTTTTAAGATTCCCTATACACAGCATTCACCAAATTAATGTGTACATTATTTTTGCAGCTTATTCATGTCCGTATCAGGTAGATGTATGCGTTTGTAAGGAAGATGAAATGAATTGTACTAATCTTGGTTTAGAAGATTTGCCTGAATACCTGACTCTAGAGCGTAATCTAATCAAATTGTAAGTTTAAAATTTATTGCGTTAACTCTAATTTTAAGTCAAAGATAAAAAAAAAAGTTCTGTACATACCTTATCAAGACTTAGCAGTAATTTGAAAGATGCAGTGAAAAGCGGAGTTTAAGTCATTTCACTGTAAATATCTAGTCTAAAACTAAATTCGCCCACCCGCCCCTTTATATCCCCCCTTCCCCGCCCCACTTTCAATATTTTCAATCTGCGGGATCCTTATTTCATTTCATCTTTTATCAAACTGCCAAGTTTAATATTTGTATTTCAAAAGGTAAATAAATTATGAGGAAAATCAACATTCAACAGTACAACTCGTAGTTATACTAGACATATCTAAGTTCAGACGACAGTAGTTTACTGATGTTCATATCTCGTAAATCGATCGAAAAGAGAGACAAAAGAACTGATAAACAGCTGTAAAGTATCATCTATCTTAGTGTAATTTCAGATACTACAAAATTGTTTATAAACGTGTATCTCTGTCCTCTGAAAACATTTCCGGTTCGAATTGAATAGAGATTTTTTAGTTGACTGCGTACAATTTCAACTTCTAAGAATGAGTTTTATCGACATTGCCAATTTCGTTCAGTGACATTCAAAAGTACTGATGTCAAATAATAGGTTTATTTGTTGTCAGTGAACTAGACGTAGTTCAAAATTGAGGTTCAATGTTCAGTGTTTAACAGGAAGTATGGAAATAGAATCGTTGTTTGCAGGCTAAGAAATTTACATAATTAAATGTAAGATTTTGTTCTTCTTTAGTATACTGAACATCTTCATTCACTTTAAGTGTACAATGCCCTGTACTTCAGATGTAGCTGTGTTTGTATTCAGGCCTATGGTAAGGGGTAAAGCTTAATTTTATGGTTAGTATAGGGCTGTATTGAATGGGTGCCTCAAAGTAAATGAATTCTTGATTTATTTATCTATTTTAAATTTTTTTCAATTTTATATCCTTTGCTTAAACACAAAAAATGAAATGCTACCGATAGAATATTAATATTGAGGCTATCATATGTTTAGTATATAAAAATATAGTAGTATATCTAAGGAATTACTCTTATATACATGTTTGTTCTGTAAAGCACACTGAATAACACGAATTCCATGTTTAAGGAGTAAACAACATGACAAATTTTGTCTATGAACTGAAGGATAAAAACTTTTCGGCCAACCAGAAGACGTGTTGCACCCAAATTAAATCATTTGGAAAATAATTTCAATAAAATTTCATTATTGTCTTCTTTGACAAATTGTTTAAATTATACATTTCTATATGACATGTACCTTTTTTCAGTGTACTCGCTGGTAACCGAATAGGGATGACATTTAATGCAGATACATTTTTTGATCTAGATAGATTGTCGTACTTGTAAGTACAAGTCTTTTAACTTTATATTTTCTATTCAACCGAACAGACTTCTTACTTATTACATCAAAGACATGTTAACGAGGGATATTCAAAATCTCGTAAGGAATTTTGTACGAGATTAACTTTTTGTAACTTACGAAACTATTCCTTGGTCCGATGAATTTTTTTAATAAACTCTTAAGCTACTAAATGACCGGAAGTAAAAAAAAGAGAGTTGTGTATAGCTGCTACTAGGGTTTGCTAATGTGAGCCAAGAGAATACTGAAATATTTTTGATTCATGAAAAACATACTTCTTTGATTGGTTTACTTATTTTAGAATTAAAAAAATGGATAGATGGATGGTCCGAAGATTAAACAATTGACAATTGAAAAGTATAAATGTAACTTATCAAGTCATTATATTCATTCTTTATAGATCAGTTCGAATTTAAATGGTCGTTTTAGTTCAGAATATGTTTACTTGTGTCTTCTTATTCACTTTAAACTAACTCTGAGCTCACCAATAAATCATTTCAATACACACTGCATTATTCTAAGTGACGAAGTAACAAATATAAATGTTCAACTTTGAAACAAAGAACCCCACACTGAAGACAAGGTCACCATTGATAAACGTTGACATTTACTCTAGTTGATCGATATTTGTTATTGGATCTTTGAAGCCTTGCGTGCCCACAATGAATTTTTCAATAAATGAATTATGTTATATGTATCCTTTTTTGTTAAGAGTTGACAATTTTTTTTACGTTAACAAAAAAATTAAAAAGTAATTCTAATTCTGTGACGTATGAAATATTTTAAGATGCAGATTGTATAATATACAAAAACGCTGTTTGTTTTGATAATTTAGTAATACTGCTTGTTTTGATAATTAAGCCGGAAGAAAAACATTCCTACCTTCAAAATATTTGATAAATATTACTTTCAAAGTTTAAAAAATGCATACATCAAATAGGTACGTTTGATTTGTGATTACATATAATGACTTCCGTTTTCTAAACCTTATCTTTAGTTTCTGTACTTTTCTACTACCTCAAATTGTACAAAGATGTATTTAATTAAATTATTATCAGTATTTCAAACCAGTATCGGTGCAGTACTGAGGTAATGAGCTTTTCCGACTCATATATGTACTTAATATACCTCATTGAAGTCTTGATAACATTTACAAATGAATATAATTGATGAAATTGCACTTTTCATATTCCGTTCTATGCTCAATTAGTTTCCCGGAGTTCGTAATCACTTCATGCTATGCAATCATTATTTTCAAAAATTACTAGTCTTTAGAAAAATCATACAAGACGTTGACCGCAAAATCATTAAAATCTGATATGTTTATGTTTAATGCATGCTCAAGATATGTCACCATATAATGAATGGTTTCAACAAAAATCTAATGAAACGATATGGGGTACTTTTAGCGTACTTTCAATGTTGCCACTTTAACTTTATAAAATTTAGCAATTTCTTTTTTTTTTTGTGTCTTACGTTTAAAATTGCTATCAACATTATGAACGGAAAAGAGAGTTTATTAATGTTGAAATCGTTCATTCTGTTATATATTAAGCATACTTATTGATTAAAGTATGCTGCATGATCATTTCGTCTTTTTTATCAAGACACTTAAGACACTTTTAAGACTTTAAGTTGAAGAACAACAATGAAATTGCTGGTTTTTTGCTGTGGATATTGTGACATGCGTTCGGGTATAAATTCTAGGATTTGTTTAGAAAATCCTTTTTAAATTACTGTAAGGACGTTTAATAACTTATAATCAAATAGGTAGAAACATGCATAGTCACTTCGTTTCCTTTTGTAATTTTCAACATTTTATCCTAGGGATATGAGCAACAATCTAATAACTGAATTACCAGATGGTGTTTTCCAGAATTTGTTTCGTCTTGTTACATTGTAAGTGTTAATTACAGTATATTTATAGTCCTTTTACTTGATTACTACTACGTCAATTCCATTTGAAGATTGTATACTTCTAAGTCATAATTAGTTGGTGTTAGATCCTTTTATTGACTACAACTGGTTCAATACCAAAACGTGATGGACCTTTAAATATAGCTAATAAAGGCAACAGTAGTATACCGCTGTTCAAACTCATAAATCCATGGACAAAAATCGGGGTAACAAACTAAAACCGAGGGAAACGCATTAAATATAAGAGAACAACGACACAACACTTAAATGTAACACACACAGAAACGGACCAAGCATCACACGAAATCCCAAGAGAATAACAAATACAACATGAAAACCAAATACATGAATTCGGGATAGACAAGTACCGTGACACGTCTTATCGCTATGTGAATTTACACTAAAAAATAAGAGAAAACAAACGACGCAACGTTAAAATGTAACACACACAGAAAAGAACAATAATATAACAATGGCCATATTCCTGACTTGGTAGACGAAACGCGCGTCTGGCGTATTAAATTATAATCCTGGTACCTTTGATAACTATTGGTACAGGACATTTTAAAAAAGGAAAAATGGTGGATTGAACCTGGTTTTGTGGTATGCCAAACCTCGCACTTTAAAAACTTTCGCAAAACTAGATCATACAAGTTTGTGAAGAACTCGTAGTCTCGGAGTCCATTCAGTTAGTTTTTTTTAATTTGCTGATACTGAATCAATAACCATTGCTGAATGAGTGCAACACAGCCGATGAAATGTTCGGCTTATCCTTTTCTTAATTAATGTAAGAATGTTTTACAGGCAATAATTGAATAGGAAGAAATATGTGTCACAGTTACTTCGTTTATCATTGTTATTTTCCACAATTTATCCCAGGGATATGAACAACAATCTAATTAAAGGAATATGACAGTTGTTTTCCATTCGATTGATGTGTTTAAGCTTTGTTTTGTGCCATTTAATAAGGAACTTACCGATTTGAATTTTCCTTGGAGCTCGTTATTTTTATATTTTTTATTTTACTTTTTACTAGGTGAATATCACTTAGTGATTAATTGTTAGTTCCTATAGTTTCCCACAATGATGTCAATACCCAATTATAATGCTAACACACAATTTGGTTTAACAAAAGAAATGGAATTTGTTTCTTTGGGAAAAGAAAAATTCTATGTACACATATTTATTTTGGTTTTGCTATGGCGTTGATGGTTTATCTACGACTGTTAAAGTTTTAAGTAAAAAAGCTTTGGCGTCTTCTGTCTATCTGTCTCTCTTTCTCTTTTCTTGTTTAGTACTGGTTAGTGATGGACTAATGCTCTCCTAAATTGAGTAATACTATGTCGATATAAATTAGCGATGGACTGTTTATTTATGAATAGGGAGTTATTGTATGATTACCAATGATACAAATATCCAACTAAAGGATTCGGATATTGATGAATACACTTCACCAAACGGCCTTCAACAATGGTCAACACCTAAACCATATAATCAGTTATTTAGGGTCCTTTTAAGTTTAACTAGTGGGTATTCTACTACAGACTAATGATTCACTATTTGACTTGCTGATACTAGGTGGATACCCATCGGTAGAAAACAGTGGTTGGACTGTTAGTTCCTCCAATCATTTCGGACTCTGTCGATACCAATCGGTGATTGATTGTTAGTACCGTTTATGATTTGCTAGTACTCTGTCGATATTAATTGGTTATGGCCTATTATCCTCCTCAATTTTTTAATACGTCAATACCAATTCGTAATGGGCTATTGGTCCCTTTAACTTGCGCCAATTAAGTACATGGTTTATTCAAAACAAATTTATACTATATGCTATAGAAATATCAAATGATTTTGACTCGTCTTTGTTCCATATGAATCTGTCGTTATTTCTTTACTACATGATCTTCTAATTTTTTAACCATTTCCTAAATATCACATAGGAGACCTTTAATATAGACTATATATATACACACGTAAGAAAACAATATGTAACGATACAACAACTGTCATATTCCTGACTTTGTACAGCTTTTCTTTATGTAGTAAATGGTGGATTGAACCTGGTTGTGTACTTAGTTAGCTTAACCTCTCACTTTTGGGTTGAATCTGATTTTATAGCTATCTAAACCTCTCACTTGTATAAGCTGTCTCATTGGTAATCATACTACATCACCTTATTATTTATGTATGAAAACTAAGTAATAAATCTTAGACTTTTACAAAACTATTCTAAAGTCAAGAAAAATCTAACATGTATTTAGAAAACATACTTCAATTAACTCATTTATTGGTGTTTTTTTTTAATTATTTAATTACTTACGATGTATGCTCATACTCAAGACAAACGTGTAAAAATATAATGTATGTTATAGGCAATTAATATGATAATGATAAAAGAATCGAATTTGCTTAATGTATTCATATTGTTTTGCATGATAAACGATAAACGAGTAAACTAAAGGACAAGTGAAAGATACAACCTGTTAACTAATACAGGTGCAGTGTTGTTCTTTCTAACGGTGTATTTATATTTTTGTACCCATTCCTAAATAATTTGTATTATCTATTATCTGTGATAGGAATTTAAAAGATAATCAGATAAGGAGACTTGGGAATGGTTCTTTCAGTGGACTCACCAGTATACGTGCGCTGTAAGTATAGTCTACGAAATTCTACGTGACATTCACTTGTTACTTTCCCTCTCTGTTTATCTAAGCGTACCAGGTGTAGGCTAATCTTGAATAAGAATAATTTTAAACGTCATTCCTTTCTAGATAAGGTATAATTTAAATCACCAGCAAGCTTATATCATTCGTTTAGTATAATACAAAAAAGTTGCACAAGATACAATTTCTTTCTACATAAACATTATCTGCAATTTCCGTATTTTTAATGTCAATACAAGCTGATATTTTTGAAATATTTGTCACGAAAATATATTTACGGTTTTAAATGAAATCAATTGAAAGCATAAGTATCTTAATTGCATTCATGTCTTTTTTTTCAGATATTTGTCTGGAAATGGTATAGAAGAAATTTACCCCTCTGCCTTTGTTGGACTTTCACAGCTACAAACACTGTAACTATTTAGTACTAATAAGATTACCTTATCAAATATAAATAATTGTAAAAAACTGCTCTGTAACTCATGTTTCTTCGGTATATATGCATTCGTTACATACTATTATTCTTCTTATCGTATGTAAAGATTAAACGTGCATCTTATCTGTATTTACTAAATCAAAGCATTGCATATAAAAATAGCAGAGGATTACATTGAAATAATTTTAGTTATGATAAAATAAATGTTTGTTTTTCAGAGATTTAAGTCATCAAAGACTTGTTACACTGCAAAGCGGAACATTCCTTGGATTACGTAGCCTATTCAGCTTGTTAGTATTTATGAGTTTATACTATTAAAACCTGATTTTTTAACTCATTATAAAAATAATTATTGTATTGCATAATGCAGTTATAGACTGTTCTCGATGCCCTTGTCACTAACGGAAAATATTGAACAATAAGGTTATGAGGTACAAAATCCAGAAGTCATTGTCACAAAACAGATGTATGATCAACAAGGACATATATAAAAGTGCATTGTATAAGCTTTGATTATTAACTCATTGTAAAAATAATAATGGTATTGCATAATGCATTTATAAGACGTGCTCGATGCACTTGTCACAAATGGAAAATATCGAACAATAAGGTAATGCGGACCAAACTTCATTGTCAAATGAAAACCTGGTGTATAATCAACAAGGAAATATATAAAAGTACATTGTATAAGCTTTGGAATGCTTCAGGGAAAAGGGATTTTCAATGGTTTTGTTAAAACTATTTTTCGTTTTGATGCCTATAAACATTTATCGTTTTTCAATATGATATATCTTAAGTGCACTTGTGGGAAGTACTGGTATTTAATTCAGCCGTACCAGTACGCATTAAAAAACAAATCATACATTAATGTTTTGACCGAAACCTAACCGTTCTCAAAATAAACGGAATTTGAAATGTTACGCATATCAAAAGGATATACAAACTAGCAAACAACACCTGCGTTATGCAATTATTTATGCTAATATTCAATGTAGAATATATAGAATATATGTAAAGGAAATTAAATGTATGAGAGATGAAGGTGCGCTATTTCTGTTGAAATATATACAATTAATATCAAGAAGTCTTGTCTTTAAACACATTCAGTGCTGGAAGATGTAAATCAGATGGTAAATTTATTCAACGCAAAACATCAACAAACACAGAATGGAGTCGACTTGGAGTCTGAATCGCTCTTTGGTTAAATAAGAACTATTTTAAATAATTAGCAGCATAGGCAGCCTTGCTCCCATGCTTATTAAGATATGATTTTCATCCATAGTCAATATAGAAATATCTAATCAGTTTTTTGTTTCAAATTTTGGTCAAACATCGTCATTTAGGTGTAGAATTATTATAAAAACTCGATCCAATAATTTAGTTATGTAGAAAAAGTTTTAGATTATTTGTGCTGTAGACATTCAATTCTCTATCCATTGAAAATCTGAAGAAAATAGCAAAATAAAGAAACATGAATGAGCATTTTACAAATTGATATTCCAGGGATATATCTCTAATAAACAATATCGATGGTTCAAATTTGCTGTTCAAATTCTCTTTATTCAATATATTCAGGGATTTGTCATACAACACAATACAGATAATACAAGGTGGTGGTTTAAATGGTTTGCTGAAACTGCTCACATTGTAAGTCTACCATTTTTTTCATATTCATCATTTTTTTCAAACATATTTCTAACACATCTTTCTCTTTTTTTTCATTTTTTGATAAAAAAAAAAACAACAGATAATTTCTGACGACGTGTTATACTGATACCGGTATGTCTGTCAATACCGATTGCAGTTTCCAGTGACTCAATCTGTTACATGTTTACATATTCTATGACATTTAAAACAGCAATATATTGAATGCTATACCGATTAAGTTCATATTTGCTTTCTGTCAAATTGTTAAATGGTGATTTACATTACACCTTTCTTCATTTTTTTCTTTCATTAATCTTATCTATCTACACTGTTTCGGCACTTACATAAATCTTAATGGTCATTATTCAATATCTGTAGTGGTATATTGTTTGTTTTGCAGGGATATATCAAACAACGAAATTATGATGATAGAATCAAACGCGTTTCACGGTCTTCCAAATCTTCGGACGTTGTAAGTATTTCTTTAAAGTGCTATATATTTTTGTTGATATGTTTAAACAGCTTAAGTTCTTATAGCCGGGAAAATAAAAAAAAGCGTATTAATTAAAAGTAGACATTAGGCATGAAGAACATCTGCTGATTAATATCAAAATGTAAGTGATTCAGTGTTCATAATACGATATCGGTAAACTTCGGAAATCCTCGTAATACGTCGGAACACAATAAGAATAGACTTTGTATTTTGATCTTGTATAAATTGATATATATTTAAGGAATGACTGTAATATTTTTTCTGTCTATGAAGAAATAACATAAAAAAATTTGTGCACATGAAATAACCCGCGTAATGGTTTATTTTAAAGTGTGCACCACATTTTTTATGTTATTTCGAATAGACAGATTAAATATTACAGCTTATAATTTAATTTTAAATTCCATTTTAAACCAGAATTAACCATTTTTAAAGGTTGATGACGTCACAGTCACATGACTGAATTATGCCTATGAGCTGATAAACAAAACGACGTCAGCCAATCAGAGGACAGGTTACATCCAAAATTAAATTATATTAATGTGGATATAAAATTCATTTATATTAGAAAATGATATGCAAAATGTAGTTTATAGACAAAAAAAAGCATGCTGTCATTACGGAGTGTTTCAGCGTTCATAACACGACATTTCTAAACGTTGGATTTCCTCGTACTGTTATGCGGTTATACGTCGGAACTCAAAATAAAAGTTATTAAATATTGATTTTGATATTTTAAAGTAGTCTACATATATTCACATAGTCCGTAATATTGCCGTAACCTCGATATGGTAACTATACCTTTATAAACTCTGTAATGTGTAGGAATTATTTTATAATAATCAAATGGCTTAGTTGTGTATTTTGTTTTCTTTTGAGAGACATACCGATGAGTTTCCTTACTGCTGTATGGTCAAGACGGTGGAAAATTGCTACCCAAAACCAGACGAATTTTCGTCTTGTGAGGATTTGATGTCGAACTTTGTTTTACGTACAAGCATTTGGATTCTTGGCTCCCTTGCATGTTTTGGAAATTTATTAGTAATTGGATGGCGAATAAAGGATTTTAAAAATGGAAAAGTAAGTACATTAAATTATTTATAAAAAGAGTACTAGTAATTGCTGTAATCTGGAATACTTATAAATAAAGGCAACAGTAGTATAACTCTGTTCAAAAGTCATAAATCGATTGAGAGAAAACAAAGCCAGGCTACAAACTAAAACCGAGTGAAACACATCAACAATAAGAGCAAAAAACAAAATTCAACAGAAACATTGAAGTGTAACTAACAACAAACGATAATGCTACACACACAGAAACGAAATATAAGTTAACGACTTCCATTCTCCTGACTTGGTACAGGACATACTATCAGCTAAAATACTTGGTATACAAACTGAGGTATCATTTCTCATTTATTATGTCCTCTTTGAATTGAGTATGTGTAGAGCTTGCTATGAGGTATAAAACTTTGGAGATACCTATGGCGTAAAGATGCTCAAATGTTGTCGTTCAGTGTTTTTTTGTAAGTATCGCATCGTTTGCATTATCCCTCAAAACCCTTTTTTTAATATGTATATATCTGGATTTGGTGGTCTCATCGATTTGTTTCAAATATACCCTTAAGTTCATTAGAGAAACACACATGAGTATTGTATTAAGTCATCTGATCTTTTTCGTGACATTGCGACATCAATCTGTGTTTGATCATTTTGGAGGTTCAAACGGCGATATGAGGGTTTGAGACGGCATGATTTATCTATCAGAGAATTGGTTGATCTCTAAAATTGTAAGCAATTTTTATAGTACAAAATTGAGAAAGGAAATGGGATACGTATGATAAAGAGACAACAACCCGTCCATAGAGCAGACAACAGCCAAAGTCCATCAATGAGTCAGTTTAAAAAAAAACGTATCTCTTTGACCGATGAGTCTGAATGTCCCCGTGGTATCTGCTGTCTCTTTTGTTCGAATAAAAAAAATCAGATTTGGCTTATAAAATTTCATCAGAAAGATTTTTCTTTAAAGGGAATGTATGTATTTTAACATATATTTCATATGTTTTTTCTAGACTTTAAAAAAAACTATATATAAAAAACGGTATTCAATATTTTTTTTCAGGTTCACTCCTTTCTTATAGCAAATCTTGCTATTGGTGACTTTTTCATGGGTGTGTACCTTATGATAATAGCTGTAGTGGATACTTATTATAGAGGAAATTATTATATATATGACAGATATTGGCGAGAAAGTGTGATGTGTAAATTTGCAGGATTCATTTCTACATTATCTAGTGAATTGTCCGTATTAACTCTTACAGTTATAACTTTAGACCGATTAGTATGTATAATATTTCCATTAAAACTGAAACGTTTAGGAATGAAAGAAGCACTTATAGTTATGCCGTCTTTATGGGTACTGGTAGTCTTTTTATCCGCATGCCCACTAATGGGTATAGAATATTTTGAAAACTTTTATGGTCGTTCCGGCGTTTGTCTCGCCTTCCATATAACACCAGATCACGTTGGAGGATGGGAATACTCAGTTTTTGTATTTCTTGTGTTAAACTTCGTTTCATTTCTCTTAATATTTCTATCATATTTGTGGATGTTTTTCGTGGCAAAAAAGACTACAACAGCTGTTAGAAAGTCTAAAGCGTTATCTGACAAATCAATGGCCAAGAGAATGACTCTTATTGTAATGACTGATTTTATGTGTTGGGTACCAATTATTTTACTTGGATTTGCATCACTAGGTGGTGCTCACGTTCCACAACAGGTATGTAGTGATTCTCAATGGTCAAGATTTTTTATCAAGACCAATTATCAGTTTACTGATCTTTCATATATTCAGAACCAATATTTACTTATAACTATTTAGAGACTTTTTACTAGCTCGGTAGACGTTTAGAAAACTCAAAACAACAACCACCACAAAGTACCAACCTGAAAGACAATTAGACGGAAGAAGTTAAAAAGACATTAAAATCGCTAAAAATCGTTCAATTCAGCATACGTAATGTTTACTTAATCAGTTAGTGCGAGTTACAAAAAAAAGTTGTATTGTTTTCAAGGGAAAATACCTTCAGTTTAAAATTGTCTCGTTACTTTTTATGCACTAAAACCCTTTATACTTTTTCGCTGTTTATACTTTTGGTCTCAAGGATATCGAATAAAGGTTGTTCCATAAACACTTGTATTGTGTCCTTGAATTGATATTAGACGTAAACAACTTGAATCCGGTTAATACTTCAAAGTACACATACGCGCCAAAGGAAATGTTAAACAATGCATGAAATCAAAGCAAAGTTTAAGCATTTCGATATTATTTTAGGCTAAAACGTTATCTTAATAACAACTGAGATGACCTCTGAAGACTATCAAAAGTTCTTTGACCTTTAACTATGAATAGACAAAAATGTATGTTCAACGGTTAAATGACTATTTTTTCTAGACATGTTTGGTTTCATGTCATAATTGAAATATATATAGGTACCGTCGATTAAACTGTTTACGAATGATTTTTATTGTCTGAACCAGTCATCGAAATGACAATACTTGGTTGCTCCCTTCGTTTCACTTGGCAATGATAACATTCACTAGTAAATTAATTTCCAATATCTTTAACGTCATATGGATTATAACACCATCTGAAAAAGATGACAATAAAATGTGTTGTCAACGTTCAGTCATTCAGTCAATTCTCAAACTTGTCAACTGCAGTAAATGTATTACTTTTCAAACAGTTTGCTTGCAGTTAATGTATCACTCTTAAAACAGTTCGCTTGCAGTAAATGTATTGCTCTTCAAACACCTAGCTTGCAGAAAATTCGGCATTTCGGACAATGCCGTGTGATACTGAGTAAATACGGGTAACTAACATCTTCTTAAAAATCTGAACTATGCCTGACCAGTTCTTAATTTAATGCAATTGATTTGCCGCAACAGTACCGAATGTACCGTAGTGAACAAGTCTGAAATTTAATGAAAGTCTGAAATTGACATAACAATTTACTTTTCAGATCAAACCGACCGTTTCAGATAAAAGTTAGTTTGTGTTGAATTCTTTCTTTTTTCATAACAAAGCTGAAAAAAGCTGGTCACACTCATCTCCAGTCAAGGGTCAAATAAAAAGCTGCGTGCAAACGGACCCAACATGGATCAAATTATTTACTTGCAAGAATATTAATTATATCATACACGATATTGAGTTTCTTTTAAAGAATGAAAACGAAATGGATGCTAATAGCAAATAATTAAATCAAATGGTCCACTTTTAATAATATTTGCCAAAAAACAATCCTTTCATTTCTATTTAAATTGTAGCTAAAACCCTATTAATGCTTCTGCATAGATATTTACTCACTTTGTCACTTACTTATATGAGTAATGACAAAGTAATCAAATTTGCGGCTGTCTTATTAATTTAATATAATTATCATGTCTACGATAGTTCTTACTGCGTTAGAATTCACAACGACTGACAAACTGTGATGTAATAATATACTTCAACATTGATTTTACTTAATTTTCTTTACATATATTACAACGACTTTTTGAACATATCACACGTCATGGTAATGGGACAGTTTCAACGGCTTCCAGTAACGAGTATCAATTCATATATATAAACATCAGTTGATAATGACCCCATATAAAATTGTGAAAACGTGGCATTGTTTGTTAGATATTATAATAATTGTTACTTAGGTTCACTGAACTGATATATTTTACAGGTGTACGCATGGATAGCAGTATTTGTACTTCCATTAAATTCCGCAATCAATCCAGTTTTGTATACAATTTCAACGGCGACTTTTTTAGGAAATGTTCGAAAAAGAGCCTGTAGATTTCGGAAGTCTTTCACTGGTGGTGGATCGTATAGGTCCACTGATACTAAACATTCTATTGTAGGTCAGTACGTATATTTCTGTCATTGTTTTTTTTAATTTTCTATTGAACGTTAATATTTTAAAATATTAATACAAGTATCAGAGCAAAACAAAATAAAAATATATACGTTAGGGAAACAAAGTGACAATTAAAATTAAGAAAGGAAATTGGGAATATGTCAAAGAGACAACAACTCGACCAAAGAGCAAAATCACCAATGTCGATTAAGGGTCTTCAAAGCAACGATAAAATCATCCCGCAAACGGAGGTGGGCCTCCGCAAGTTATACTATTTGATAACATTAATAATCGAAGACTTTTTTATTTGAAATATTTTAATAAGGCCCATTTTCATTATAATTATTACATTCAGCATAATCTTCGTTTAGTATTTTATGATTCAAAAGCCAAGGAAGTATAATTATAAATACATCGCATAGCTTTTTCTCCCTTTAGCTCTTTGACAACTATTTCACATGTTATAAAATAAATCTATCTAGATACACAAAACAGCAACGTTAGTGGTATCCAAACCGACATCTATAAATAACCATACGAACACAAACGATAACCATGTGCTACTTATGTGCCGTTCAGCCGCCCGAGTTTGAGACCATTTGTTTGTGATAGCGAAATTGCTGAAACTCTAAAATAAACTCAAAACTGAAAGGATTACGAATGAAGAGACTGCTTCAAAATCATTGTATGTATCTCAAACAAATACGCAATCATCTCTAGTGTGTAGAAATACATTTTATAATTATTCTTTCATCCATTACTTTAAACTCACATATGCTTTTTTGTTACATTTCAGATGACAAATATATGTGGCATAGAAACTCAGGTTATAGACAGTTAGAACTAACACGTCTTCGTGGCCTCAATAAGTCTTATTCGCTCACTGTACACAATAATCATAGCACTATTTCACGTATGTGACAACTAGTGTTGTTATATTTTGAATGATTTTGCCTTTGGAGTAATCCATTATTATACATGTTAAATGCTTCCTCTTATGGAAAGGACAGTACTATTTCAATTTGACATGCTTTGAATATGATGTTTATTAATAGTCAATTTAAAACTGGCAGGGACAATTCCAACCAAAGGCTAATATTTACGATTAAGTTACCCTTATATTGCTCCAGGTTTCCGATGATGGAAAACTTTAACGTAAGGATAGAATTATCCTGTCCCTATTACTGTTTAAGTTTTAAAAAAAAATATAACCACATATCAAAGAAATGAAGCCCTGAAGAGCGTGTCTGGGTCTGCAGGAATCACGGGATATTTTAAACAACAACACACTAAAAAATCAATCGAAAGTATGACGTGCATTCGATCTTACTCTATAGTTTTCCTTGATTCTACCTTAATGTGTTTAAGTAAAGTGCGGAATGGTTAATAGCTTACTTTAAATCAGTTAAAGGAATGATTTTGATCTTTTTACAGAGCATTTGTATTCTTTTGGGTTATATAAATGGTTAAGTTGCAAATCGAATCACTTTAATGTAAATATATTCCAGTTCACATAGAAGATGTACTAAAGGCTAAAATTCAGTATTATATATTTTTTATTTACATTTATATTCCATTTTTGAATACAGCTGGTGACTGTATTTTATGTAATAATGAAAATGTTATGTTGCTATGACAATTGTTAATTTGTATCATGTATTTATTGTATTTTGACTTCACATATGTATTTATTGTATTTAATGCATAAATTGTTATTCCAGAAAGTCTTTCGTCGTTATTTTTATAGATATATATACATGCGTTTAGCAATAAAATTGAGAATGGAAATAAAGAGACAACAACCCGACCATAGAGCAGACAACAACTGTACTGTTACGATATTGTCACTAAAAATTGTCTAGCTTCACATCTAGTTTTTCAGTAGACTGAACTTTATATATAATGACTCCGGTCGTCCAAATATTCATGCATTTTCTGGTCAATAATTATCCCTCATTTTGAAAAATAAGATGTCTACCAAAGAAGTACAAATTTTTACATGATTCGGAAAGATTTATTCCAATTGTTGAGGAAAAGATTTATTTTTCAAAAGTTTCTTGCCAATTATTACAGCCCCCTGGGGGGGGGGCGGGAGGGGGGGCTGTCCCTTTTCGCCTTGAAGCACTAAATAGTGAGGATATCATTTTCAATAGTTCTATCAATTGAGTCAAAACCACAAAAAAAAACTAAAAAATGTCATGTGTATAAAAAGCGCTAACATTACTGCTCAAAGGCGAAATTATTCTGTATGATCTACAGCTACCTTCAATTACTTTTATTAAAATATAAACAAGACGACATCAAAATCAATAATATCAGAACATAACACAAAAAAAACAATTTGAAAGAATAAAAAAGCATAGAACATCAAAGAACAGGAGACTCGTTTACTATGGAACAGTTCCTGTTCTAATACTGACACCATCCGTGCTATCCAAGTACGAACACGTTGATGGGTAATATGAGGCAATTTTATGATCCCATGATTTTAACAGATAGGTGAATGTGTCTTCAGTTTACCCAAATGTGTAACCAAATACGAATATGAAAGTTTGAGATGAAAAAATGCTTTTCGGGATAAAGGATTATGTAAGTTTTTCACACATTTTAATTTCAAACCAGTTTAAGTCCTAAACATTTGCATTACAAGTTAAGTCATGGGGAAAAATACTAAGATAGAATTCGATGTCATCAACATTAATTTGTAAAATTTAAAAATACCAATACAAATGACAATTAGAAGATATGGACCTTTAGTCCTAAATGCTTGATTTGTTGTGTTAGTTGGTATTGGGTTTGAACTAGCTATCAGTAACTGCGTGTGCTCGTCTTTACTTATTGTCTTTTTGTTGTGTGAATATATAAATACCCTGCAACCATCCGGTCTGTGTTTTGTTACTTGTTGTTCAACCTTGAATCGATCTTATGGGTTAAGTCCTTTTCAACTTATCTTTATAGTTTGTTCATATATTGTGGTGTTTCACCACTGTTCCAGGTTGGGGAGGGATATGGACGCCCGAAAACATGGCACATATAAACCCAGCCGGAGTCTGTTTGAACATGTCCTATGTCAGGAACCTGTAATTCAATGGTTGTCGATTGTTTTTGAATGTCAAATTTGTCTTTCGTTTATTATTTGTATATAAATCAGTCAGTTGTTTTTTTTTTTATTGTTTTACATTTGTCATGTCGGGGAAGTTTATAGATGATTCTGTGGTATATATTTTTCTCATTGTTGAAGGTCGTACCGTGACCTATAGTTGTTAATGTCTATACCATCTGGTTTGCATGTTTATACATGTATACTTTGTGTTTCTAGAAAAACACGTTCAATATACTAGATATATGGATAAATTGTATAAAAGTCTAGCGATTGTAATGTAATATTTCTCTTTACCACAATTTCTATCCAGGACTTTCAATTAACAACGACACATGAAACAAAGTGTTGATAAATTGGTAAAAAAAAATGAAGCAGTTGCGAGAAATACAAAAGGGTTGGTGAAAAAGATTGCAGCAGATGCGAAAGATAAGAAATAAGTATACGTGTAGGATCTATGCATGAAACATAAAGTCTTTCACTCTCGATCAAATATTTCAGTTTAAGGATGAGTTCTAGTGAGTATGTAAAGGAACACGCATGATATAGCTGTATAAATTTATGTCTCTTATAGCAAATAATAAACTGTTATATCTAGAACACGCAACATTTACATATAAATCGAAATCAGCGGATATTTATAACATGAGGAATAAATCAGATAATCTAAAACGACAACAATGCTCTTATTTCAGATGGAATGT
Source organism: Mytilus trossulus (assembly GCF_036588685.1). Classification (NCBI taxonomy): domain Eukaryota; kingdom Metazoa; phylum Mollusca; class Bivalvia; order Mytilida; family Mytilidae; genus Mytilus; species Mytilus trossulus. The sequence continues at coordinate 20,546,692 of NC_086376.1, forward strand.
TAAGAAATATGAACATACTAAAACAAGCATAAAAGACATGAAAATGAAATAAAATAGATAAATACGCATATTTCACATTCACTTAATATTAATGTTCAATTGCTAGACACATTTTCCCAAGAGTTCCATCCGTTAAACGCATTTTGTCTGTACAGGGTAAATAAACACTTGTATAATATCTACTTGCGAACTTCATCAGACAGAAATAATTATCATTATATACATGTTTTCTACAGGAATCTTTAAAATCTTTAAACTTAGTTACATTCCATGTACATTATCATGGAAAGCTAAATACATACGAAGTATATATTTATAACGATAACACATTTAACAAAACAACAAAATAATCCAACCGCTTTTGTTCTTCTGTATCTGAGCAAATTTTTAAAAAATAAGACCATCAAGCCGAAATATACCCTTGGGTCTGACGAAGAAAATGCCAATTAGGATATTTAAATTCATAAGTCGAAAAACAAAACAGACAGCACAATTTCACATAAATTAAAAGGACAAACAACAGACAACAACACACTAAACAGAAACATTTAGCTTGAGAAACACGATCCCAACCAAAGGGTAAATTAAAATGTCCTTGAGGAGCAAATAGTTCCTCCACCACTAGCACCATTCTAATAATTAAAATACACCTGCATGGGTCGTCCGATGAAGGTGATTCGAGTTCTACCGTGTTACTTTTTTTGCTACACGTACACGACAAAAACATCTCAGCTGATATTTGACAAGTCAATGCCGTCTTTCTAGAAATCAACAGCGCCTTACCTTGAAGTATTATCAACTGTTTACACCTACCTAACCGTTCGAAGGTCGAACTTTTAATATAAAGTATTGTTGTACAATTGTAATTTACAAATCAAATAAGACACTTAACACGTATTGCTATTAAGGACTTCATCTTTTTATATAATACTTGTCAACATTTTTGTCTCGTAAAATTTCCGATAAAAAGTCTCACGACCTTGATCAGAGTGGTTATTTAAGTAACTCATATTTTTTTCTCGTGTTTTGTTTTCGCTGAAAGTTTTGCAAGTGATCGACATGACGAGAATTAGTTATTTTCTAAATATTGCGACTTCGTATATTCGTTGCGCTGTTTTTCTAGTAAGAATCAGTATAAACATTTTATGTGATTGAATTTGCATAAAACAATATGTACTTGACGTTGAAATATTTATATTTGCATGTGTCCAATAAATGGAGATCATATCATGTTAATTTTCAGTCTTATTGCACTTATCGGTATTTCTATTTTTGTTGATAACGTCAAATAAAAATGGGATCGGAAATATAGGAATACGTACAGCATTATATTGAAAAAGGAAAAGTGATAGAAAATACATTTATAGATTATCGTTGATCATCTCAACGAGATTTATTTTCTCGCTTGAGCTGGTATAAAGCATAAGCATACAAGATTTATTTAAAGTCGGTTATACATATAACAATACAACATTAGCTCTGTAGAGCTTTTATCCGACATACATATAAGACAAGCATAATACATAAAACACATAAAACATAAAGCACATCATGCAAAATAAATAATGTTATCAAGCACAGCAATTAATAAGCACAATTAAAGCATAAAAGCAAACATACAAAAAATGAATGCAGATTAACTAACATGCATGCAATAGCTATTATAAAGCACTAAAAGTAATTCAAGCATTAAGAACACAAATGGAAAAAAAATAAAAAATATGCCAAATAATTTAAAAGCCAGAGTATACAAGACAAATAAATAAACTGATCTACCGCTCATTGAGATCTGCAGGAGGAACACTGACACGAACTGCCCTCCCAATTACCAACCAAACTTTTAAACTGACCCAATGGCATTTCTTCCCTCATTTTATTTGGCAGTTCGTTCCAGAGTTTGGCTCCTGCATATCTGAATGAGTGTAGCCGATGGGTAGTTGTCCTTATCCTGGGAACATCTGCTATGTTGTTATTTCTAAAAGAGTATTTACATTTTTTAATTTCAATAAGATCATGTAGATATAATGGACATTGTTTGTTAATAATTTTATATACCTCTATTGCTATCATTCTGATTCTTCTAATTTCTAAGCTTGGTAATTTTGATTTAATTAATAGTTGTTCATAGGTACTACAATAGTCTTTATATATAAATCTTATATGTACAGCGAATGTGAGAAAAGCAATCGAGTTGAGATGACCTATGAAAATCTGTTTATCGCTATTTTACCTATGACGACGTTGTCAATTTCATGTCAATTTCGTTAGCAACGCTACGTGGCCTCTTTAGTTTCTAGCGATAATTTTTCCATTTCAAGCGAGAAGCATGATATGAAAATTATCACAAAAAAAGATCAAAGGAAAACTGCACAAAATAGCGATAAATATAAATATAAATTAAAGATGATGTACATCATTTAATTTGTTAAACTGGTTGAGTATTCTCCGAAAAGGAGGGCGATATCACTGGCATATGTCTCAGAAAAAAATCCTATATACCTTAAATATTGGGGCGGAAAATCTGAGACTTTTACCTACATTGGCGCTATGTAAGTCCTTGCCGTTTTAACATTTTAATTTGTATTGCGATTTCAATTGTTATTGGTCTCACTTTGCGTATCTCCATATTTCACTGTATAATCGTATGTTGGGTCGCACATTTCATCAGATAATTCCTGTTTCCATACTCTCACTTCTTTATCTAACATTTCTATGCTGTTACCGATTTCTTCTGGACATGGTTAAGTTTTGAAAAGATATCGTTGCATTTAAAAATAATTTTAAAAGAAGGAATAACATTGAGAAAGAAAATGGGGAATGTGTCAAAGCGACAACAACCCGACCATAGAGCACACAACAGTCGAAGGGCACCAAAGGGTCTTCAGTGTAGCGAGAAATTCCCGCACCCGTAGGCGTCTTCAGCTTAAAAAATATGTATACTAGTACAATTATAATGGACATCATACTGAACTCCGAATTATACACAAGAAACTAAAATTAAAAATCATACAAGACTAACAAAGGCCAGTTCTTGACTTAGGACAGGCGCAAAATTGCGGCGGGGGTTAAACATGTTTTTGATATCTCAACCCCCCCCCCCCCCCCCCCTATACCTCTAGCCAATGTGAAAAAGTAAACGCATAACAATACGCACATTAAAATTCAGTTCAAGAGAAGTCCGAGCCCAATGTCAAAAGATGTAACAAAAGAAAATAAATAAAATGACAATAATACATAAATAAAAACAGACTACTAGCAGTTAACTGACATGCCAGCTCCAGACCTCAATTAAACTGATTGAAAGATTATGTATTTATCATATGAATATCAGGCACAAGCCCTCCCGTTAGGGGTTTAGTATCATACTATCATAAAATATATGAGAACAGCATAACCTGTGTCATGCCAAAAACTAGTTTTTAAATAAATGTGTTTAGTTCCGACCCTATATAAGTGGATCAATATTAAAGCCAAAATATGCCATCTTTAATGACCTGACAACAGTGTTGTAACTATATCCCTTCTTTATAAGTCTGTTTAAAGGTTTTGTAAGCTTTTGAGGTCAAGTTTAGATCAACAAATTCTCAAATCTTCGTATTTGTACTCTTCAAATAAAGAAGTGATACAAATTGCTCAAATCTTCGTATTTGTACTCTTCAAATAAAGAAGTGATACAAATTGCTCAAAGTAAGTTCCAGAGGCGGATTTAGGGGGGGGCAGGCCCCCCCCCCCCTTTATGGGAAAAAAATTGGTTGCTTATATAGGGAATCACTGAAGCGTGATTGGAGTGGGCCCCCTCTTAGGTCAGTCAGTGGGCCCCCACTTATGAAAATTTCTGGATCCGCCACTGAGTTCTCCGTTTAGGATTCCAACACTTTTGTTCTCGAGCGTAAAAAAATTAGATATAAGAATATAAATATATTGTACACTTGCCAATGGAATAGCTCTCCTTTGTAGACATTAGGACAATGAGTTAAAGTCATAAGAAACGAGTGACCGGTGAAAAATAATGTTCTTCCAATTCTTAAACCAAATGCATACACACATCATAAACTCAGTCTTCTGTGCACGAATTTATCATTTTTTTCGTGTAAATTTCGTATAATCCTCAATTTTGTTTTCAATAGGACAGTGTTGTTGTGAAAATATGGCAGGTAATTAAAGTTCGTGTTTTGAAGCCGAAGTTTAACGATTGTCACCTGTTTGTCAACAATCGACAAAAAATCAACAAAAAAGCAAGGAAAAAAGCATGTGTTTAACATGTTAAGTCAGATATTTAAAGGACATCCATGCGTATTGTGATCACCGGATTTTTACGAGATGGGTTATACTGAGGTCACTTTGCATACGGAAAAAATGTCGGGGGAATTGCTTCCTGGAAGAAAGCAATTTAATATAAACTTTTTTTCAAATATGAATAAATTAAAGAATTTTTCTTAAGAAAAAAGTATATGTACATAAGTTTCATAATAAAAACTATCCATTGAGTTATCTGCATTATTTTTTTTGATGTGAGGTTTATTGAATTTTCAGAATTCTTGTGATTTTACTTTTTACTATGTGTCTATCGATAGCTTACGTTTAATCGTTGGGTCGCTGCATCCGCCATCGATTGTTACTGTTATAGACATCAACAGATAAAACTATCTTCCTGTAGCTGGTATTTCTGCACAGACATTATTTAGATAAAACTTTTACTGTCAAATGTGAGTTTTCACATACGTAATTTGTATTAAATAAAAGAGGAAATTATTTTGGGTAACGTTGGTCTGTGTCCGTGTTTGGTTGTGGTTCCGTTGGGGTCTGATGAAGACCCTTGCGATATGAGTTCCTTCTTGAAATTAAGACTCCAATATATCTGATAGAGATTTGTACAGAAACAGATACTGAAATCAATAGCAGATATCTTAATCATTATCTACTCACTGTTGATACTCTTGAGGATTAAAACACGTTAAATGTATTTATCCAAAACCTCTGAGTCAGCTTCATTTAGCTAATAGAAATATTGTCCGTTTTCAGAAATAACTGTTTCGATACAAAACAGAAACATTTAAATCAAAACATACACCACAAAGTAGTTGTAAATAATTTTACCATCATATCTTTTTATTTTTTAGAAGACACATCCTATATGTATAGCGTATGTATACAATTGATAACTTGTACGGAATGCTAGCATATATATGTTCTAATGAAGCGGACTTTAAAGTGGACCATGAACATGAATTTGACAGATAATGCCCATTTAACGCAAATACATAAATTTTCACTAACCTAATTTATCGAGTCGAATCCCTACATGATAATGTGATCGAACTCGAATAATATTTCAGAGCAGAGAAATAACGAGACTCGCAAAATGTAATAAAAAAGAATGTTCTGTCAGCAAAAAAATATCCCGGCTGTCTGCCTAGTTTAACGGTGCTTGATAAATAAACTCATCATAGATACCAGGACTAAATTTTGTATATACGCCAGACATGCGTTTCGTCTACAAAAGACGCTCGAATCCAAAAATAATAAAAAGGCTAAGTTTATAAAGTACGAAGTTGAAGAGCATTCGGAGGACCGCAAAATTCCTAAAAGTTTTGCAAAATACAGCTAAGGTTATCTATGCCCGATAAATGCACATTATATCTGGAACTATACAGCATACAAGATATAAAGTCCCAGGTTATATTAATGATATTTATAACACGTGTTGCAAACTTAACTATTAAACTTACACTATCAACTTCACTAGGATAGTGCGTAAAATCGGGTACCCGTAAAATTTTCATAGTCGCATCCAAATCTAGTTCAGTGTTTTAGTTGTCTTTCATAACTGGTTTTCGTCCCACTTCCTACTGATTTTCTCCCTTGCAATAAAAGAAACAAGCCCCAGGTTATGTTTACATTGAAATCTCTGAACTGTCAGGTAATTATTAGTTTACAACACGTGTAATAAATATTTGATCTATTGTTCAGGTATGACAATCATTTGTAAATCTTTATTTTAACAAGTTTATTTCTGTTGAGATTTGGTAACAATACAGTACAACGAATTGTATGCATGGATATGATGTACATTGTGTAAAAATAAAAATATTTCAAAACTTGATAACAAATCTCTTTTTATTTGGCTAATGGGAAATGAAGATAAAAACATTTTGATAATAATTTGTCAGTTATTAGAGGTTTTAAATATAAACAGAAATACAATATTAAATTAGATTTCTCTACATAAAATTATGTATGATCAAATATGCATTTACATAAGTTATTTCTTTTACACTTGATAAATTATTAGTATATACTACGAGGTGTGCTGTCCAATAAAGGGACCAGAATAACAGACTATTGGTCATATTGTATTATATATGTTTATTATTTACAAATTGCCTACTTCATTTTCTTTAATATTATATCAATCAACTAAATCAAAATCAATCATATTACATGTATGTACTTTGTTTAACCTATTTTGAATTTACTTTACATTATGTTTGAAAATTGTATTATAATTATTCTGCTCATTCTGGGCGCCGTGATTGGCAAATAAAATATTTGTTTGTTGTTTGTTGTTTGTGTACTTTGAAATGTTCACTTTCACTTTCAATACTTTATTATTGAATATTCTTTCCCTTCGATGATAAACCAGCAATCTTCTACTGGAATTCTTCTTATGTCCACCTTGTTACAACATCAAATCAGTAGTAATGCATCTGCTATCTACATTTATGTCATTTATGTGTATACATACATTGTATTTAAGTATTTGGATGAAGGCATAAAGATGTATATAATCCAAGTAGACTTATAACTATTTAATGGCGACTAGCAATACACAGTATACAAAGCATGTCTTATCATAGCACGTGTAACTCATTAACATAATGAGGTAGTGTTACTGAAGTATAAATAGATAAGGTATTTATAGCCAATACTGTTACACATTGTAGGGCCTAAGGTATTTATAGCCAATACTGTTACACATTGTAGGGCCTATATGTACTATAAATCCTTCACAATAATACATTTTTTTAATGTGGGTCTCATTGGGGTCTAAGCGTGACGCGGGATTGAAAATTTTTTGTGAGCGGGACACATGAAAGTCAAATTTTTGTGTCGTTAAAACGGGAAATGACAAAAAAATGAGAATTGCTTACGTACATAGTGTAAGCGGGATACGGGAATCTGATAAACAGTAAGAGGGATCCGGGATCGGAACCCCCAATGAGACCCCCTTTAATAAGAGGGCCATAATGGAATGGACTGGGAGGGGTACATTAATGACAAATTCCTGTTAAAATTCTTGATTGACATTGACAGTAATTTTGCATGGCAAAAAAATGTACCTTTCTTTTAACTAGACGATAAAAAAAAATGACTGATTTTGACTGATCACACTAGTTTTTTTCCCAAATTAAAGATATGATAATTATTTGAGACCTCTGACAAATCACAATTATATTATAACCAATTTGACGCCTGACAGTAATGGGCATTTCTACCATCATCATAAATACACTAAAATCATCAGATCTACTTTTGTTCTGTCATTCAAAAGATTTCATGATATTAGGGTAATCTTTCGAATCAGGAATCTTCTTATGGTTTGGTATGAAACCTTCAAAACAAATAAGAAAGACCGTTGCCCATCAATTCACCACTAACATGTACATTTTTTTGTATATCATAAGAAAACAGAAATCCTACATGCATGACAAGAAAGATAATCCTGTCCAGGTTAGCATTTTAACTTAAGTATATATCTCCAAAATTAAAGATAAAATTACTAATAATCATAAATCAAAACTGGTGCATTCTTTAACCTTATTACCCTGAAGATGTATGAAATATTTCAATTACATTTGCCAATTTTAAGAAACCAATCAATCAATCCATAACCTTATTTGAAGACAATGAAATCAAGTCTAAAACCAGGAAAACATGTACGGGTATACATGTATAAATTGTATTATATTTATTTCAACTGCTTAATTGATTCCTTAAAATGAATTGGATATACATGTAACATTTTTAAAAAGTTTAATTCATCTATGATCATTTATACATCCAATACAATGTAGAAATCACTAAGATCATATATTTTATTATTTTCACTTCGTTAGTTAAATTGGTATTGAAATTAAATTAAGTCTTGAAATTCATGAAATTAGCTCCTATCGTTGATTAACTCAGTGTATTTAACATTATCATGAACTGATTTTATTTTCAGAGTGGCTCTAGATGATTTCAAATAGATAAACTTCTCAGTTTTATACAGAGGAATAAACAAAAATTGTCATCAGAATGGCATCTTTCATTGGAATGGCGTTTATACCATATTATAATCAGTTAATGGAAATACTTGCCACAAATCCTGATTTAAGGGCAAGTGCAAAAGGTAACCAAAAAAATTAGACTCTATTAGAATACTCTTGTAAAAAATGAACAAAACAAATTAATTTCATATCAGAATTCGAATATATATATTGTAAAACAGATTTTCATGTTTTAACAAAATATTTATCATAGCCATCCACTAATGAATGTTTTTGTGTCTCTAAATTAAGTCTGTAACCTCATGATGAATAATTAGATTGTATGTTATACTTTACCTACATAGAAATTGATCTACTAGTACTTGACTATTCACTTATTGTGATTTTATTTAATGTAATGCAGTATGGTAAAAGATTGGGATTTCCTTAATATAAAATGTAAGAGAGGGACGAAAGATACCAAAGGGACAGTCAAACTCATAAATCTAAAACAAACTGACAACGCCATGGCTAAAAATGAAAAAGACAAACAGAAAAACAATAGTACACATGACACAAACTAAAGAATAAACAACACGAACCCCACCAAAAACTAGGGGTGATCTCAGGTGCTCTGGAAGGGTAAGCAGATCCTGCTCCACATGCGGCACCCATCATGTGGCTTATGTGATTACAAATCCGGTAAATAGTCTAATTCGGTAGGTCAAACTAATGAAAGGGAAGGGGATTGTAGTTACAACGTAAGGAACATATCGGATATCATTTTTGAAACGGTTATTCCATAACCATGATAACGGTCAACCAACTTGTGATGGCGTCCATAAAATTTACAAAGGGATATATTATGTTTTTTAATCTTTTATAGACAACATTGATGTTTTAGAGTTTCTGAAATGTTTTGAGTATTTCAGAATCATTGTTTTATATTGTAGGAATTTTCAAACAGGTAGCATATGGTGCATGTGGCACTGCTATAGGGGGTTGTGTAGGTGGACCTCCTGGAGCTTTGGTTGGTGGCATTGCAGGTAGGTACTTATTTAAGAAAGGTACATGTAAATATTTACTATAGAACTTACTTGACTAGTTATCTGTAATATAATAAAAACATTCTTTACTTAGTTGGCATTGAATTGGTAGAGTACCCCACAACATAATATATACAGATTTATCATACAAAACACAGAAAGTATCACAATTACATCATCTTAAGAAAACAAAAAAAGGTTACTTTTTCTGTGTTCTACTGTGGAATTAAATGGTGTTAGGTCTATATTTTACCTATAGTTGGTAGTTTAAACTTAATAATCTTAGTCATGTTAATAGGAAATGTTAACAAGGAGATCTATTTGCATTTGTATATACATTTTAAATATGCAATACTTCACAAATTGCATTACACACAGCATTTTTTTAATGACTACTTAGTTTGCACAAAATAAATTTGTTGAATAAATGGATAATATTGAAAAGACCATAGAACATGTATAATTAAACAATGATATTTACCTGCTTTTAGGATCAGTGTTGGGTTACTGGCAGTCTGATGATTATGATTCACTATTAAAAGTGTTGTATAGTTTATCTGATAGTGAAAAAGCAAAACTTGTTCAGAAAGTACAGGAACTAGTAGGAGGTACAGGAATTGAGGCTTTAACCAGATTCATAGGAAACCAAGCTCAAAGAGAAGTCTTATTACACCTAATACGGAACTTTTCCAAGGATCCACAAGGTGGATAAAGATGTAGAGAAGGAATCATTCATGGTTTCATATCATTAATATAATAAAGTTATATATTTTTACTAAGTCACTTTAAAAATCATTGAACTTGTTGATTTTAAATGATTGCGTGGAAATTAAATTGAATTGTTATTTTTCGCCCTTGAATATACATACATTATATACACTGCTGGAAGGTGACATTGACATTTGTTTTATTGTCTACCATGATTTTTATTTATATTCTAGCTTTACAATTAGATATTTATAACTTTTTTGTTTTTAGTGGAAGAAGACGTCAAGTCTTCTGAAGACTTAAGGGGCCGACCCTTGGCATTGAGTCTCCGTATGCCGCATTCATTTCGTGTATTACAATTTCAAAACAACTTAAGATTCCTGACACCGATTTTTACACATGATTAGGCATCTGAATCATTTAATTTGTAAATTATGATTGTAAAACAATCACTATCGTAAACATGACCCTTTTATTTATGTAAATTATTAGATTTCATCTCGTCCACATGAACGTTATTTGTTTACTTGTATCAGGATGTTTTAACTGTAGATATTTGTATTACGCATGCGTGAATTCGGGACAACTCGCCCTGTTTACAAGTTCGCCCTTGAAGTTACGAATTTGCAATCCTGCAGACAAGAAGATTTTGTTTTTATATAAATAAAAAGGATATATAAAGTGTTGTCTTTATTCATGGTTTTCCTTTGTCATGTGAATTAGATGCCCTTCGTATTACATACATGTGAACCTCCCGAAGGGAGTACAAAACTCCCGTTTTCAGGGGTCTCCTCCCGTCCTCCCGTTTAGGAGAAAAAACTCCCGTGTATGAAATATTTCATGAATGAAAATTTTCAGACGCCATATTTGATCATTTCTTACTACTGTACGGGTGTAATTGACACCTGTGTTAAATTTTACCTGAACATCAAAGAAGATGTATAATTATATGGCTTCACTTGACAGCTTGGGTGTCAAACATACTGGTAGTCAACGATGTTTACCTCCGGCTAACTGCCGTTGTGTTATCAAAACGATGTGTTTCTTGGGAATATTGAAATACTTTTTTGTTACTTCCCTTTGTTTTAGCCTGTTTTCAGTTATTTTGCTTTCAAAAATGTAAATTGTAAAAAGACTATAAATGATTAATATTTTAATCAAATAATCATAAAATGATGTTGATAAAATGAATTTAAATGATTTTGGACAAATAAAAAAAAAAAAAATTATAAATTATTTTAGCAATCTAGACCTCCTTTCAAGGATGACATTGAAGTTGATATCATAAATTTGTTTTTAATTTATTAGATGTCAACATACAATATGTGCAACTAGACTAATAAAAGGTCTAGTAGTTAGATTAATTCCTAGTAAAATCTTGAAATTTAACATTTACAAATGATAAGGAGATGGAGACATGAACAAAAATATATACAGATAAGATATATAAATATAATGATTCATTTGCAAGCAGTGAACAATCATTTGTCAAAATCAAAACCAAAACAAGAAACAGATTCTTCTTATTATTTTGTTTTATTCAAATAGAGAGGCAATAAGGGAACTATAAACATTACAATTTGATGGAAATTTGAAGAAAAAACACAATTTCTACATCATTTGGTTACATTTACGACAAAATTTATGTCGATAAAAAAACATGATGTTTTGACCATTCAGTACTTAATAGATGCATAGTTCTTGGGGAAAAGTTTCATCAAATAATATGAATATAAATGACTTTTTTTTGTGCTCATTTTTTACAGTGGGTTGTGATGATCTTCCAGTTAGTTGGAGTATTGTTCCCAACCTGTTAAAGGTCCATCTTTGTGCATAATTCAAAATTGTAAATTTCAACAAGCATCTAATATTCTTAATCTGGAAAATAAACCCTGGTCTGCTAGCTTCATGTATATTTTTTCTACCAATTTAATATATAACATTGATATGATCTTCTTAATTTTACTGTCAAATTAAAGATTTTACCTAATTTTCATAGTCAAGTGAACATAGAAAATGATTGTACGGATGGGAAATCCATGTACTTATGACCTTTTCTTGTTTGAAGAAAAAAATACATTTTAACAATAATGAAACAAAGCAGCCTGGGTAAGTGGGGCTGCTTTTATGGTAATTCAAGTTACTTTTTATTCACCTTCTTCCACTTCAGAGCTATCAGCTCTTTGATTACTATACCTACAATGTATAAAGTACCACAACTTGTTAGTCACAGCTTTATACATTTGAAAACCAAACTCAAGTGGATTCTTAAAGAAGTTTGATACACATTCATTTTTATAAGTGAATGCACAATGAGTTGTTTTAAAGGATATCTTGGCCTATAGTCTTGAACAAAATGTAGTCTTTTTCGTTTTGGAAGCATCAAATTCCCAAAGTTGGACCCTTTGATTGTTTTTAAGCTATAAAAATATAATCTCTCAAATGTGAATCAAGGTGTGCCCTTTTGTGGGGAAAAATTGGTTTATTGTATAGGGAATCACACTGAAGCATGAAGTGAGCAGGCATCCCTTACGCCAGTGAACACCAGCCCCTCCTTATAAAAAGTTCTTAGATCAGCCACTGTCTTGATTCAAGTTGTGAGCTTGTTATACCTACACATCCTGCACTTGTTGGATAACCTTTTTCCAGTTGACCATTTTTACATGATTTCCATCTTTGTTGAATTACTGTCTGCCATTTTGCATCTGTTTGTGCATATATGTTAATTTATAGTTTCTACATTATCGTCATGAAATTATTTATAACCCAATAGTAATAATCAGAAATAATTTTGATAATCATATTCTTGTATTTTCAATAATTATAAATAATGTATGTCCCAGATATAAGCTGACTGCTCAGGATATTTCAGAAAAAGAATAAACTGGCATACAGACTTTCTTCTCTATACAAGCTGTAAAATACAAATGGGTATCTAGTAAGTTGTTGATGATCATCTGTTGGCCTAGTTATACACAATATTTAATTTCTTTTATTATATTTTAAATTGAAAAGGGTACAATTGTTTTAATATTTTTTGCATCTCTTCTAAAAGTACTTACTCCTGCTCTCTTGATTTTTTGTGCAATGCCAAGAAAAAACCCATATATTAATGGTGATTTATAATCAGTGAATTTTAGCCTTTTTTTTATGAAAATATTGTATATGTGTATATGTTATGTATAGCTTTACAATGTCAACATCTATGTGGTTGTTTTGTGTCTATGTCAGTCATTTTTTTTAACCATTCCAGAGTTACTTTTCTTTGAATAATTAACTAGACATTTTCATGATTTTTTTTAGAGATATATATTTGTACATTTACATTTACAATAAATTGTCATTTTCATTAACAACTGTATTTGTTTTGTGTTTGATTCATAATTCCGTTGAGTTATGAGACGAAAGGCATTAGTTGCTTGTCCACGTTCAAACATAACAAATGAAAAGACACAAATCATTGTAAAAACGAAACCTGAGGGAATTCCATGAACACCCAAAGAGTTCAGACATTATGTGTTGAGACAGAAGGTGTATTCTATATATCTTACACCCACCATGCGAATGCTCAGTGCTAACTCAGTCAATTCTTTGCAGTTATAAATACATGTAGTACACCCTCTATACTCTAGACACAGCCGATTGTTGTGGTATCTTAAAATCGGCAATTCAACCTTAGACTACTCAGATTCAAAATACCAGACAAATTTTATAGTATCATAAAATCTAATACCTCGATAACATATCACAAGTGAGTTTACACACCAAAATATTGCACAGGTCAACCATTTCGTGGTTTTGACAGTAAAAATCATGTTTGGTATTACATTCTAGTGTTCTCAGATATCCAAGTCACAAAACGATAATACACCTGTCAAGAAAAATACAAAATATTTGCAAGGTGCAGCCAGAAATCTAATATTTATTCTAAAGATATAAATGATGTCATTGGTAAATTCATCTTTAAAAAATGGAGTTCTCTCCCATTGTCCAGGATTTTAGTTAACTACTAGTCAACTACAACCAATTGCTTTATTGACGATGCAACATATTCAATTTTACTTCCCACTGATAAATTAACCCAATCTTTACCCTTATGTGCTTACAGTGCTCCGTTTGAGTAAGGGACACACGTTCCATGTTAAAAAAAAGGTATGCATTTTGAGAAATGGGAAGTTAACAATAGGAAAAAATTGAAATTATCCTCTTATTGATTCTTATCGTAAGTCCATCTTTATCAGCATTGGGCGAACATTTCAAGTTATAAAGCAAACCTTATAGTTTCGGAAATATCCTTAATCTCTTATTTGCTGGGATAGATGAGATCCAACCACTCACAAACATGTGTGGGTTAAATTGATTGATAGGATATCAATTTATTTGAAATTGAAAGACAAAAACTTTGCAAGATGTTTGTTAGTACCTTTAAATCTTCAAAACATTTTGTGCTAATGCGGCGTAAAGCAACCAACAATCAATCAATCAAAACATTGAAAAAGTTATATTACTACAGTATTCATTAAAGTCAAATACCAAACCCTAAAACCCTTTCTTCTATACTTCAGTGAGTTGTGACCGAATATTGTAATAAAAGCAAACCCTAACAAGATGACTATTATGAAACCTTTCCAAAAATGTATTCCTTATTATCTAGTTGTGTATAGTTTTCAGTTTAATGTAGAATCACTCTGTTTCATCTTTAAAGACAACATTTGCTGCATGATATGTATATGTCATAGGAACAATATTTTTACAAAGAGTGTTGAGTGTGTTAAAGGAAATCTGTTATGAAAATTTTGTATTCTGAAATCCAGATATGTTAAATATCTCGTACACGTTTCGAGTATTGTATTGTCACGATAAAGACCACAAATGAAACAACAGCTCATTTGATAATTGGCTGTTTCCTAAGTTGGGTGTGTCTATTTTCTGTGCTGGTGTTTGTATTATGTATCCTGGTTTTGTTTTCTGTAATTAGTTAATACTTCAGTTTTATCATGTATATCTTTTATATTCATTTGATAAAATTTACTGTTTGCAATAGCATACATTGTTCTAAATAATAAGGATGTTCTTGTCCCAAGCAGAAAACCCTAGACGTATTTGGCACAACCTTTTTCAATTTTTGATCCTCAGTGCTGTACAACTTTGTACTTTTTTTGACTTTCGAACTTTTATATCTGGGCGTCACGGGTAAGTCTTGTGTGGACGAGGCGCGTTTTTGGCGTATTGAATTTTAAACCTGATGCCTTTTGTTATCTATTATTCATGTGTTTCTTTGTCTAATACGTTCTCCTATTTATTTGTATTATAGTCCTGTAATATTATGTTGTCATTTTAATGTTATATTTAACATTGCTATTAAAGTGCGAGGTTTGGCATGCCACAAAACCAGGTTCAACCCACCATTTTTTTACTTTAAAAATGTTCTCTACCAAGTCAGGAAAATGGCCATTGTTATATTATAGTTCGTGTCTGTGTGTTTAACATTTAAATTTGTGTTTCCGTTATGTCGTTTGTTTTCTCTTATATTTGAGTGTGAATTCACATTACTATAAGACGTGTCACGGTACCTTTCTATCCCAAATTCATGTATTTGGTTTTGATGTTATATTTGTTATTCTCATCGGATTTTGTCTAATGCTTAGTCCGTTTCTCTGTGTTTTACATTTTAATATCGTGTCGTTGTTCTCCTCTTATATTTAATGCGTTTCACTCAGTTTTAGTTTGTAACCCCGATTTTGTTTTTTGTCCATAGATTTACGAGTTTTTAACAGCGGTATGCTACTGTTGAAGCTGATGGTGCAGTGTAAATACTTTGTATTACCACTTATCACTTTTTAACAAACATTTGATTTATTTGTGCAGTGTTATTCCTCGTATAAACTTTGCCTTCTTTTTCCTTCTCTTAACTTCTATCTCTTGATCAGTACTCAGATGTATACTCCGGCTCGAGTCCGGGGTATATAAGAATCAGTATATTCGTTCGTCATTCTGTTTGTTTCAAAAGAACAAACAGCTGTCGAGATTGTTGATTTTTTTAATTAATTGCAATTTTAATTGAAAGTTTTGGGCAACAAACTACAGGTTAACTTTTACCAATCCAGAGATATGGTAGGCTTTGTTGACAAAATAAGTTTGTTCACAGATACTATACAGAGAACTGCTTTGTAAAATTTGGTTGACATTTTGAGGGAAAGTATTGTACCTTTATCAATAAGTTCAGTTCAGTTTTCACTTGATGCCGTCCGAAAATTGTGGTTCTAATTGTAGCAAAAAATGTGTTAAGTTTCCAGATGGTAAAAAAATAACTACAGTTTGACATTAATTCAACTGGTTTTAATGGAATAGTTTAGACCACTGTATACAAGTTGAAATTAGTTCGATTTTCGCCGTTTCTTACGTTACCGTTTCAGAGATTTGTTGTTCGATCGTCGAACAAATACATTTTTGTTTGTTTCTAGATGATAACTTTGTGGTTTACATGATCTCATTCCGGAACAGTGGAATTACCTTGTTTTAAGTTTCCTTATCCCTGATGCAATGAAGTTACTTTGTGTTTAATTTTATTTCATTCACGTACAGTTTTCTTACTTTGTTAAAACATTCTCTCCCTGATGCAATAGAGTTACTTTGTGTTTAATTTTATTTCATTCACGTACAGTTTTCTTACTTTGTATAAACTTTCTCTCCCTGATGCAATGAAGTTACTTTGTGTTTTATTTTATTTCATTCACGTACAGTTTTCTTACTTTGTTAAAACATTCTCTCCCTGATGCAATAGAGTTACTTTGTGTTTAATTTTATTTCATTCACGTACAGTTTTCTTACTTTGTTTAAACTTTCTCTCCCTGATGCAATGGAGTTACTTTGATTTTTATTTTATTTCATTCACGTACAGTTTTCTTACTTTGTATAAACTTTCTCTCCCTGATGCAATGAAGTTACTTTGTGTTTTACTTTATTTCATTCACGTACAGTGTAATAACTTTATTTTAACCTTCTTTTTCGCTGATTCAATGACATTACTTTGTGTTTTACTTTATTTCATTATTCGTGGAATAACTATGTTTTAACTTTCACTTTACCTGATGTAATGTTAATACTTTGTGTTTTACTTTATTTCATTCTCCGTGGAATTACTATGTTTTAACTTTCACTTTACCTGATGTTATGTTATTACTTTGTGTTTTGATTTATTTCATTCTCCGAGCGGAATTACTATGTTTCAACTTTTACTTTACCTGATGTAATGTTATTACTTTGTATTTTACTAACAGTGCAAGCACTTTGTTTTCACTTTATCATTCCCTGATGTAACGTCCTTACTTTTTATTAGCTCACCTGGCCTAAAAGGCCAAGTGAGCTTTTCTCACCACTTTGCGTCCGGCTTCCGTCGTCGTCGTATCATCACTTTAATAGGGATGACCTCAGTATTTCCCCTGAATTGTCTCTTTTTAGCTAACCTGACCCAAAGGGCCAAGTGAGCCTTTCTCATCACTTGACGTCCGTCGTCCGTCGTCGTTAATTTTTACAAAAATCTTCATCTCTGAAACTACTGGGCCAAATTAAACCAAACTTGGCCACAATCATCATTGGGGTATTTAGTTTAAAATGTGTCCGGTGAACCGCTCAACCAACCAAGATGGCCGCCACGGCTAAAAATAGAACATAGGGGTAAAATGCAGTTTTTGGTTTATAACTCAAAAACCAAAGCATTTAGAACAAATCTGACATGGGTAAAATTATTTATTAGGTAAAGATCTATCTGCCCTGAAATTTTCAGATGAATCGGACAATCTGGTGTTGGGTTGCTGCCCCTGACTTGGTAATTTTAAGGAAATTTTGCTGTTTTTGGTTATTATCTTGGATATTATTATAGATAGAGAAAAACTGTAATGAGCAGTAATGTTCAGCAAAGTAAGATTTACAAATAAGTCTGCATGACCGAAATAGACAGTTGATCCCTTTAGGAGTTATTGCCCTTTATAGTCAATTTTTAACCATTTTTTCGTTAATCTTAGTTAACTTTTACAAAAATCTTCTCCTTTGAAACTACTGTGCCAAATTAAACCAAACTTGGCCACAATCATTATTAGGGTATCTAGTTTAGAAAATGTGTCCGGTGACCCTGCTAACCAACCAAGATGGCCACCATGTCTTAAAATAGAACATGGGGGTAAAATGCAGTTTTTGGCTTAAAACTCAAAATCCAAAGCATTTAGAACAAATCTGACATGTGTTCAATTATATATCAGGTCAAGATCTATCTGCCCTGAAATGTTCACATGAATCTGACATCTCATTTTTGGGTTGCTGCCCCTGAATTGTTAATTTTAAGTAAATTTTGCCGTTTTTTGTTATTATCTTGAATGTTATAATAGATAGAGATAAACTGTAAAGAGCAATAATGTTCAGTAAAATGTGAAATAAGATCTACAAATAAGTCAACATGACCAAAATTTTCAATTGACCCCTTAAGGAGTTATCGCCCTTATTAGTAAATTTTTGACATTTTTCGTAAATGTTTGTAAACTTTTAGAAAATATTTTCCACTGGAATTACTGGTCCAAGTTCATTATAGATAGAGATAATTATAGCAACACGAATGTTCATTAAAGTAAGATCTACATACACATCACCATCACCAAAACAATATTTTGTCATAAATTTAACTGTGTCCATTGTTTGGACAAAATTGCTCAAAATATTACAACAAATAACGTAAATATATTGCATAAAGAATAAGAAAAACAGACCAAAACACAAAAAACTTAACTATAACCACTGAACTATGAAAATGAGTTCAAGGTCAGATGACACCTGCTTGTTGGACAAGTACACCTTACAGTCCTTCCATACACCGAATATACTAACCCTATTACTTAAAGTATCTGAGATATGGACTTGACCACCAAAACTTAACCTTGTTCACTGATCCATGAAATGAGGTCGAGGTCAAGTGAAAACTGTTTGAGGCGCATGAAGATGCAAGGTACGCACATATCAAATATAAATATTCTATAATTACTTATAAGAGAGAATACAACATTACAAAAAATCTGAACTTTTTTTTCAAGTGGTCACTGAACCATGAAAATGAGGTCAAGGACATTTGACATGTGACTGACGGAAACTTCGTAACATGAGGCATCTATATACAAAGTATGAAGCATCCAGGTCTTCCACCTTCTGAAATATAAAGCTTTCAAAAAGTTAGCTAACGCCGCCGCTGCCGCCGCCGTAGCCGCCGCTGGATCACTATCCGTGTGTCGAGCTTTCTGCAACAAAATTTGCAGGCTCGACAAAAACGGCACATGAAATGATTATTACGAAACAAGCAACTAACAGAGTAAACGGTTGGGAAAGATACTAACTATTCCATCTACGGTTGGAATATTAACTGGAGGAACATTGGATGATGTATTTGAACTGGACAAGAGGAACAAGTCGCTCAAAATATTCAATATGAGCAGAAGAAATGTTAAATTGATTTTTCATATACGGGCCTTTTAAACGCGACTTTATGGGTGGGTTTTTTCATTGTTTTAAAAGGGTCGTACGTTCGCCTTTTATAGTGCTTACATCCACTTTATTTGATTTTTTAGGGGGGATACTTGTCTCATTGCATTGGCAATCATACATGTCCTTATCTTATAAGTATAACAAAAATGCACATGACAGAAGTTTGTCTCTTGTCGGAGACAAAATCTTAATATTCCTGTATTTAATACGGCCATTTTCTTGCTTCTAAAATGCGGCAAGAACTCATGGATAAAAAAAATGTATTCTAAAAGGCAGAAGCTGTATCGAACTCAAAAATGACAAAAAAAGAAAGGTAAAAAAATGAAGCTTATTTAAAGAGGGAGGTTCGGCATGCCACAAAACCAGGTTCAACCCACCATTTTTTCCTTTAAAAATGTCCTGTGCCACGTCAGGAATATGGCCATTGTTATATTAAAGTTCGTTTATGTGTATGTTACATTTTAACGTTGTGTTTCCGTTGTGTCGTTTGATTTCTCTTAATTTTTAGTGTGAATTCACATTACTGTAAGACGTGTCACAGTAGTTATCTATCCCAAATTCATGTACTTGGTTTTATGTTATATTTGTTATTCTCAGTAGGATTTTGTCTAATGTTTAGTCCGTTTCTGTGTGTGTTGCATTTTAATGTTGTGTCGTTGTTCTCCTCTTATATCTAATACGTTTCCCTCAGTTTTAGTTTGTTATCCCGATTTTGTTTTTTGTCCATGGATTTATAAGTTTCGAACAGCGGTATACTACTGTTGCCTTCATTAAATACGGCCACTTTCTTGCTAGAAGGCAGAAGCTGTATCGAACTACAAAATGACAAAAAAATGAAAGATAAAAAAATTAGAGCTTATTTAAACATCTTGAAATAAGGATTACAGAAGAAAACAATACATATTAGGCTTTTTTATATTGCACAAGTACCGAAAGAGAATTCATCTAACGCTTTTACATAGACTATCGAAGGCCGAAGTCCGTGAGAAAGTATGATGCATATCCGACACCATGCAACCCGGATGGCTGATATTCTCGAAAATGTCAGACCGTCAAAAGTATATAAATAATCTTGATAAAAACAGTTAATTATATGACATGTACTCGAAATAAGCAAGATATATTATGATGATAAAGATGAACAAATATAGACATTTAAGGAAATATAAAAAAAAATAAGTTTGCAACTGGAAGATCCATTATGTACATTTTTCCTATAAATCTTTCACAACTGCCTTGTACCAGCACTACCATTTGACCTACCTGAGCTTCGTGAAAGGGGGTAGGTAGTTCACTGCTAAAATACCATACTCCACCGTACTAGTACATGATTCGTATACTTCATCCTCGTTATTCGAAGGATAGCTTGCAATAAAAAAACGACTATATATAATATATGATATAAAGGAATTTTGTTCAACAGGTGTTGGGTTGATGTCGTTGATGCTTTATAAATTACATTGTATTACACAATCGGACCGTGAAAATGTCTCATACAATGTAGTATTTGATTTTTTCAAAGGACCTTGTATTTACTTCCAGTAACTTATATCATAGGTACAGCACTTTGTACAGACAGTGGCGGATCCAGAAATTTACCTAAGTGTGGGGTCACTGACTGACCTAATGATTCCCTATATAAGAAACCAAATTTTTTCCCGGCACCCCTGCCCCCCCTCCCCTAAATCCGCCTCTGATAGAGACTGAAAATCAATTGTTAGCTCCCCCTTTTTAAATATGGAAAAAAGGGAATTAAGGATGTACACCTCTGAGGAGCCAAAAATTTCTAGAATTAAACTTTTCTTCTTAACCTGATTTTTGGGTTTATAAGACTATAACAAAATAATTGGTGAAGAAAAAATCATATGGTGGTGCACTTCTTTTTTTGCTACGGCCCTTTGAAAAGGCCCAATTTTGATGATTTTCCCAGTTTTCATCGATTTTTACCTTTTTTGGGGGTATTATCGAGAAAAAAATCAAAGTTCCACAATTAAACTTTTTTCATACTTTCTATAAAGAAGAAGTAAACCAATCGGAATAAATTTTACTCACAAAAACTATAGGTAGGTGTTAATATAAAAAAGTTTTATCATATTTTGACGCTTTTTTGTGTAAAATGTACCATGCTGTCAATTTTGTATTTTTGTGATTTTTCTCAGTTTTAAGTACAAAATGCATATTATTTCAACTTTTTAGTTATAAATGATTGAAATAATACCTATCTAAGAAATTTGAAAAGACCAAAATGATATGGGATGTACATGATTCTTGTAAAATCATTTTTTGCATCCCTTTCCCATTTTCTCAAAATTCGGGCTAAAAATACTTACTTGATTGGTCATAAAATTTTGAAAGCTGGATTACTCAAAAACCATTTATTGTCAATACGCATTTTTTTTTACAGATTTATGTTTGATTATAATGTTTTTAAAATTCATTGATATTTTCCACTTCTATTACATGTTTGGGAAATAATTCAAGAACGAGATTTCAACGTGACTGAACGTGACTTAAAAGTCAGAAGAATACATCCTTAAGTACTGGTAAAAAAAATGTCCTGTAACCAATTAAACAGTTCTATGACTTTATATTAATGGAAATTATTATTGAAAAAAATATATCCCTCCAACAAAAAACGTGTCGTCCTTACTTAAGTGTGTTAATCTTTGAATAATACAGCAATGAGAAGCGCATCTCGCTATTCAAGATCATATACGATTATAATATAGATTTGTTCCTGTTTATTTTACATCACTTCATATAACTTTAAATACCTTAAATGTTACAGTTGACTGAAAGAGAAAGTTATTATATTTTAGGGTAAACAGGTTTAAAAGAATCAAATAATTTTAAACACATGTTTTTTTATATATGGCACTCACACCACATCTTCCTATATCTATGATGCTGATGGAACCTAATGATTTGACTGTTGAATTGTCAATAAATGACATTTTGTTTAAAATAATCTTTTTAATAAAAAAAAAACAACTATGTCTCCCTACAGTCTAAGTCGACTCGTCTATTGTCACCCACCATCTTTAATAAACATTTGAATGCATGTATACTGAGCAACGTGCATCTAATGTTCTGAAATTTAGAAAGGTAAAGGAGAAATTTTTAAATTGCAGTTTTAAATTAAAAAATGTCGAACTTGTGTACATTATGTATATGTGGGTAAGTAATTTTATTAAGATTATCTGTTACAATTTATAAATACAAATTTAAAGGGCAACGGGCACCTGTTCATCGTATTACCGGTGATTTAAAAAAATAACGTATCGGATTATACTAATCTCTAAAACTTGTTATTGGACATTGTATTGAAGACAAAGAAGTTGCTGAGATTCAATAGTAAAATCAAATTAAAATGCTGTTTATTATGATTTTTAACAAGTCTAATTTCTGTATCATGGGGGATAACTCTACACTAAAATAGAGTTGGTTAATGAACTACAATCATCTTTGATTTGGGACTTAAATGTTACAATGAAATGATGGATCTGAACTGTGTCAATAAAGACATTGATAGACATGCCTTTGAAATCATCTTGGTCCAAAATGTATTGGTCTCAGAAATTAAATAAACCTGAATGCTCAATTTATATATTTTGAGACTAACACCATTAATTGTTACTCTATTGTAAATGGCAACATACAAGACATATTTGGGGAAATAGTACCCTTTTTCAAATAATAAATCAATGGATTGTATTTTATATCTAAAGACCACTTATCAAAATATTCCACTAAAACAATTCTATAGAGCTATATATGTATCTGCCCCTATGGCCTAAACAGGTCCTTTTTTCAAGTACATTATGTATCGTAGTGATTTGTCATATTCTATAGTTGATGTATATCAATGCTAAGATATAAATTTACATCTATTATGTTATAAGACCAAAAATATTAGCTCTATATACATGTATGTTTGAATCAATTCCTTTTGTTAACTGTCCAACCAATAATTTCAAAATTCACACATGTTTTAAGATGAAAATCATTTTCATCATGGATTTTCATGGGGGAAATCATACCCGTAGCCAGGGGGGGTAAACAAATTAGCACTGTTAAAGTCAATAGACTGTTCGAATTGTGACTGTTAAAGTCGAGTTTTTGAGTCCAACGAACCCCCCTCCCCCTGGAACTTCCTGGCTACGGGCCTGCATTTCCATTACCAATTAATGTCCTAAGAACCATTCTAATTGGCACAAAAGTTCCATCTATTTTGTAGTATAGTGGGGTCTTCTACTGCATATTCAAAGCAATTATATAATATATTTGATATGATATATATGTCACTGAGATGATGAACAGCAATCATGGTTACATGTAGCTTCCAATCGTTGGAATACGAGTGGAATACCTTCAAATTACTCATGGTGATCATGAATCTAGGAATTCAGCATATCCATTCTTCTACACCATACAAACATAAGCTGCTTTATAAATGCCCAGACATTTTAATCCATCATTTATAGTGGCCTTTTGTATAATCCTTTACTAAATAAAGTAACTTAAGATTGTCATTTATATATATGTGTATACATACCTAATTGGTTTGTTCAACTACATGTAAAATTATACTTTACTTACATTTTGATTTCAATAACACAAAAAAATGATGTAAAAGCTTCTTCGTACTACTGTTTTTCTCTCTGCTCCAATGAATGAATCTTGCTTTGCATTTAAAAATACTATTGTTAATTTGTATAGTTATTATTACTTAAGTTTGGTAGTGTCTAGCATAAAATTAAATATTTATGATAAGTGAGCATTTCTTACTATTGAATAGATCTTCATATGAAATAAGATGCATTTGAATGCACAAATTAACACTTATATTTATGAACAAAAATGAAATGAACTGTATAATTGTGTATAAATTCTTTTTAAAAATCCTTCCTCAGTAGCCTTTTTATCTTTTTATCTTCAAAACATATTTAAAGTTGATATTCAAATAAATAAACTTTTCAGAATTATTGAATAATAAAATTGTATATACAGCTGTATACATGACATATGAACAACTGAAAGCATAAAAACAAAGAAATGTTTATTTTTAGCTGTCAAATTTTTTACTGATATATTTTCATATGGACAAAGAGAACTCTGTATTATACTTAACTTTACATTAAATTATAAAATATGACCATATCAGTTTCAAAATGAAAATAATCAATAGCACTATACGAGAATACACTTTCCAAACTTGTTGATCCATGGAATATGAAAGAAAAGAATATTTTAAATGTTATACTAAACCTTTCAAATATATCTGTTGCAGGAAAGCTGTGAAATTTCTAAACATTAGACTAACTTTATTGAGTATTCATTAAAAATTGAAAACTTATTGAAATTAATCAAATTATTCAATTGAACAGATTTGGATAACAATTAAGTCATTGTAATATGTATTTTATGAATAGGAAGGGTTGTTTTTGCATCAAAATCAATACTGCTGAACATGATGAAAGAATACTGCAGATAAATGATTTCAGTGGTTATGTTCTTAATTCACGATGTTCAAACGAACATAACATATTTATGTGCTAACTTGCTCTATTTTTCTTGTGCAACTCTGCTCCTGATTGAAAGTTGAGCGAGTCATATCATAATGCATGCATCCTACCCTGAACTAACATTTTGCTCTTGATAACATACCAAGCACACCCTACATACCTTATTAGCATTATTTATTTTCAGCTGGTGTTACTGTCTGTCGGTATTTATTTATTTTTTATTTTGGTGATCTTTGATTCTAGATTGAGTTTTCGGTTTAGGGTTTAGAGATTAGGTATCTTTGACTGCCCTAGGTCATTCAGTTGATAGTATTTCTTAGTTTTTAGTCTACATTGATATACAGATTGAGGTACTTGTTTTGTGTATATATATTTTATTTTAGATTTTGATTTCATCCGTTGTACATTTTGATTTGATTCGTCCGTATTATTTTTGTTCGGATATTTTTATACTACTCATCATGGCAGAGCCAGAGAAGATAAAAGAACAGTATGATACTATGTATAGCACTTTTCAAGCTATGGGTCTCAACCACAAGGGAGATACTCCAGAGGACTTGGATAAATGGATTAAGGATTACATCGAGCACCAGAAAGAATACAAGTCAGTAGAAAATGTACTTTTGTCTCAACCACCTATTGCTGCATTGAAAACAGAAACAGGAGCAGTATTGAAAGTTGCCCCTAAGCCAACAGTTACCATGTCATCATATGCACCCAAGGTTAGGAACTTTTCTGGTGGAGATAACAAGGGCGAGATTGCATATGACATATGGAGATATGATGTGCAGATAGCATTAAAGGATCCCACATATACCAAAACACAGAAAGATTTTGCCATCCGTCGTTCTTTATTTGGATCAGCTGCACGTATGATAATGTACCAAGGCTTGGATAAACCTATCAACGACTTATTGGAAATTTTAGACAGCGTTTATGGAAGTGAAGACAACAAAGAACAACTTCTGTCAGAATTTTACAGTGCCCGCCAGAAGGAAGATGAAGATGTAACAACCTGGAGCAATCGTCTTCAAGATATTTTAGGAAAAGGAATAGAAAAGGGTATTATTCAGTATCACGAGATGAACACCATGCTTCATGCCATGTTATGGACTGGACTGAGACAGGAATTAAAGGATGTTAGTGGCCATAAGTATGACTCAATACAAGATTTCAACCATCTCAGAGTTGCTCTTAGACAAATAGAGAAAGATCATCAGCCTAAAAAAAACATCAAGCCTAACATTTCTAAGGCAGCTACTACTTCACCTGAATCAAAGGATGTTGAAGAATTAAAAGGTATGGTACAACAACTGACTCATCAATTTACAGAATTACGAGATCAACGCCAACAGGAACATGCACCATACAGAGGTAATGGTGGGTATAGAGGTTCTGGTAGGGGAGGCCGCAGAGGCTGGAACCAAACCTCAGGACAGAACAGCAATTGGCAAGGACAGAACAACAATTGGCAAAATCGAGGAACACATGATCTGGTACAGCAAGATCCTCAACAACAACAACAAAGGAACGACTACCCTATAGTTTGTCATCGTTGTGGACAGGATGTCATTTTATTTTTGCTTACTTTGCGTTGATGAGTTGCTGCATGTAGATATTTTAATGTTTTACCGTTTTGTTTAGTTTATTACTATTTATGAAATTCATGTAGAATATATTATTTACATGGTAACAGAATATTTATTGCAATTAAGTTTATGAGATGCATAAACTAATATATGTAAGACGCAAGTTTATGTTGAGTCTTTGAGATAGAATTATAGATGTGAAAGGGAATATTATTTTATTAAGGATGTTATACAGTGCAATGTACTTGTTCATAAACATGTCAGAGTTATCTATCTTTGCACCTGTATTTATAGTATTTTATAATTATGTTTTGTAGGGTCTTTATACGAGACAACCGTTTACTAAGACCTTTAATAAAGAATCCATAATACTACAACCGAGTCTTTATGATGCCCATTTCCACCCGGTTTCATGTATATAAATAAGACAAAAATAGTTCTGATACCAACAGGCACAATGACCATTTCTATTTATTCATCATAATTCACAATCAACTAGTAATCAATTTTCTATAAATGTCTTTTCATTTCATTTCATCAAACAATAATGTCCTAAACATCTCTGCGTAAACACTTCATCATATCAAATCTATAGAATAAACATTACAAATCAGTATTATACTATATATACACATTTAACAATACACGAACAAAAAAAAATGTCTGCAAGTCGAATGGTCACCGCCCAGCCTTCGATAAACTTAAAAACCCGTTTTCTATCTATTAAATACCTTACTAATTTGCATAACTATTTTATTCTATTGTTAAACAATAGACTAAAATAGAACCGAAAATTCATACGCATACCGCACATAAATTTATTTAACAAATATAAATGAAAGGATATGATAGAAATATTTGATTAATATTTCAATATAATATTATTTCTTTTTGTTGCTATTCCGTTTTAATCAAAGGGTATCTCAAAATGATATAAATTATTGAAATTATGTATAGTCAAATTATTAATTCATGTTGAAAAACAAATCTTTTAGTTCTTTTACTTATAATATATACATGTATGTAGAATTTCTTTGAGTAAACAAAATTTGATTTTTTTTATGTTGTCCCTTAAGCAACCAACAAGCAATCAATACATATTACCTTATTTGAAGACAAAATCAAGTCTAAAACCAGGAAAACATGTAGGGGTATACATGCATAAATTGTATTCTATTTATTTCAACTGCTAAATTGATTACTTAAAATAAATTGGATATACATGCAACATTTTTAAAAGGTTTAATTCATCTATGATCATTTAATTATACATCCCATACAATGTAGAAATTACTTAGATCATATATTTTATTAATTTCACTTTGTTAGTTTAATTGGTATTGAAAGAAAATTGTAAGTCTTGAAAGTCATGAAATTAACTCCTAGCACTGATGACTGACAGTTATTGAGTTTATATTTAACATGATCATGAACTGATTTTATTTTCAGTGTGGCTCTTGGTGATTTCAAATAGATAAACTTCTCAGTTTTATACAGAGGAATAAACAAACAATTGTCATCAGTATGGAATCTTTCATTGGAATGGCGTTCATACCATATTATAATCAGTTAATGAAAATACTTGCCACAAATCCTAAATTAAAGGCAAGTGCAAAAGGTAACCAAAAAAATTAGACTCTATGAGAATACTCTTGTAACAGATGAACAAAACAACTTAATTTCATATCAGAATAATTATATTGTAAAAGAGACTTATCTGTTATCATGTTTTAAAAAAATATTTCTCATAGCCATCCGCCAAAGAACATTTTTGTGTCACCATGGAGTATTTTCTCTCTAAATTAAGTCTGTAACCTAATAATTGTATGATATACTTTACCTTACATAGAGATTGATCTAATAGTAGTTAACTATTCACTTATTTGTGATTTTATTTAATGTAATGCAGTATGGTAAAAGATTCGGATTTCCTTAATAGATTTTGCTTCTAATCTTTCATAGACAACATTGATGTTTTAGAGTTTCTGTTGTCAATTGACTATTTCAGAAGCATTGTTTTATATTGTAGGAATTTTCAAACATGTAGCATATGGTGCATGTGGCATTGTTATAGGGGGTTTTGGAGGTGGACCTCTTGGAGCTTTGGTTGGTGGCATTGCAGGTTGGTATTTATTCAAAAAAAGGTATATGTACATGTACTATACAATTTACTTGACTAGTTATCTGTTATATAAAAAAAAACATTCTTTACTTAGTTGGCATTGAATTGGTAGAGTACCCCACAAAATAATATATACAGATTTATCACACAAAACACAGAAATTAGCACAATTACATCATCTTAAGAAAACAAAAAATGTTACTTTTTCTGTGTTGTTCTACCATGAAATTAAATGGTGTTAGGTCTATATTTTACCTATAGTTGGTAGTTTAAACTTAATAATCTTAGTCATGTTAGTAGGAAATGTTAATAAGGAGATCTATTCGCATTTGTATATACATTTAAAATATGCAATACTTCACAAATTGCTTTACACGCAGCATCTTTTTAATGACTACTTAGTTTTCACAGAATACATTTGTGACTGTTCCCACTCCCCTTATAATTACAGCCCGGCTGGCCATGTTATAACTGGGGATCTAAACATAATTCAACATGAAAATCTCCGAAAGGTGATTTCTCATGGTCCTTAGTTAAGAGAACCCCAACACATCAATTGGAACCATAACTACAAAATAATTATGGTTTCTATTGAGGACTACACCAGAGCATGGGCTAAGGGAGAAGAAGTTGAACTGGACACTTTGTCAGAATGGGTTAAAACTATCAGGTCTCTGATAAAACGTCGCATTCACAAGTTGAAAAACTGTGTGAACGATCGATCAAAGTCCGTTTTCAGAGACAAAGAGGCCATGAAATGTCTATCAACTCTTCATAATAAGTATGTTGTTGTTATGCGGACAAAGCTTCAAATAATATTGTCTTTGTATGTAAATCGTATTACTACGAATGTCTTGTAAAAAAAATTGGGTATAACAGAGCACTCAGGTAATCCCACATACAAAGACATATCATTTGACAAGGATGAGATTTTAGCAAATCACAAGTCCTTCATGGCTTCAATAAACATTACATTGAACACCAAATCGGAGGACTTACCTTGTTTGTATTGGATACCAAAGCTTCATAAAATTCCGTACAAACAACGGTATATTGCTGGCTCATCTTTATGTTCCACTAAATAATTGTCCATTAGATTGACTTAAATTCTGTCTGCAGTGAAAGAGGGTCTTCAGAAATACTGTGAAACTGTTTACTCGCGTAGTGGTATTAACCATATGTGGATTCTTAAAAATTCTAAAGAACTTCTAGACAATTTTAAATTTCGGTCTTTTTCTGAAATTAGTTCCATCAAAACTTTTGATTTTTCAACCCTGTATATCACCATTTCCCATGTAAAATTGAAAAATCGCCTAAAAGAAAATATCCACAATGCCTTTCATAAAAATGGTAGCATACGCTATAAATTTATTACTTTGGGATTTCATAAGGCATATTTCATCAATAGTGACAAACAAAAAGGTAAAACATGCTACACAGAAGAACAAGTGGTCAGTATGCTGGAGTTTCTTATCGATAACATATTTGTTGAGTTTGGAGGTAGACTTTTCCAACAAATTGTCGGCATTCCTATTGGAACAAACTGTTCGCCTCTTCTTGCCGACCTCTGCTTATTTTCATATGAATCGGAGTTCCTCCAGACACTTGTCAAAAACAACAGGATCAAATAAGCCAGATTATTTAATTTCACTTATTCAACTTATTCGATATTCAAGAGCTTGCAGCTCCTACTCAGACTTTGTAAAACGTCATCAGTGTCTGAGTAGAAAGTTGATGAACCTGGCCTTGCGGTCATAAAACTTTTAAGTCAGTTTTGTTGTACTCATACTCGAAAATAAACCAATGAAATTGCTTGATTTCTTGTTTCGAGCATGACTTTTGTGCTCCAAGCACTGAGCAAAGTTTTATGCCATCAAGGCCAGGGGTATGTCAAAGAACGTCTCGTCCTTTTTCTCAAAAAAGTTCATCGGAAGGTACCAAGACCTTGTTGAAAAATATTCAGTATCAACTTCTCAAATAATACACGATGGTCTTGATGTATAGATTCTGCGTATAGATGTTATTAATCATCTTAACAACATGTTTTAATGTTCTTTCATTTTTCTTTGTTCTATTATTAATATTACTTTTATTGTTGAATGGTTTTATGTGATATCTGTTTGACGTGGCTCGGTACTTAAACATCTCGTCAATGTGTTTGTATTGGCTTTCATTTTTTGGGGGGTTTGTTTTGCATATGCGACTCTTTGTATTTCTTTTGTTCTTATAACGTGACTCTGTACTTTAAAAGATCCCGTCAGTATGATATTGGTCTATTATATGCCATTATGATATATTTCTATTATGAATTACTATATACGTTGAACCACAAACGTCAAAATCATTCAATCGCGTAGTGGAATTAACTATTTTTGGATGCTCATAAATTCTATCTTTAACTTTTTGACTAGATTGAATCTCGTTCTATTTCTGTAATTTATTCTTACATACTTTTAATTTTTTAACCCTGTATGCTTACATTACCTATGTAAATTTTTAAATTGTTTGTATGCACATTGATTGACAAATTTATGTGACGTATAAAAAAAATTCAGACGTCAGACACTCAAATCAATCAATGTGTTCGTAGATAGTAGATGTTTTTGTGTTCTGTTACATTGTTCCTTTTAAAATTGTTATCCGATGATGACTGATGTACCCATATTTTGACTATATTATTAATTGTGACTTTTTATTTAACGCATAATGTAAATATAACGGAATTTGATCAGACTGTTATTTAAGTAAGAGGGTTAGTGCTATAGAACCAGGTTTAATCCACCATTTTCTACATTTGTACCAAGTCAGGAATATGACAGTTCTTGTTCATTCGTTTTTGATGCGTTTTGTTATTTGATTTTGCCATGTAATTATGGACTTTCCAAATTGATTTTCCTCTGAGTTCAGTATTTTTGTGATTTTACTTTTTGTTGAATAAAAGGATAATATTGAAAAGACCACAGTACATGTATAATTAAACAATGATATTTACCTGCTTTTAGGAACAGTGTTTGGTTACTGGCAGTCTGATGATTATGATTCACTATTAAAAGTGTTGAATAGTTTATCTGATAGTGAAAAAGAAAAACTTGTTCAGAAAGTACAGGAACAAGTAGGAAGCACTAGAATTGAGGCTTTAACCAGATTTATAGAAAACCAGGCTCAAAGAAAAGTCTTATTACACCTTATACGGAAATTTTCCAAGGATCTACAACGTGGTTAAAGATATAGAGAAGGAATCATTTATGGTTTTATATTATTGATAAAATAAAGTTAAAATAAATATTAAGTCACTTTAAAAATCATTGAACTTGTTGACTCTAAATGATGGCGTGGAAATTAAATTGAATAGTTAATTTCGCCCTTGAATATAATGCATTCTTTATACTGCTGGAAGGTGACAATGACATTTTTTTTTATTGTCTACCATAATTTTTATTTATATTCTAGCTATACAATTAGATATTTATAACTTTTTTGTTTTTACTATACCTATAAAGTACCACAACTCGTTAGTCACAGCTTTATATATTTGAAAACCAAACTCAAGTGGACTCTAAAAGAAGAATATCTATGTATTTAAACTTTACATAGATAAATAAAATCTTATAAGATCAGCAAAATGAGGATGTTAAATTTGATGTATGCCTTTTTTTGCCTATTTGTTACAATTGTTGTTTTTATAGTGTTTAAGATGATAACACAATGTTGACTACTGTACCCCTATTTTTTACATTTTTACTCTTTGAGTATGTTTGCCTAAAAGAAATTATCAACAATGCCTTTCAACATAAAAATGGTAGCATACGCTATAAATTTATTACTTTGGGATTTCATAAGGCATATTTCGTTAATAGTGACAAACAAAAAGGTAAAATATGCTACACAGAAGAACAAGTGGTCAGTATGCTGGAGTTACTTATCGACAACATATTTGTTGAGTTTGGAGGTAGACTTTTCCAAAAATTGTCGGCATTCCTATGGGAACAAACTGTGCGCCTCTTCTTGCAGACCTTTCTTATTTTCATATGAATCGGAGTTCCTCCAGACACTTGTCAAAAACAAGAGGATCAAAGAAGCCAGATTATTTAATTTCACTTTTAGATATATTGATGATGTTCTTCCCATAAACAATCCGAACTTTTCTGATTGGGTTCCATTGATATATCCCCCAGAACTAGAGATTAAAGAAACAACAGACACCGCTTCCTCCGCCTCATTTTTAGACGTATATCTCGAATTTGACTTACAAAGTCATCTCAGTACAAGAATCTATGACAAACGAGACGATTTTAATTTTAAAATTATAAATTTCCTCCACCTTAGTAGCAACATACCAACTTCACCTGCATATGGGATATATATTTCCCAACTTATTCGATATTCAAAAGCTTGCAGCTCCTACTCAGACTTTGTAAAACGTCATCAGTGTCTGAGTAGAAAGTTGATGAACCAGGGGTATGTCAAAGAAAGTCTCGTCCTTTTTCTAAAACATTTCATCGGAAGGTACCAAGACCTTGTTGATAAATATTCCGTATCAACTTCTCAAATAATACACGATGGTCTTGATGTATAGATTTTGCGTACTGATGTTGTTTAACATCTTGGCAGCGTGTTTTGCTGTTCTTTCGTTTGTCTTTGTTCTATTATTGATATTTCTTTTGCTGTTGGATGGTTTTGTGTGATATCCGTTTGACGTGGCTCGGGGATTGTACATCTCGTCAATGTGTGTGTGTTGGCTTTCATTTTTTGGTGGTTTGTTTTGTATGTGAGACTCTTTGTATTTCTTTTGTTCTTATTACGTGACTCTGTACTTTAAAGGATCCCGTCAGTATTATTTTGGTCTATTATATGTCAGTATGGTGTGTTTCTGTTGTGAGTTACTATATACGTTGAACCACAAACGTCAAAATCATTCAATCGCGTAGCGGAATTGGCTATTTTTGGATTCTCATAGGTTATGCCTGTGACTTTTGGACTAGTTTAAATCTGGGTCTGTTTCTGTGGTTTGTTCTTACATACTTTTGATTTTTTAACTGTATGCTTACATTGCCTATGTAGATTTAAAAACTTTTTGTATGCATATTGAACGACACATTTATGTGACGTATACAAATTTTATGACGTCAGACACTCAAGTCAATCCATGTGTTCGTAGATAGATGTTTTTGTGTTCTGTTAAATTGTCCCTTTTAAAATTGTTATGCGATGATGACTGATGTACCCATATTTTGACTATTTTATTAATTGTGACTGTTTATTTAATGCATCATGTAAATATAACGGAATTTGATGAGACTGTTATTAAAGAGAGAGGGTTAGCGCTATAGAACCAGGTTTAATCCACCATTTTTTATATTTGAAAATGCCTGTACCAAGTCAGGAATGTGACAGTTCTTGTCTATTCGTTTTTGATGCGTTTTGTTATTTGATTTTGCCATGTGATTATGGACTTTCCGTATTGATTTTCCTCTGAGTTCAGTATTTTTGTGATTTTACTTTTTGTTTTGTTCACGCATCATTGACAATGTTATGTACTTTGATGCGACTGTCATACAGGTGAGAGGTTTCGCTAGCTATAAAACCAGGTTCAATCCACCATTTTCTACATAAGAAAAATAGCCTGTACTGGGTCAGGAATATGACAGTTGTTGTCCATTCGTTTAGTGTGTTTGGACTTTTGATTTTGCCTTTTGATTTTGGACTTTCCTTTTTGAATTTTCCTGGGATTTCAGTATTATTGTGTTTTTACTTTTGTTTTTGATACACATTCATTTTATGAGTGAATGCACAGTAAGTTGTTTGAAAGGAATCTTGGCCTATAGTCTTGAACAAAATGTAGTCTTTTTCGTTTTAGAAGCATCAAATTCCCAAAGTTGGACCCTTTGATTGTTTTTAAGCTATAAAGATATAATCTTTCAAAGGTGAATCAAGGTGTGCCCTTTTGTTGGGGAAAATTGGTTTATTGTATAGGGAATCACACTGAAGCATGAAGTGAGCAGGCCTCCCTTACGTCAGTGAGCACCAGCCCCTCCTTATAAAAAGTTCTAGATCAGCCACTGTCTTCATTCAAGTTGTGACCTTGTTGTACTTACACATGCTGCACTTGTTGGAAAATCTTTTTCCAGTTGACTATTTTTACATGATTTCCATCTTTGTTGAATTACTGTCTGCCATTTTGCATCTGTTTGTGCATATATGTTATTTTATAGTTTCTACATTATCGTCATGAAATTATTTATTACCCAATAGTAATAATCAGAAATAATTTCGATAATCATATTCTTTTATATTCAATAATTATAAATAATGTATGTCCCAGATATAAGCTGTCTGCTCAGGATATTTCAGAAAAAGAATAAACTGGCATACAGACTTTCTTCTCTATACAGGATGTAAAATGATCATCTGTTGGCCTAGTTATACACAATATTTAATTTCTATTATTATATTTTAAATTGAAAAGGGTACAATTGTGTTAATATTTTTTGCATCTATTCTAAAAGTACTTACTCCTGCTCTCTTGATTTATTGTGCAATGCCAAGAAAAAAAAATATATTAAAGGGGATTTATAATCAGTGAATTTTAGCCTTTTTTATGAAAATATTGTATATGTGTATAATTATGTTATGTATAGCTTCACAATGTCAACA
Organism: Mytilus trossulus; assembly: GCF_036588685.1. NCBI lineage: Eukaryota > Metazoa > Mollusca > Bivalvia > Mytilida > Mytilidae > Mytilus > Mytilus trossulus. Next base: position 20,582,110 of record NC_086376.1, read on the forward strand.
TCTATGTGGTTGTTTTGTGTCTATGTTAGTCATTTTTTTAACCATTCCAGAGTTACTTTTCTTTGAATAATTAACTAGACATTTTCATCAATTTTTTTTAGAGATATATATTTGAACATTTACATTTACAAATAAATTGTCATTGTCATTAACAACTGTATTTATTTTGTGTTTGATTCATAATTCCGTTGAGTTATGAGACCAAAGGCATCAGTAGTTTGTCCACTTTCAAATATAACAAATGAAAAGACACAAATCATTGTAAAAACGTTGAATCAACTACAACCAATGCTTTATTGACAATGCAAAATATTCGATTTTACTTCCCACTGATAAATTAACGCAATCTTTATCCTTATGTGCTAACAGTGCTCCGATTGAGTAAGGGACACACGTTCCATGTTTAAAAAAATGTATGCATTGTGAGAAATGGGAAGTAAACAATAGGAACAAATTGAAATCATCCTGTGTGTCATTGATTCTTATCGTAAATCCATCTTTATCAGCATCGGCGAAATTTTCAAGCTATAAAGCAAACCTTATAGTATCGGAAATATCCTTAATCTCTTTTTTGCTTGGATAGATTAGATCCAAATACTCACAGACACGTGTGGGTAAAATTGATTGATAGGATATCAATATATTTGAAATTGAAAGACAAGAACTTTGCAAGATGTTTGTTAGTACTTTTAAATCTTCAAAACATTAAAAAAAAAGTTATATTACTATAGTATTCATTAAAGTCAAACACCAAACCCTAAAACCCTTTCTACTATACTTCAGTGAGTTGTGACCGAATATTGTAATAAAAACAAACCCTAACAAGATGACTGTTAAGAAAACTTTCTAAAAGTGTATTCCTTATTATCTAGTTGTGTGTAGTTTTCAGTTTTATGTAGAATCACTCTGTTTCATCTTTCAAGACAAGATTTGCTGCAAGATGTGTATATGTCATAGAAACAATATTTTTACTAAGATAATTGGCTGTTTGCTAAGTCGGTTGTGTCTATTTTCTGTGTTGGTGTTTGTATTATTCAGCCGAGTTTTGTTTTCTGTAATTAGTTAATACTTCAGTTTTATCATGTACATCTTTTATATTCATTTGATAAAATTTACTGTTTGCAATAGTATAAATTGTTCTAAATAATAAGGATGTTCTTGTCTCAAGCAGAAAACCCTAGACGTATTTGGGACAACATTTTTCAACTTTTGATCCTCAGTGCTGTACAACTTTGTACTTTTTTTGACTTTCGAACTTTCATATCTGTGTGTTACTGGTAAGTCTTGTGTGGACGAGGTGCGTTTTTGGCGTATTGAATTTTAAACATGATGCCTTTTGTTTTTTCTATTATTCATGTGTTTCTTTGTCTCATACGTTCTCCTATTTATTTGTATTGTAGTCCTGTAATATTATGTTGTCATTTTAATGTTATATTTAACATTGCTATTATGTTCGAGGTTTGGCATGCCACAAAACCAGGTTCAACACACCATTTTTTTCTTTAAAAGATTCCTGTACCAAGTCAGGAAAATGGCCATTGTTATATCATAGTTCGTTTCTGTGTGTTTAACATTTTAACTTTGTGTTTCCGTTGTGTCGTTTTTCTTCTCTTATATTTGAGTGTGAATTCACATTACTATAAGACGTGTCACGGTAATGTTGTGTCGTTGTTCTCCTCTTATATTTAATGCGTTTCCCTCAGTTTTAGTTTGTTACCCCGATTTTGTTTTCTGTCCATAGATTTACGAGTTTTGACAACGGTATGCTACTGTTGATTTTCTTTATCCAATACTATATCTCAAAAAGTAGCAGTATCTTTGTAGATCCGGAGTTGTTACTTCCTAGGAAAATACAGATTTGTAAATCAAAAGTTCACACAGAGAAATCGGAGGAATCTCTTTTTCGTAAATTTCATTTTCAATCGTGTGTCACACAATTTTCAGAATCAGATAAATGTGAAAGGACACATGATAAACCTACAAATATCCTGTCTGATCTTAGTATTAATATATTCAGTCAAGTCATCGATGTTCCTATCATTAGTCATATTTGTTTATCGAATTTGTGTCCTTTTTGCTTTTTCATCATCTATTGCTTCTTTCTTTGTTATTTACCGCAATCAAATATTGAATCAAAACAGACAACGCCATATGGCAAAATTTCTTATTGTAACTTGGAAAAATATCTGAGCCTAGAAAGAGGGCGTGGTATAACCTATTTTGTATTCTGATCTTGGTCATTCATTGATATTTTATCGTCTGTAATTGAAATTGAATTATATAAGTTTCTAGCAACGCCGAGTACAATGTAAGACGTTCCTTATTTTGATTTCCATTTGACGTTTTGAAGAGCATTTACCATAAACAGTTTTCTATTTTTCACATTGTAGTCATTTTTATCAAATTTATCTTTCTGTAGTAAATTGTATTTACTTAATTTCTTTCAATCGTATCTATCTGTGAACAGTGTAATTTCTTTCAATTGTATCTTTCTGTAAACAGTGTAATAACTTTGCATTTATTTAAATGTACTTGATCGACATTTAGTACAGTGTAATACTTCGCATTACTTTACATCTTGTGAAGTGTCAATATTTTAAATTTAGTTTCCTTCTAGTGCAGTTGTTTCTTCTTTGTATGAACTGTGTCTACTACTGATGCATTTTTTTTTAATAATTTTCGTATTAACCTAATCCAACTCATATGTAGTGTCAAACTAATTACCTTGTTTTTACGTATTTCTTTGATGTAGTGTAATTAATTTGTTTTTATCATATACCGCTGCTGCAGTTTTATTAACTGTTAAAGCTGATGGTGCAGTGTAACTACTTTGTATTACCATTATCACTTTTTTACAAACATTTGATTTACTTAATATACCTCTGGTGCTGTGTAATTACTTTGTTTAATTACATATAATCACCTCTAGTGAACGACCCCGGTAGTTGGGTCGTAAAGTGACCGTCTCAGGTGCAGGAGATTACATTGTATCAACTTTTATTTGATGCGGTTTAGTTACTTTTTATATCTTTACCTCTCACGCAGTATTTTAATTGTATTAACCTTTTCTATCTTTTGTGTAGTGTAAAAAGTAAATTCACAAAAATACTGAACTCCGAGGAACATTCAAAACGGAAAGTCCCTAATCAAATGACTAAATCAAAAACTCAAACACATTAAACGAATGGAAAACAACTGTTTAATTAATGATTTATCTATTCTGAAGCTATGTTTTACTGTGTATAGTAACAGTATCTACCTCTTGTGCAGTGCTATAAGTTTGAATTAACTTTATCTTTCTTTGATATTGTGTACTAATAATTAATTTGTTTTACTTTGTCTAATTCTCGTTCAATGTAATTACTCTGAATCTACCAAGCCATTGGTGCAGAGTTATTCCTTGTACATGTTGTATAAACTTTGCCTTTTTTTCCCCTTCTCTTAACTTCTATCTCTTGATCAGTACTCAGATGTATACTCTGGCTCGAGTCCGGGGTATATATGATTGAATCATGATATTCGTTCGTCATTCTGTTTGTTCAAAAGAATACATAGCTATCGAGAATGTTCATTTTTAAAATTAATTGAAATTTCAATAAAATGTTTTGGACAACAGAATACCAATCCAGAGATATGGTATGGTATATTGACAAAATAAGTTTGTTGAACTGTGATAAACAGAGAACTGCTTTGTAAAATTGGTTGACATTTTGAGGAAAGTATTGTACCGTTATCCAAAAGTTCAGTTCAGTTTTTCGTCGTTTTCACTTGATGCCGTCCGAAAATTGTGGTTCTTTTTGTAGCAAAAAATGTGTTAAATTTGCAGATGGTAAAAAAACAACTGCATTTTGACATTAATTCAACTGGTTTTAATGGAATAATTTGGACCACTATATACAAGTTTAAATTAGTTCGATTTTCGTCGTTTCTTACCGTCTTAGAGATATGTGGTTAGATCGTCGGACAAATACATTTTTGTTTGTTTTTAGATGATAACTTTGTGGTTTACATGATCTCATTCCCGAACAGTGGAATTGCTTTGTTTTAACTTTCTCTATCCCTGATGTAATGTAATTACTTTGTATTTAACTTACCTTTCTCCCGAACAGTGGAATTACTTTGTTTTAAATTTCTCTTTCTGATGTAATGTAATTAATTTGTATTTTACTTTATTTCTCGTTCAGTGTACTTACTTTGTTGAAACTTTCTCTCCCTGATGCAATGAAGTTACTTTGTGTTTTAATTTATTTCATTCTCGTACAGTGTAATGACTATAGTTTAACCCTCGGTTTCGCATTCAATGAAATTACTTTGTATTTAATTTATTTCATTCTCAGGCCGTGTTCACACCAAACGCCGTGTAAAGTAAACATGTTTACAATTAGTTTACCGTAATGTACACTTGTTCCACATTACATTTGTTCACATCTATACACCTTGTTTAGCTACCTGTACATAAGTTTTGTTCACACTTGTAAACTATATGTCATTTAAATGTTCATTACGTAGAACTGAATTCAAAGTTTTCGGACATTTTTTCTAGCAGTGAGGGAACGACCATTTGACTTCAAAAGGGGGGATGGAAATATTCCGATCCCCAATTTGATAAAAAAAAAAAAAAATCTGGTCATACAGATGATAAAAAAAATATTCTGAATCAAGAGTTTCCCCATACATTATAGTGTTAAATAATGAAAAGTATTTGATCACCAAACCGGAATAAAAACGTACGCGCGAAAAAAAATCTGACTCAGATAAAAAAAAATAACCCTCCCCCTTTTTTAAGTTAAGAGGTTGCTACTTTATGAAAGCCATTTTCATAATTTGTAGTAGTTTGAATATACTAGAGCTGATGTCTCGATTACGCATTAGAAAACGTTAGTTGCAGCAGCGTGCTACCAGCCGAAAAAAAGATATTAGGGATCACTACATTTTTCATGTTTTTATCTTTTCTGTTTGTTTCATATGGTATTTCTTCTCCAAAGAGTATTTGGTTAAGGAATAGGGTAGCGTTTTTTTTTTTAATTTTAAGTGTTATTTAACGGATCTGAGATACTAGACAAACATGTCATTTATCTGACACTTTTTTAGTCATGCATTAATGCGTGAATCGTCACGAGACCAGTCACGAATATGTCTGTGTACGACAAGTCGATTCGGGAAGACCTTTTTAAATGAATTAGGCAAGAACTATTTATTTCATTTTTTAGGGGGAGCGAGGAGGTGGGGGTTGAGGGTAGGGGAAGTAAGCTATAGATTTTTTTCAGGAAAAATTTTGATGACAAGTCGAAATCAATTTTAATATATAAAGTGGCAGCTGACAATGCTGAGGGTGAAACAAAAAAAAAACAAATTCATGGCCAAAAACTGGAAACATTTTTTTTCTAAAACAAAATCCATAGCCCACCACCCCTACCCCCACTCCCCTGCCTTTATGTTTTGTATTTACCTATAATAGCTCCCCTCCCCGAAAATCAATTATGGGTTCGGCAATGATGCTGCTTTGAGTCTTGATCAGGGGTTAATAAAGAACGTTAAATTTTCTTTTTAAATTTTTTAATTATTATCAAAAATATCAATTTTACTCAAATAGTTTCCTCCTTAAATATATAAAGGGTAAAACTAATGTTCTAAATGCCTAGTTTTGTGTACAATTAACCTACACAAGGCCTACATTGACTATCGACTGTGTGTAGGTAAAACATGATTTAAACTACATGTAAACATTGAGTTTTATCAATGGGAACGCAATTGTGTTTAGTTTACGTGTGAGTTACGCTACCACAACACCGAATTTAGGTCAATGTGAACTCGGCCTCAGTTGAATTACTGTTTTAAATTTCTCTTTACCTGATGTTATGTTATTACTTTGTGTTTTACTTTATTTCATTCTCAGTGGAATTACTGTAACAGTTTTAACGTTCACTTTACCTGGTGTTACGTTATTATTTTGTGTTTTACTTTATTTCATTCACAGTGGAATTACTGTTTTAACGTTAACTTTACCTGATGTTATGTTATTACTTTGTGTTAAATTTATTTCATTCTCAGTGGAATTACTGTTTTAACTTTCATTTTACCTGATGTAATGTTATTACTTTGTATTTTACTTTATCTCATTCTTGTACAGTGCAATCACCTTGTTCTCACTTTATCATTTCTTGATGTAATGTTCTAACTTTCTATTTTACTTTATATCATTCTCGTACAATGTAATTACTTCGTATTTAGCATACGTCTAGTGTAGTAAACTTTTAATTAATTTACTTGATTTTTCTATGGTAAAATAGTTGTCACTTTGTATTAAGTTATCTTCGTGCTGTGCAGAATACTAGTAATTACTTTGCATTTTTTATATAGATTAGACCGTTGGTATTCCCGTTTGAATGGTTTTACACTAGTAATTTTTGGGGCCCTTTGTAGCTTGTTCTTCGGTGGGAGCCAAGGATCCGTGTTGAAGGCCGTCCCTTGACCTATAATGGTTAACGTTTATAAGTTGTTACTTTGATGGAGAGTTGTCTCATTTGCGCTCATACCACATCTTCCTATATCTATTGAACTACTTCTGGTGCAATGTTTTCACTTTGAAAACCACAGGTGCCAGGTACATGAGACCAAACACTACAGCGCAATTACTGTTCGTTTCGAGTTTTGTCTCGTTACACTCTTATATCGCCTATAGTCCTTCCTAGTAGATTTCCTACTATATCTATTGAAAGCCATTGACAAAAAAACGGACGATAAAAATATGTGCTTTTCCTCATGTTTTTTTTTTTACGACGGACATCACAAATCGTCTTAAAACAGAACATGGGGTGTGGACATATTCCTGTTATATCTAGCTATAGAAAAGATATTTTGACGATACACGTATTTAATTGAATATATGTTTTTTAATTATCTTCATTAAACATAGGACCAAAGAAAAAAAAAGAAAAAAAAAAAAAGATAGATAAAAACCCATGTTAGAACCCCACAAAACAAAATGAGGACATGTCTTTTGATAATAAATACATTAAGACAATAATTATTAACACATTTTCCATTTTTCGTTTATTCAATTATATGCATGGTGATTTACGCAATGCTTGTACGCTATTCAGCACCGTTCAAAAACATGCTTATTTCTTCGCTTCTAACACGCAGGCAGCATCAAATCGTTTATCAACATATATTTCAATGTTAAAAGACACAAACAATATGCTTGTCTCTTAGAATATCATCGAAAATTTATCAAGCAACATGCTAGCAATACTCATAAATGAACCTCCTTTCTCATCGGCAAGAAAATAAGGAGATATAAAGTACCAGTCAGGGTGCCAGTGAAAAACAACCAAAACATGAATCTGTCGAGAACTGTCCCTGCTTCTTGCCATTGATTCCGTAAATTTGTTTCTCGGTCTTTTTCTTCCTCTCTATCTATCAGGTTTTGTAATGTTTGTAATACTAATTCTTGAAATTTCTCAGTATTTTCCTGTGAAGTGTTATATGGATTTGGCTGATTTGAGTTATTTACTTCGTTTTCACCTTTAACGAAAAGTATGCTATCACAGACTCGGGTAGTTCCGTTAACCATCGGTAATTTTCGGAAACTTCCATTTCCTGTATAAACAGTTTCAACTAAATGAGTCTGTGACGGTTTTGGCTGATATGGTATATGATATAGTGTCATGCACATTGCTTTTGATAGAAATGTCACAACCCTTTTAAAACAATATGGAAGCGGCACTGGATCATGCATTCCCTTCATATAAATATTTGATACAAGGACGGAAAAAATGATAGAACAAGAAGTAAAGGACATGGCGGTGATCAGATAAATTCCTAGAAATAAAGAAAGAAATGTTATTATATCGTACTGTTTAGATATTTCAATGAAACAATATTAAGAGCAACATTAAGTATATAAGTTGCTGTCTCTTTGATGTTTTTCTCAAATGAAATTTTATTTTTAAAAAAAAGTAATATTTATGTTATCTACAAAAAGAAAGGTATGCGCATAGGGTATCTACGACAAGGTGACAGCCTAAACACAATTTAACTAAAAAGGAAAACATACAAACGCCAAACGGTAACACATTCTCTATTCCACATGTAATATTTGAATCGCCAATAGTAGTTTATACAGTTTTGCCTTTTTTGTTGACGATTTCTCCTTTGCATTAATATATTTAGGTACTCAACTTTTTGTTCGTGGTACACTGCTAATGTCTAACACATTTTAATATATTAATTGTTGTAAAGCCAACACATTGTGTGGTCTAGGAAACTAAATATGGTTATCTCCCCCTTGTTGGTTCATACTTACAACGGTTGTTCAAGTATTATTACACTCATGACTTGATGATTACTAATATATATACACTTAGTGTCTAGACTACAGTTGTAATGTATACAGTAATAGGTAATAACCAATCGTGTATGTATCTTCTATGGTCTATTTAGAGGTTTAGCTAGCTATAAAACCATTTTAATCCACCATTTTCCTCTCAAGGAAATACATATACCAAGTCAGGAATAATTATGACAGTTGTTGTCCATTCTTTTTATGTGTTTGAGCTTTTGATTTTATCATTTGATTGGAGTCTTTCGGTTCTGAATTTTCCTCGAAGATTAGTATTTTGTGTTTTTTTCTTTTTTCTATGATATATAATAATTGCCACTTGACATAAAAGCAACAATCGATCAATACATACTCTAAATGTACTATGCACTTTTAAAGAAGACAGACTTATTGGTTTTTATTTGAAAATACCTACCAAGTAATGGGACATAGAATGATGTGGCCGGAGTATTCTCAGCAATAAGTAACATAAACACGGAGAGCGAGAGCAATACGGTTAACCCTAGGGTTATCTTCTCTCCGCTATCTGGACGAAGCCAAAATCCAAGTAATGTCAAGGACGCTAACATGGCTGATGGAATAATCACATTGTACATATAGTACGTGGTCCTGCGACGAATATGAATATGAAACGTAACATCGGGGAACGGTGTCGGACAACATGGATAGACAACTACGTTTCGAATAGCTTTTGTGTCAATTAACTTCCATTCCCCATTTTCTACATAGTTAGACAAATCTATATCCACAGATCTGTTTGTAACATCAACTTGGAATCCATCATACAACCAAGAACCCATCTTTAACTTGCATATTTGGTCATCAAATGGAAAATAGGTTATATCCATTTGGCAAGTGCTACGAAATTTGACTATAGGAGGCCAGAAAACGTTTCCATCATTACTGACCATTGCTAAAGATTCCATATATTTGTTTGTGTAGTCATTGGCACTGAAAGATAAAAGAAAATTAGCAAATACATCTGACTTCAAAAAGGTTTAATTAAAATTCGCTTCGGACTGCAGGGACGTAGTAATGTGGTAGCGAAGATGCAAACACAAAACAAAAATGAAGAAAATTGAAAAGGATAAGAAAAAAGAAAATTCTAAGATTATCTATTTGCTACTTATTCCAGATGAAGAAAATATTCGCGGATTAACTTCATTAAAATAGCATTGACATTATATTGACTTTCGAGGGAAAAACCTTTTCAAACATTATACCAAATCTAACCTGGTTTAAGATTTCCCTGACGTCTGACGGTATTTTATAGACTTTGGGCGGACGTCGGGCGTCAGAGCGCATTCCACAAATAAAACATATGAAATGCCATTGAACCCAGACTTTGCGCGGCAGGTTTTTTGTCTCAAAATACTTAGAAGTAGTAAAAAGTAAAATCACAAAAATACTGAACTCAGAGGAAAATCAATTTGGAAAGTCCATAATCACATGGCAAAATCAAAAAACAAAAAACAAAACGCATCAAAAACGAATGGACAAGAACTGTCATATTCCTGACTTGGTAACTCGTTTTCAATGTTAAAATATCCTTTCCATATTGTTCTGAGTAGGAAATATGTTTGTCAGAATTTCGTTTTTTTAAACATTATGAAGCTCAATCGGTTAAAACTTCCATGTTTTCTGCGGTTGAATTTATCATGAAGAAAACATATTAAACACTTCTCGGCATCACTGTGGTGTTCTTTACTTAGTCCTTCACGATCTTTTCAAGAACATAGTACAGACAAGGTAACTGTCTTTAATTACAAGTCATGCACTTTTCATCGTCAGTTTGAAACAGATGTTAGCTCATTTTCATTTAATTAAATACTTGGATCAGAAAAAAACGAACAACTGTACCTGTTATAGAGTATGATATCAGGTCTCCATAGTTTCGTACAAGGTATTCGGAGCAACTCTAGCCCGTTATAATCAGCTGGATCCCAAAGTAGCTTTTCATCTTTCCATTCCTATCGTATGTAAAGGTACATCAATCATCAATGTTATCAAAAGTTCATTTTTATATCATGTTATGAAAAAGTTAATAAGAACGAAAAGTTGTTTTTTTATCGAATAAAAGCAATTTTTAAAATAATATTTGTTCGTGTAAGATAAAAGACAAGTATATATTGTGCAAACGACGGAGGCAAGCGTTGCACCCTGGTAGAACATGTTATTTTGACGTTTAAACGACGGAGGCAAGCGTTGCACCCTGGTGGAACATGTTATTTTGACGTTTAAACGACGGAGGCAAGCGTTGCACCCTGGTAGAACATGTTATTTTTACGTTTAAACGACGGAGGCAAGCGTTGCACCCTGGTAGAACATGTTATTTTGACGTTTAAACGACGGAGACAAGCGTTGCACCCTGGTAGAACAAGTTATTTTGACGTTTAAACGACGGAGGCAAGCGTTGCACCCTGGTAGAACATGTTATTTTGACGTTTAAACGACGGAGGCAAGCGTTGCACCCTGGTAGAACATGTTTGTTATTTTGACGTTTAAAAAAGAAAACTACAGCAGGTCGAAAAATTTTGTCCTGCATTTATTTTTTTTAGTTGTAATCTCTGTCCTGCCTTTTTATTTTTCACTTTATCCGGTCCTGCTTTTTTTTTAGTTTATCCTGACTTTTTTTACATAAATTGTCTCACTGACTTTTTTTTTGCAAGTGTCTCATCCTGCCTTTTTTTTTACTCAAAACTCCTGCCCCCCCCCCCCCCCCCCCCATAAAAATCAAATGGTAGCTCCCTAATATAAAATAGAAATAACAAATACGTATTAAATATGAATAAATATAGGCTTTGTTTCTGTTCTTATACTTGACCGTTGCTAGAGGAAGCAAGATCAAGATATATATGTATAAACAGTTTGATCATAAATCGAAGGAATAAATCTTTAAAAAAGCGAAACAAGAAAAGCAATACAATAAACACAGCACATTAAGATCTCTTTGAGCGAATTGTTGAATAAATCGCAAAAGTTTCCTCCGAAGCTGATTTCACGTGGATAAATGCAGGCGCCTGGTAAAGCTTGCGTGTAGTAATATAAAGCGCGACTCTAAACAGAAAATAACAAAAGTTTATATCACTCCTGAATCGCGGAATATTCCTATATTATTTTTTATAAGTGACACTTTATGATTTTCATCAATAACCGCTACAGTTATCAAATGGAACAATAATCATTACGGATTCCCGTTCAGTTTTATTGCAGCCTTTGCACTGGTTTTTCTTATATTTTATTGTACGGTTACTTTATTACCCGACATAAGTTTTTAAAGTTGTGTTGTTTGGTTTTTTTTAACATCTGTCGTCTGTTTTGTAATTTCTCTGTCTTGTGTTATTATCTTTAACACACGTTCGCTGTCGCCGGAATGAGATTCTTATAGTTTATATTGTAATTCGTCACGTTTTGCTAGGGTATAAATGCTGTTCAGAAAGACATCTTACTTTTTGTACGAAGATGTACATACCTGATCAAGCCATATGTTCAGAACTAATACTTGATTTTTTTCATCCTGTGAATAGATGTATGAACATTATGTATATGTTCAAATTTTGTGAATATAAGTATTTTACTTTGATATGAAATAAATAATTATATATGTAAATGAATTTTAAACAATAAGTAAAATGCCACGTGATTATGTATACCATTCAAAAGATCAATGTAATAAAAAACCTAATCAAGATAAGGGTCAAACATCATTTATTTTGTTGGTGTGATATTGTTCCTTTTTTATTATTCATTACAATCTCATTTTGGCCTTTTCGAAGTTATTCAGTAATAGAAAAAAGACACAAGTGAGAGGGTAAGCTAGCTTTGAACCCACGTTTAGTCTACCATTTTTTACATTAGAAAATGCATGTACCAAGTCAGGAATATGACAGTTGTAATTCATTCATTTGAGCTTTTGATATTGACATCTGATTAGGAACTTATCTTTTTGAATATTCCACGGAGTCAGTATTTTTTGTGATTTTTCTTATTAATATGTTCTGGATTCTTACACATCAATTAACTCATTATGTTATGTATTAAATTTTTTTCTGTTTGTTTGGTTTTTCTTTAAGGATGACCTGTATATGTGACCTTTCTTAATATCTGATGATCTCTACTCACAACATCAAACAGCTGAGTTAATGTTATTCCCAATCGCACCACAACCGGATGTGACGCATTGAATACAGGTCTGGTCTCGCTGCTGTAATGTTTCATCAAAACAGATAATAATCGTTGTTCATCTGTCATGAATAATCTTTGTTCATTTGTGAAATTTTGTCCTTGGATTACTGAATATAAAAATACAATAATTTTTAACCAATTTTGTGAAAATTCTATTTTTTTTTGTATTTTGAATAGATAGCTATATCTATACGAAATAGCAAATTCAATACTTTTTACACAATAGATGGCAAATCAATATTCTTGTCAATAGTTTAAGAATTTATTTTTTTTATTGTTTGTTTGTTATATGTAACAATAAGAACATAATATTCAAAACAAAAACTAAATATGGAATTAATAAACAGTAGATGAAAATTAAACTAAAAAATACAATGATAATGACTTTTAAAGCACAAAAATTGCACTGTTATTGTTTATCTTGCTGTCTTTTGTGTTTTTCAATGCGTTTTTATCTTCTTTGATTAAACGATTAGTATATTCGGTCACCATGTATTCCTATATATTATTCCCATAGTCTGTGTCTGTCATAAGCCCTCGGCCTAGGTTAGTTAATTAAAAGCGGTCTCTGTTTTTGTGAAATCATTTATTTTCCTGTCCTATTCTTCTGATCTCCTTAGGCTTTCTTGGTTAATAGATTGAAGATTAAAAAAAATACAGAATTATCAAATTATTTGAGTTGCTAGATGTGGGAGGTTGATGAGGTTTAGAGTAATTTGAGGGATACTGGACAGGTTTTTTTTTATTAAGAATTTAAATTATCTGTTTTGTTGTTAAACATTTTTAAAAGAGTTTGGTTTTTTTAAATGGGCTGTCGGAACATGTTTTTCTATTTTCGTTTTTGTATTCTGTATTATAAAAAAATATACATGTTTTTTCTAAGAATTTTATTGTATAAAAGTCTTAAGTTTGATTTTGAATACTAAGAATAATAAGAAAAGAACAATTAACTGTAAGAATTTCATTTATGATAAAAAATAAATAAAAAAAAATAAAAGAGAAACTTTATCCTGCTTTCTACTTGACCGATACGCTTGGCTGTATATGTTACGTGCTAGTTTAGATTTAAGTTAGCTTTCAACATGACGACATGTCATACAGACTTTTACAAGGGCCTATTTTTCTGACTCCGAGACCACCAATCTGCTCTTAATCCTAAATTGGCCGTGTTGATGAGTAACGGCAGACAATTTACATTTACAAGTCTTTGCCGCACCAAGTACATGTAGGGTATATACATCCACTACATCACCCCTTCAAAGTGACGAACATGCGAGTATCACATTTGGTGACAAAACTAGCTCATGCATCAATTTGAAAGTTTAATAGAATTAATCTTAAAACACTCTGTATAATATATCATGGAAGACTTAATTAATAAACTGAAACTAGATTCGCTATAAAATAAAAAGCCTACGATGAAACTTCTTCCAAATACAAATTGACGAAAGAATAAAATGCAAAACGGCGAAAAGAAATTTGTTAGCTACGATACATCTAATTCTCTAATTGTCTTTAAATAATGATGTGCAAAAACTTACCTGAATGAACTAATTTCTGTAGTAATAACAGCACAAAAACTATAGAAAAGGCTTCGTCACATCTCATTTTCTACAGACATAATACTCCAAATGTATAGATCCTGTTAGATTCCTCCTACTGAAACAGAAACACAATTGAATTAGCATTAGGATTTATCAATTAACCTCTAATTAGAGGATAATATTCTTCTGTGCAGTATTAAATTCAGGTAACTATGACCTTTCAGTAGTAGTTACATGGTTCATTGGGCTTTACACGGCAGGTTACATTCTACTATTTGATAATAGTTACAACACATCCTATTATTGCTGAGATAAGTCGTTCGTTTATTTAAGATAGGCTAAATAGTTTATATTTACGCGTACAAACGAATTTTACAGAGTGTTTGCTTTTTATTTATATTTGTAAAGATTTTTTCAACTCATTTTCAGTCTTGCTTTAGTAGAGAAAAACGTCGTAAGATAGTTATTTCTATTGTTTAGATTTTCAACTGACTTTGGAACAATGTGATACAATAATAACTAATTTCGCTTAGATTTATACATCATTTTTTGCTTCACTTAATTTGGGAAGGAAATTTGCGGTAAAAGAGTATTTGCGGCGTTAAAGATCTCAACGAGTTGGAATAACAAACTACATGTTTCATTTGTTTCGGTCTATAAATTAAAATGATTATAAACAAAAAACTTGCAAACTTAGTAAATTCTAATATTCCTATCGATGTTAACCGTACATTTCGTAGGAATATAATAAAACAATTTGGTCGGAAAAAGCAGTATAAAACACATGCATAACAATAAACATATTAAATAACATAATCTAGACTTTATAATAAGCCAAAATCAGTATTCATTTAGGAATTTAACCTCATGTTGGTAAAATCTAAAATATGCGTATGCTTGAAAAACTTTTCCGGATAAATCATGTCACTGCTGAATTATTAATCAAGTTTTGTAATGTCATTTATAATCAAATACACAGACTATCAAATGATACGTTATTTCTTCATCTGCTAAAGTGCTTTTATACCTGAATTGTAACATGATGCATTTTCCATAAAGTGTATGTTAAAAGCTTATCTTAAATCTAACAACGTTGCAATTGCGAACCAAAGTTTACAGATGATCACTTTAGGAAATTATAGACATTGACATTGTCTTTGAAACAAATTCAAAGACGTATGGAGTTATCATTGTATGCAATGTGTATACCTTCTGTTGTTGTCTTTTCTATGGTCGGGTTGTTGTCTCTTTGACACATTCCCGATTTCCATTCTCAGAGGCGGATTTAGGGGGCAGGGTGCCCGCCTCCCCCCTTTTTGGAATAAAGTATTTGACGACCGACAAAACAGAACACAGCTCACCATTACAGAAATGAATATACTTTGAAAAAAATACACACACCATGGAGCCTCACATTTTAACATTTGTTGCCTTTTAAATCAAAATCGTTTGTAATAAGAGTAGAGAAATGTTTGGGCTTAAACTATTGCTCAATTCATTTTATGTTTTGTTAATAGACTTCTGAAAGTCAAATATAAAGAGTCAATTTCCTTTTAATTTCTTATTTTTCTTTTTAATTCTTTTGTAATCAGTTCGACAAAGAATTAAGTGAAAGTTGATATTGTACATCTCGCTCATCTGGTAAACGGTAAACGTCTGGTTCTGTTAATCATGCAACGAAGATAATATATATAGAGACAAAAGATCTAAAGTCAAATACCTCAGTCAAATACAAATAATAAATACTTATGTATACCTTGATATGATATACCCTTGCATTGTTCTTTCATATCTAGATATCATAAATGCTTTTGATCACGTGAGCCTCGATCCGAATGTTTTAAAATGCAATAATTGTACATAATTGATAAGAGTTGAAATGGTAAAGAAATCAAACCACATTTTGCATATACGACGTGGAATTTATTTGTCCAGCTATTGTCAATAGAATTTTAGTTGTTTAAATTCTACGTTATTCTTTGATGATATGTTATTCATAGATTTATATCTATATTTTCTAACTTTGATTTCATGTAAATATTATTTCATCGGTTTTCTTATTGCGATCTTCGAGTTCGGTACATACATTTTCACAATACAAGTGTTAATTCATATATCATTTAGAATTGAGATAATATAATGTCAATCAATTGCATATTTTGAGGTCTGTTTTATGTGATTTTACTTGTTATCTTAGAGTTACTGATCAAATCAAACACACGAATTGCACTTATAATTTGTCATTTATTTATCTAAATCGCTATTTTTTTTTATTTTTTTTTATTTTTGCATTAATTCGTGATATTCATCTTTCTTAGAACATAAAGTACATGCATGCATTTATCATCTTATTTGTAACGAACTTGAAGTGCATCAGAATTTTAAAAAAACATGAAAAATGTTAATATTGAAATTAGAAAATGTGGTATGATGATAACTCTCACCAAGAAACACTCCTTTGGGAGCGTGGGTTGGTCGGCGATAACGGGTGCCAAACTTAAATGTGTATAAGAAAGTGATAGTTTTGCTCTATTTTAAAGAAGATGTTAAAATCATACTTTTAATTTCAGTAATTTCTCTATTATCACATACCATTAGTACCACCAAAGTGTCATAACCTATAATTCAAAAATAAGGCATAATGTGGTATGATTGCCATTGAGACAACTGTCTACTAAAATTCAAATGTAGTGGATGTAAGCAAATATAGACAGCTGTATGGGCTTAAACAACGAAAACAATCATGCCGTATGGTGGGGTATGAAAAATGTGAAACAAATCAATTGAAAAAAATAACGGCCTGATTTATAACGAAACCGTTTATGAAAAAAACAAATATGACAGACATAAACCCAGTTTAATGACAAACACTGGACTAAATTAAATAATGTCTAGTTTAATTATAAAAAGGATATGTGCACTGATTTATACCGATAATGTTTATTTTAACAACAATATGTACAATGAACGTTTTGTTTTATCTTTGTTTTCCATAATTCAATGTCAGTACACCTTGAACAACAATAACCATAACTTGCTATTTCAAGAGTCTGATTGTAATGATTGCACCAGAAACATACTTACATCATATTAATTAAGGTTATAGTTGTATTATCCAGGTACATAATATACGCGTCTGTCGGTATCATCTATAATAAGTTATTTTTTTGTATAGCTCTCTGTTTTTAGAAGATAACTAAGTCGTGTGTTATTTTGTAACTTATCATATAATTATCATTGTTCAATATAATCGAACGACATTGATTTCCGTGTACTCGACGCACTATTTCTCTGATATTGATTTCCGTGTACTCGACGCACTATTTCTCTAAGATAATCTAGGTACGCTCGAAAGGCTGTTTCTGGCGGATAATCCGATATTTCTATCAGGAATACTCGTGACTAAAATTTAGGGATGATCAAATATAGCATGTTAGAGACCATAATTGTAAAACAGATCAATTTGCAGAATGGCACATAGGCGGATCCAGGAGGCACTGGGATACCGGCACCCTCCTTTCCGTGGGAAAAAATGATCACAAAGAGAATTACTGAAGCATGACTGTAGAGGGCCAACTCTTACGGCAGGCAGTCAGTCCCCCCCCCTTTGTAAAATGTTCTGGATCCGCCACTGTGACAAGATTGTTTGAGATCAACTTTGTTTCATACGTTTTGTTTTATCAATCAACCTCAGTGGTGATTTAGCACATTATAATGTGCATATGATTCTGATCTGGTAACTCTATGCATTATCGATATACCAGTCAATTCAATTTTATTATAAACACGTTTTTCAGAAGTTTTTGCTAATTAAATGCCTGAAGTATTTCAACCTGTTATATTAGTTTCGACACTAGCAGTCATTTGTTAAATCAGATATGTAACAATAAAAGCATTACAATAAAGGTTACCAGAAAACATAGTTAAATCTAACATACCGTGGTACGTTAGGTCAGCTGTTGCCTTTCTGATGTTTTGTTTGATGAAATAACAATTCAGATTAAGATTTCATGCAGAATTAAAAGATAAAAAAAACAACTAAATGATGCTTTCGTAGAAATTTTTTATGTGAATATTTTGTAATGATATTCCTAATGTCCCACATTGCGGTACATACATGGAAATAACAAGTTGTGGTATGAGTGCCAATGACTCTCAAATTCCCATTCAAGTCACATTGTTTAAAAAGTGATCACCTAATAACTCACAACACGGCCTTCAACACAGACACTTGACTCACATCAAACAGCAAGCTAAAATGGCCATAAAAAGGCTAGTGACAAACAATTCAAGCAAGCAAAAACGGTTTAATATATATATGTATGTATATAAACGAGAAACGAGCAACCATAATAATCTACAACAACAAATGACAACCACTGAACATCAAGCTCCTGACTTCGGACAGGTGCAAACAAATTCAGCGGGTTTTAAAGTTTTAATAGGCGCCAATCTTTACCCTCAAATGATATAATAGTGTAACATTACAACATAGAAAGATACCCTATAAAACATAAATAAATATAGATGACTATGTATAAACTAAATCTAGGAAGTCACAACAATATAAACCCTTTGAACAAAGCCAAGTCGACATCGTTCAGTGTAAGTAAAGCACAATTTATTTAATGCATATCAAATTCGTTTCTATCAGACAAAAACACCTCATTGTAAAGCAAAAATCTAGAATACATATTCAATATTTCACCATACATATTTAATATTTCACCATACATATTCTGGGAAATGGGCATTGTTAGTTTTATGACAAAGCAGCTTGTTGATACAAGGTACTCATTAATATGGTATTGAATTGATAAATAATGATAATTGATGTTTAAATAATTTATCTCGTCGTTTTTACTGCGGAAGATATGAATTGTAATTGATGTAAAGAATGATAGATAAGTTATACTAGAAAATAAGTTTTAAAATTATTTCAAAAGAGCGACTCATTTATTGCAGCTCTTCATCCTGTGAGATACTACCAGTGTAAACAGTTATATACATCATTACAATATATGCAGACAGTACAAAGAAGTTACACGGCCATTCTATGCATACTTAATATAAAAAAGAAGATGTGGTATGATTGCCAATGAGACAACTGTCCACAAGAGACCAAAATGACACAGAAATTAAAAACTATAGGTCACCGCCCGGCCTTCAACAATGAGCAAAGCCCACACCGCATAGTCAGCTATAAAAGGCCCCGATATGACAATATAAAACAATTCAAACAAGAAAACTAACGGTCTTATTTAAGTTCACCATTAAATTCAAAGTTGTGTATAAATATTACTGTGTTCTATTAAAATTATATATATATATGTATATATATTCTTTTAGTGGTAAATCGTCATTGTTATTTAGAGCTTTATTTATTTTATTTATAGCTTAAGCGTTTCTCCCTTTTCAAAAGCAATATTTCAGCTTAATTATTAACTAAGTGCTTTATTGTATTAATTTAAAATGAATAATTAAAAAAAAGTAAATAGATATATAGATATAAAGCAGTCAAATATACTCACGCATTCGTTACAATTCAGCCGAAGTAAAAAATTATCCTCTTGTAACAATAAATGTAACATTGCTAGATAGATAATACATTGTGTATTCACTACGACTGTTTCCTTTTAGTTAATTAAGTAATAATCTGGTCGGTCATGTCATCATAAACTCTAATGTTTTTAACACATTAAAATCAATTTTGTTGTAAGAATTGATTATTTACTTTGGTCATTAGTTGGGTAACAGCTGAAAAATGATTTTCTTACGGTGATTCAAACTTTTTATACGAAGCCTCGAAACTTTTCATATGAACTGAAAATAACTAATCATTGCTCAATAAATAAACAACATATTTAAACTGACAAATAGGATAGGAAAATAAGCTATATAATAACAGTATCGTGTCTAGCTATGGAAAAACATGCATTGTAAATAACGGACATATTTTATAAAAAAAAAATTCGCAATTCAGTTGCAGTGATGATTGCTGCTATTGTGTTTATGTAACGTACATAGTTTATACTTGTAGGTACTCTCTTCAGATGGTAATTGCTATTACATATTGCTATTGTACACCTATAGATGAGGGTTAAACGCTGATACCATTACACGTTCCTGATTAAAAATGGTGAATACCACTTGATCTGAACCTTCCTATTGCACGTAAAGACTTAATTACGAATACAGATATACCAAATAAAGAAAACGTGTCTGTCAATTGTTTTCTTGTTTTTTGTTGTTTCTTTTTCAGGTTTTTGTTTGTTTGGTTGTTTGTTTGGTTGGTTGGTTGGTTGGTTGGTTTTGGAGGGTCATTTTTGGTGGAGCGGGAGGGGGTCTTATCAGACGAGTTTAATAGTGTGGAGTTTATCCTACACCATAGTATACTTTTCATAGAAATTATATGATAGGAAGAACAAGATTTGATGTTTCAATCTCAGCTAGGATTACATACTATTCTGGGGACTGTTTAACAGACTTTTGCTTACATATGATATAAACGTAAATGACATTATCAATATCATGACATAATTTAAGAATTTCTGGATTTATGAACAAAAATAACTTAAAGTCTCTAAAGACTTGGTTCAACTTTTTGTACATAAGTAGATCATCTATGCCTAAACTTCACGGCTACTATTATCTAAACGTTTCTCAATCTTGCTTGCTGTATACTTTACATCTGGTTGATACTGTTATTTTTGTATTGCACAATGTTAAGTGTTCTTTTTTAAAAGTTTTCTTATATAGTGGTGTTAAATTACTGTTTCAAATATTCAACCCTGTCACATTCTGTATATGCTTGTCCAAAGTCAGCAATAGTTGTCGTTATACGTAAACAAACATTTGTATTTGATAACTTTATTATTTCTTTCCTAATCTGACATTTTTTAGCATCTTATGCACGTTATAGGCTGTACTTTTTTGAAACATGACTCTGCATCTGTGTTATTAAATGCAAAGATATAGCTTAAGTGATCGACATTCCCGGGTCGACATCTTTCAAAGAGTGCTACTCAAACAGGAGCGTGGAGCCTTCCTGAACTTGTGATTACATTTGAGATTTGATTTAAGTACTAAAAGTACTCTGTAACTCTTAGATGACGATATAAGTATTCTTGCTGAACTTTTTTTTGCAAATGCCTTTTGGGATTTGATATCATGATCTCAACCTGATATCAAATAAATCATGATATATAGGTGTGTTTTGAAGCTTGATTTCACGCAAAGTCATCAAGATTCGACACCATAACACGAGTGCTTTACATTTCCAAATTACATTTCTTGTCAACAAATGACTAAGCTGACATCTAGTGTTTACAGATCACTAACATAACACCTTTTTTCTTTGAAAGATCCCTTAATCCATATACACAAACTTACAAATAATTAATAGTTGAATCATAGCCTTCTTGATTTAATTGCTGTGGAGAGGGTTCAAGCTAGTGACATCCATCAGAAGGAAATTCGTAGTTATCGTGGCCAATATATCAATATCGACAGGCATAAAAAGACAGATTGTCAAAGGGAAGGATATTATTTTCTATAAAATGTGCAGGTCTTTAAGTGCTTTATTATTGAAAAAAGTGAGAACAAAAAGTTCTTGATACAATCTAATTAGCTGTGTTATTTAGAATGTTGATTTGTTTGTGACTTCGTTAAGATTGGCGTAAATTATTTGGCATGTTCAGAACAATCCCTGCAAAACTTTCAAGTACACGTCTGTCAGGAAATCTTTGAAACATAATTACTCACGGTGTACCATGTAAATCTCAGACTATCTACTGCAGAGATTTAAAAAAAGTAAATTAAATTTTAAAGACGCCCATGTATAAAAAGCTTTAAGATGGATTTAAAGTATTTAAATGAAAGCCACGCGTCGCATTTATCTCTTTCAACACGTCTGGCTTACATGCACTCTTCAAACACAAAATATTGGCTATTGACCAGAGTCTAAGTTATACAGAAAAATAAGAATATGGTGCTTTTGCAGTTTAAAGTTTTAAGATTTCTTACCTTGGCATTTGACATTTAAAACCAAACAGTTACTTTTATAAAGGAGAAGGTCCGGTAAGGACCAATTCTGGCCTCAAATTTCAGGTTCATCTGACGAAAGATTTTGAGCACTTTTTAAACACTAAAGTGTTTATTTTATTTGATTCTATTAGTTTATGTTAAAGATTTGAACTGAAAATATTTTGTCATTAAAAACGATCCGATTCAAGCTCAAATATGAAAAATCTACAAAATATGCCCAAAAATGTCACTTTTTAGATGGTTTTTGTAAAAAATGAAAGTGGCCGCATCCGTGTTCATCCTCAGCCTTTATATATGTTATGTATTATCATCAAATACAACTTACATTTTAATATTAAGGATGAACACGAATGCGGCCACTTTCGTTTTACACGAAAACGTCTAAAATTTAACTACAATGCTAGAATTGTGCAATTTCAGTGATTTAGCATGACTTAAAGGTGCTAGTACCCGATACATGTGCATTGTAAGTAACTAAAAGTTTATTGTTTAACAATTTTGTAAAATTGCTATATTTTGGGGCCAAAAAGGGGTCTTATCGGACATACTTCTTTATTTTTTAGAGACGGATATGGAAATTAAATAGTCACTCGTTTGATGCCTATATCCTTCAGAGAACACACACTTTCATGTGAATAAAACGAGATCGAGATTTGAAATGCATTCTATTTAGACAACTCGATAAACATGCTGTTGTCTGCTATTTGGTCACGTTGTTGTCTCTGACATATTCCCTATTTCCATTATCAATTTTATGACCGAGTATACAATTACACATTTTATTAAAAGGTCATTCTGAGAAAAATGGTAAAACATTCGAACCCGTATTCAATCTCTTTATAAACAAATATTGTGTGTCTTTCGTTGTAAAATCTCGCTTTAAAATGTAAAAATAGAAAAAAGATAGAAAATTTAAGAAATGAAGACCTCCCGGACTCAGGCCAGGTGGAAAAGCAATATGAATTTATATAATTCAAATGTGTATCAAACATTGATTATAAGTCATTAAGACTGGCGAATGTCGGTTATCGGTCTTTACCCATTTGATTGATATGTGATAATATACTTCTTCAACAGCTTTCTTATTGAATTATATTAAACCTTTTGAGCCTATTTACAAATATCCTTTCATCTGCTTATAAAAGACATGGGAGCTAAGGCAAGTGTAAGCAAGGAAGTCGTTAATGCTTCAACTCGTCAACGTTTTGATAATGGACGCATCGGTTTCTTATCAATCTGTGGTCATCCAGTGGTCGTATGTAGTTATGAAAGGTTTGAAATGTTTCGCAAAGGTTTGCGTTAAACATAGGTAGAAATTTAAAAAAAAAATGTGTGGCGTTAACTTATACGCATTATGTTCATGACGTAAATCGTATTTTTTGCTCTTGCAATGATTTTTTGAAATTGATCGCAATGAATTTACTGTTCATGGAAAGCGTAATTTTTCTCTTAAAGTGTTTTTTGAAATTGATCACAATGAAATTATTGTCTCCTTTGATAAAATGTTTAGAGCATAACAACCCTTTCGTGGTTTTAGGTAAATAATTTAGAAACGGAATTCCAAAGTGCTTTATAGTTTCTTTATTTTATATCACTGCAGACTAAAACTGTTACCTCCTATTAAATTAGATCTGCTTTGGTTGACAAAGTCACGTGCAAATTTTTAAAATATTGATTGACGAATTCCTTTGTCCAGCGGCAAAAAGTTCGCAGATATCCCAGTCGAGTAGCAGATAACGTAAACAGTATATGTAAACATGTGTTGCTTTTATTTACTAATTGTTAATTCACTAGCGATTGATAAAATCAAAGGATTTAAAAAGGCTATGAAGTCAGAAAATGCATAACAATAAAATATAATAAATAGTTATCAAATCCTATTTAGCAGATGTGCAAACTTTTCTACTTTTCTTCTTGAACTAAAAAGTTGACTAATGCACTGACAAGAGCAACAACTAAAACGCATAATCTATTTATCAGCACATTTAAGATGTTAATATTGTTTTAAACTTAAGGAAAATATTTCATTTTTAACGAGTCGCTAAAATAAATCGACAAATAAAAATCGGAGAATTAACATAGTTTACATTGCGTGTTTTGTATAAAAAGGCTCGAATATAGATTATAAGCCATTTTTCCATATATTTTTTTTCATTTGAGGATCTATCGCAATTTTATTCGTCTTTTTAAAATGATTTTTCTAAGAGTGAGGCATTAATTTATCAATTTGAACATATTAAACAATCACCCATTGCCGATGGAGTTGTTCTTCTATCGTTTATGGTTCGTTGTAGATAATCTGTCGCCACAGAATGTTTTTTTAATGGGTGTTATGTTATAACAATAAAAAATATTAGAAAATAAAGCAATATTCTGAAACTTCAAATGATTCAGCAATTCAAATGACTGTGAAATAATTAAACGGCGGAATAAAATAATACTTTTTCAGACTACAGCCTCAGTTCAAATAAACAATGAGTACATATTGATAAGAACATGTTCGTCTTTTTAACAACAACAATACAAAAAATACATGCATTGTTTTCTTACTGGATTAATAAGATTTGAACATCGGTTAGCTCTAAGTCTATCATCTTTTTAATTATCTTTATTTATTTATCTTTTATAAATACACATTAATTACGCAACCTGTTTATAGCAGAATATGTTTAAAATATCTTCCACATATGTATCACATGTGTTCACAAATGAAATACGCAGTTAGTCAGTAATACTTACTAGTATTCAATTCTAATATATTTTGAATAACCATTATAAAGATATATCTAGTACTATTTGGCCAACCCTTCTGGACTTTTTAATTGTACTAAGCATTGTACGGAATTTCAAATTGTAATAAGCACTGTACGAAATTTCAAATTGTACTAAGCATTGTACAAAATTTCAAATTGTACTAAGCATTTATAGAATTTCAAATTATACTGAGCATTGTACAGAATTTCAAATTGTACTAAGCACTGTACGGAATTTTAAACTGTAATAAGCACTGTACGGAATTTAAAATTGTAATAAGCACTGTACGGAATTTCAAATTGTACTAAGCATTGTACGGAATTTCAAATTGTAATAAGCACTGTACGGAATTTCAAATTGTACTAAGCATTGTACAAAATTTCAAATTGTTCTAAGCATTGTACAGAATTTCAAATTGTACTGAGCATTGTACGGAATTTCAAATTGCAATAAGCACTGTACGGAATTTCAAATTGTAATAAACACTGTACGGAATTTTAAATTGTACTAAGCATTTTACGGAATTTCAATTGTACTTAGCATTGTACAGAATTTCAATTGTAACTTGAATTTTAGTGTAGTTTCTCTATCATATTTTTAAAACAATATCATATGTAGACAAGCTACTTAGTTGATGTCCCTTTACAAAGCTTTAAAAATCTGACAAATTGTATACAATTGCTTGATAGTATATCTCGGGTAATAAATGCATAACTGTACGCAGAATACGTACAGTCGTCTATTTAGGCAGACGGTCTTTTAATGTGGTAGCCAACACTTGCACTAAAATTAATTTAGCTCGTTTAATTCATAAAACTTTGTCAAAGTACTTACTTTGACCCTTTAACAAAAATATTCTTTGAACCAACCGTTTTGTCGGAAAAATTACTCAGGTTATATAGCAGTTTGACAAACACTAATTTTGATCATTGAGAAGCTTAATACAATGTAATTAAAACGTTTAACTGATTTTACAGAGTTATCTCACTGTAGTGTTAGGTACCACCTTACGCAAGTTAGAATGTACTTTAGCTTCAACTTTCAAGATTTAATTGACAGTGTCTTCTATTCATCATTATAATATTGAAAAAGGAGATAAATGGTCTTTCAATTAGTTTTTTATTCAGTTATTTCTCCAGGGATGTTACATACAAAAGTGTCTGGTAAATTTCAATGACGCATCCTGTCTGGCCCTAGGCAGATAAGCTTAAGCAATACCAAAATATCCTATGACCTCTGATAAAAGAAGCAGCAACCGAGTGGTAATGTGATAATCTTTATGAACTCCTTCAGGTGTCCTACTATAATAGTCTATTACTACAACAATCGAAGTACAATTAAAGTACCATAGTTTAAAATTGTTCAATATGTTAACGAAGTATCCAGTGGTGTTATTCGTGTTTTACACATACATATTGACTTGTCTAGCTTGTGGATAAAAGTATATGTCATGGTTATTTAGGACAATTCCAATGATAAAAGTATATTACATGGTTATTTAGGACACTTCTAATGATAAAGTATATGTCATGGTTCTTTAGGACACTTCTAATGTTAACTGCACTTTAAAAATCTTTAGGTAAACTCTGAACTATAACTGTACTGTTAAGCGTTCACAGAACATCTTGAATAGAAGCCTGTTGTTATCTTGTACCTGTCAGCAACCCCTGTTATTTAATTATTAAATTTTTATTTATAAATTGCTTTTTGCGTACAGGTACTCATTCAAAGATAATGAGATGGTTGCAATTTAGACAGCTGTCCACCAAATATATATCTACGACATACATAGGATTGTATTGTCTGATTTTGAATTTGTTTCGTTGTGGTTTGGATGTCTGTTTTGTCTGTATTGTTTATATTTGCACTATAGACTATATGCTAGTTTTCACTTGTTTGTTTGCTTGATATTACATTATGTTATTAATTTTTGACATTTTACATTTTACATAGTCGATTTGTTACTCTTTCGCGCTACATATCTGTAATCATTATTCGCCTTATGATCAAAGGGGAGGTAATTCTCTATCTGGTTTTGCAATTATCTTATGTAAGAAAATTTCTAACGTTAAAAACAACTAGAGTTAATGTAGACATACGTAGAAAAATGTAAACAGTTAGGGTGCTAGTCAATACAACAAGAGAGAAGTTCAGTCACAATGTTTATGCTATCAGTTTTTTCACTGCGGGTATGCTACTTATCACAGTTAATGAGAAATATTTAATTAATTTAACACTTATTGTGGAAATAAATAAATAGATAATTGAAATATCTTCACCAGTGACGAACAGATATAAACACATTGCTATAAAAATAGAAATCGTGACGAAAGAAAAATTACATTCGATATTTCAAAGAAGTGATGGGTATGAAAACAAATAACGAACTTTGAATTTTTCGAAAAACTGAAGATTTTATTATCCCAGGAATAGATTACCTTAGCCGTATTTGGCACAAATTTTGGGAATTTTGGATCCTCAATGCTCTACAACTTCGTATTTGTTTAGCTTTATAGATATTTTGATATGAGCGTCCCTGATGAGTCTTGTGTAGACGAAACGCGCGTCAGGCGTACTAAATTATAATCCTGGTACCCTTGATAACTAATTACCTTCAACAGAAATGATATGCAGTGTATAACATTTGGTTTTTATGAATATATGTGAAAATGGTTTCAGTACATATGTATCACTCTCTTAAATATTAAAATGTATTACTAATATGGTTTTGTCAAATTTCTGCCTAATCATAAGTGATAGGGAAATCAATTTGTGACATAAATTGCCCGTGTCTCTGTTTCATATAAAGAAATCAGACTATGTGGTTTATATGTTTGAATCACCTGTTCGTCCATTCTTTGTAACATTAGTTTGATTTTAAAAGCAAACTTTAATGAAATAAACATACGAAAATGCATTTCATTTCAACATAGTATTTAAAACAGCAATCATTATATATATTAAGTATATGAATGCCTCAAAATTCAGAGGTTGTGCTTCCTTCGGATAATGGTATGCATTTTTCAGTTTTTAAAATGATAAAAAAAAAAAACCTTCCAAGAGTGAGTTATTTCATTGAAATTTACCATGATGACTATAACTTTGAAAAATGACCATGGCAAATCATTAAAACAAAAGAGTGGTGTATAAACAAAAAAATGTCGATATAACAATATAATGTTATCACCTGCTATGTACCAACCTTGATAATGGTAACCTGCTTAGGTTCAACTGAAACTGTTACAATGTTATATTTACATCAACAGATTGTTCAAGTCTTCTGGGTATATTTATTTTATATTCTGATACAAATATGAATAAAGCACATGTCAAGAAGTTTCTCAGAGGTTAACTGATCAATATATAGAAATATCTCTTTCTATAAAGACTATGCAAGTGTTTCTGAAGGGTCAATTCCCATTTTCACATGTAGGAACTTATGATAAAGTGAAGATAAAGAGTGTCCCTTTATAGACTAGGTTTAGAAAGGAGCGTCTTGTTATAAGGGATAAAGGATTCTCAAGTAGCGTCGCGTAATAATTTAATTTTAAGCAAAGTTTTGGGGTCATCTTTTTATAGACGAACAAGGAGATTTAAATGGCATCTCAAAATCTGTGAAACTCATAAAATGTATTCAAGTCATCTCTATCTATAGAAATCAATCCATGTGTTCGTAGATAGATGTTTTTGTGTCCTGTTAAATTGTTCCTTTTAAAAGTTTTGGATTCTCATAAATTATATGTATAACTTTTGGACTAGTTTGAATCTCGGTCTATTTCTGTAATTTATTCTTACATACTTTTGATTCTTTAACCCTGTATGCGTTCATTGCCTATGTAAATTTTAAAATTGTTTATAATCCTGGTACTTTTGATAACTATTGTATGCACATTGAACGAGAAATTTATGTGACGTATATAATTTTTCTGACGTCAGACACTCAAATCAATCCATGTGTTCGTAGATAGTAGATGTTTTTGTGTCCTGTTAAATTGTTCCTTTTAAAATTGTTATACGATGATGACTGATGTACCCATATTTTGACTATTTTATTAATTGTGACTGTTTATTTAACGCATCATGTAAATGTAGCGGAATTTGATGAGACTGTTATTAAAGTGAGAGGGTTAGCGCTATAGAACTAGGTTTAATCCACCATTTTCTACATTTGAAAATGCCTGTACCAAGTTAGGAATATGACAGTTCTTGTCCATTCGTTTTTGATGCGTTTTGTTTTTTGATTTTGCCATGTGATTATGGACTTTCCAAATTAACTTTCCTCTGAGTTCAGTATTTTTGTGATTTTACTTTTTTGAAACAGTATACATAAGGCATTATAGCCTTCTGGATTATAATTCTAATAGTTATCAAAGGTACCAGGCTTATAATTTTGAAACGTAAGACGCGCGTTTCGTCTACATAAGACTCATCAGTGACGCTCAGATCAAAATGGTTAAAAGGCCAAACAAGTATAAAGTTGAAGAGCACCCAAAATTCCCCCAAAATGTGCCATATACGACTAAGGTCATCTATACCTGCGATAAGAAAATCTTTAGTATTTCAAATAGTTCTTACTTTTGCAATCAGTTAATTTATAAAAAAAACAACAATATAAGTGATATTCATGTCAACACCGAAATGCTGACTACTGAGCTGGTGATACCCTCTAAAGTGTATTTGAAAAACTATTGAACATTTTCCTCATTTGTTTCATCTATGTTTAATATTGTATTAAAAATGCAGCAAGTACTGTAAAACATAAAATATATAGACGGGTATTAGCTAAACATGTGAATCATTGTCAATCAATGAACTATATAAAAAAAAAAGTAAAATCACAAAAATACTAAATTCCGAAAAAAATTAAAAACGGAATGTCCCCAATCAAATTACAAAATCAAATGATAAAACACATCAAACAAATGGACATCAACTGTCATATTCCTGACTTCGTACCGGCCTTTTCAAATGTAGAAGATGGTGGATTGAACCATATGTATGTTGACTTCTAGTATGGGTTCATAATATTGTTGAAAGATATTGTTTCTTAAATTTAACGTGTATCCCATGTATATCCTGTTATTAGTTTCAACGGCTTCACACACCTAAACAAAGTCATACACTGTGAGGTTAAATATCAAGATCAAATTCTTTAATTTTTCATAATTTCAAAAATATGTCTTTCTTCTTTTGAAATTAAAGTTTAAACCATGAAACATTGATCCTATTAATAAATTAAGTTGAAGTATAGGGTAACGTAATAACTATACACAAAGCTTACCAACACCCTTTCAATAGTAGAGGTTTGAAATTCCTTACTGCAAAATTTAAAAGTCAGATTTTACGATGTGTGTTTCACATTACATTTATTGACTAACGTGTAATCTATATCTAAGTCTGCTTTAAGTTTTAAATGTGTTTCTCAACTGTAAATATCAACAGCACTTTTGACGTTTTTTATGAAGGCTTTTAAATTGAGTTGAAAAATTACCATATAGAACCATATGAAGGTGATGCATCTTCTTATGTCGATAATAATATCAACACAGTTATCAGTTATAATTGATAGTCTACAAATGCTGGATTGTTTTACCATATAAAAAAATCCGGTTAATCTAGATACATTTTAAGGGTTGACAATAGCAGCTGCTTACGCTGTTTCTTTTAATTAAATCTTGATGAAACTATTCGACCATTTTACCTTAAGGTTTCTGACACGATTTTTTGTTTTTCTTTCAACACAAACAGATGGATTATCCGAAATGATGCCGTATAAGACACTGAATCTGACATATTATATATTTAAATCAAATTTCAATAGAAACCTGCATTGTCAATGCAAAACACAAATATAGCATAGTTATGGCAAAAAGTTAAAACCAAAAAAATACTGAACTCAGAGGAAAATTCAAATAAGAAAATCCCTAATCAAAAGGCAAATTCAAAAGCGCAAACACATCAAATTATAAAAAAAATAAGTTTTAAATACCAGGAAACTTTTTTGGGTTCAAACAGATTGACGGACCACTGAAAGATAAGCTTTCCCATAGACGAGATAAAAGTATAAGGCAAAAGCAAGACAGACAAAGCCATAGCTAAACAAAAATACGAATCTACTACTTACTTCTTCCCACATTTCTCTGTTTAATGTACTGTCCTTTCTATGACCATATATTTTTTTATAGAGATTAGTTTATAAAACGGTCTACTTTTAAAGTTCTTAATTCGATTAACTTCAATAACTTGTGACATTTATCTTGTGGTTACATTTGTTAAGTCCTTAATTCAACACACCTATATATTAGTATCAGAAAGAGTTATGAGATCCAGCAGTGAGACTTTAAAAATATTGAATCGCTGAATCGTTAAGATTTCTATAATCTGTTTATTTTATGACATCTGTCATTTGGAATTGAAACGTTAATCTACTTTATAGTAATTGGTTCAATCAGATTTGTGTTAATCCATTTTGCATGTCTGACCTTTAAATCTATGTATGTACTTTAACACACTGCATGTTTTGAATTTACATTTCGTAAGCAAGATTAAAGTTATCGGCAAAACACCGCCGTGGGTATACCGAACTATCACCCGAATTATTAGAAGTGCAGGGAAAAAAACAAAGAAAAACAGCTATAAAAACACCCATGTAGCCTGAATACGGATACGGATATTGTTTTATTCAAATTTGCTGAAAATAAAATTTTAAAAAGGACTATGTATATTTCTAATGCAAAGTTCAGATTCTTTGTCCGGTTTTGGTGTTACTTTAGTTCCTTTTTGGTCTATTAGCTCGTCAACATTTTTATTAGGTTTTGGAAATTCAAATATCTTAAGCATCACTGATGGGACAATAGTTATCGAATCGAATATCTGAAGAAATACCATTAGAAACTTAAATGTTATTTGAGAAAATAATCAATGCATACGTCTGTGGTCCGGATAGAAATCCTTATGCCAACATTATATGGTCCGTCTCGATTTACTCAATGCCTCAAAATGTGGTCTGTGTCGAAGTTCTAACTTGTAGTTGAATCATGAAATTGTTGGACAGACTACCAGAACAAATATCGATAATTTTAAAGGAATAGCATCACGGATTTTCAGGGAAATGCCCTGCTTGCCTTCTGAATATTGTGTACTAATCAGTGAAAATGAAAAATTAATTATTTCTCAGAATCGCAATTGATAATTCTTTGTCGTACTCTTAGGAAACAGAGGATATGGTTTCAAAGATTTCTTCTCAAATTGGTTCTATATGTCTTTTATTTATACCATTAAACCGCTAAATAGTTTACTATATGTCATTTTATACCACTACTAAATAAATTTGTTCTATAGAAGAAATTCAACGAACTGTACCCGAACTACATAATGTAAAAACACATAGCTAAGTATCTACTGGTCACTTAGCTTAACAGTTAATTCGGAAACTTTAGGTGGTTAAATATTCATCGTGTAATACAATATAACATGTATTCTAATGATACAGGATTTTTAAATAACAATGCCCTACACTACATATTGATATGTGCTGATTTTACTGAAACTACATTAAAATTTGAAATAAATATTTCCATCACAGGTTATCTTAAATATCATGTCTTCAAACTTATGATTTATTAAACAAAACATACTCTAAATTAATAGACAGGGAATATCTGAAGAATAAGCAAGTAAAAATTAATATCATTTCACTTACAATAGATAATATAAATTTGATCATATCATTCAAATAAATACTTTCTGAAATTATTAGTTACTTAGCAAGAAACAGGCATAACAGAATAGTACATCAATATGCAGGCAAATATTTTTAAGGTTAACACTGAACTCAACACGTTGTTTTAGAAGTGTTCGTTAAACTTCTTTTTAAAAATCAAAATATGTACGTTACCTACTAGCACTGCAAGTAATGTTTTCCAAAAACGATTAGCATTAACAGTTCATTCTTAGTCAGACGATCATTGTAATATACATTATACAACGTTAATAACTATTATTTATCCCGGTTGATCTACTTAATGTCAATAATGACTTATAAAACAATACACATTTAATCCCAGTTTTATTCGGTGCATGTTGCACAAAAGGCTAACAACGATATAAGATATGCATCTTAGCTGCATTTTTATAAACATTAATTACTCAATTGCACAACACTTATTCAAAAGAATTAATTAAAAGGTTATATTATCAAGAAGATCAAAGATATCGACCAGGAACCGTCTTGGTTTGATTTCACCAAGTCAATGTTTTTTGTCGTACATACCTGTCTATCAACCGCCATGAATTAGTCCCATCGCAGACTGGCATGTAATAGTCCAGTCAAACTAAGATTTAACCTCAAACTAATTGCAACAGAAAATGTTTTAGTTTTAATCTATACTATTATGTCCTTTATATACACAGGAAAAAGTCCCAAAAAATCTAACATGAGGAAAACTCAAAATCAGCAATTTTGATTTCCTATGGAAATTAACATTGGAAGGGGAGATAACTCTTGCAAAAATGAGTCTTTTTTGGGCAGTTTTTGGTTGTTTTTCTTAAAATTTATGTAAAGTATGATTCTTTAATGGGGTTGTAAGTTTGAATATAACTAAATTATATAAGCTTCTGCTCATGAAATGTACAAAACCGAAGTGTTATGGGTAGTTTTATTTTTTTCGTGCATTTTTCATTAAAGAAATTGCAAATTTGAAGCTTTGTAACCATTTTGAAAAAATAATGTGAAAATTTGGTATTGTTTATATCTGTATATTATATTGTTTCAGCAACTTACTTATCTAAAGAAACTTTAAACCACAAAAAGAAGAATACATGCTTAATTATTTTTATTAAATTTGAGATTCTTTAAATTGACATGTTGAAAATCTGGATTTCTTAATTTATTAGTTGACCATTTATTGAATTTATATCTTGATAAAATATATGAAAACACCTTTAGAGTTGTTTGTTATACTTTAAAGACAGCTAAAAACTCAAGAATCAATACATTCTGATGAATAGAAGCGGTAAAGTTATAATTTTTTTATTGATATTTCTGCCTTTTTTGCAAGAGTTATCTCCCTTTTCAATGCAAATCTCCATAGGAATTTTAAATGGTGATTTTTTTAGTCTTCCTCAAGTAAGATTTTATGGGACTTTTTTCTGTGTATATTTGGGGTATAATGCTAAAGATTGAAACTTAAAAATCTTCTGTTGCAATTACTTTTAGGTTAGGGTCAAATTTATGCTAGATTGACTGGACTATAAACTTTTGACCAGATCAACACAGATAATTCCCATTTCAGACTGACATGTAAACGTATGACCAGAACAACACAGATTACAAGTCAGACAGTACAATCAGTACAATTCAAACGTTACATGTGTCACCAAAAAAAAAGAAAATGTTTATACAATATTGTTTGAAAAATTGTGGACTTAAGGTTTTATCTCTTGATTTAATTACCATTTATAGTTTTGAATTTTTCTTGGAGTTCGGTATTTTTGTTGTCTTAAATTTGATAAACTACTCCTATGTAGTATTATGTTTTTTGCTTGCACACTGTGTCATATATGTTGTATTTTGCTGCTTATCATTTGTCATATTTGTAACATATGTTTTGATTGCCATAGCATGTATAAGCGTTTGCAACTAAACGCATGCATTCATCAATACATCTATCACTTAATATATTGTCCTGATGATCACAAGGAACCGAGCATTTGCTGGTTGTTTCTTGTTATCAAAAAATCAAACGCCATTTTGCGTTTTCTAATTAAAAAGTTGTTTCAACGGAACAAAGAACTGAAATTCAGATTGTGTTTGAAAAAAAGGGAACATGTCGCCAATATATCTCACAATTATTATTTCTCACAATGCAGAGAGCATACTCCAGCTATAGTCCAACTGAATGTAGCTGACCATGCAGAGAGCATACTCCAGCTTTATTCCAACTGGATGCAGCTGACCATGCAGGGAGCATACTCCAGCTTTATTCCAACTGGATGCAGCTGAATATTTTCAACAATTGGTTGTCCTTAGTGATATCAGATGTATTTATAAGAATATTTTTGATTTGTCAGAAAGCAAAATATCCAATAAACATCAATTATACCCAATGATTGATGGTATTGTGTTCTCTGCTGTAACAATTAAAATCTTATTGAATATTTTGATTGCTTCACCTGTTCTATGATAAAATCCGAGTGTCAGCAATATGTTATTTAAATAATTCTGAATGTCACTGGTTTATCAAAAAGTGTTTCTAATGATGCCAGTTGTTGGAAGTTATCATTCAAAATTGAAGTTTTTGTGAAATTAAGTGAAATTTAAACAAAGGCTTTTCCACATTTATAAGATACAACCACAATGTGATTAAGCTATATAACTGATAAAATAGAAATTTAATAAATAAAGAGTGATAGCGAAAATTATGGCAAGGTGGTTCTCTTCTGAAGTACAACAAAACAATCAGAGAGACACCTTGCTGTTAAAATCAATTTCATGTAATTGTGACATGAAGTTCAGCTTGTTTTCATTTTTGTTTCTTTGTTTCTTTTTTCTTTCTTTTAGATTATGATAGTTCTTTTAATGCATTTGATGTTTTCATTTTGCCATTTAATTAGGGACTTAACGTTTGGAATTTCCTTCGTTTTTTGTTGTTTTTTGTTATTTTTTTTCGTATACCTCTCACATTTATATTACGTTAATTACAGACTCTCATACATTAAACACTATAGTATACGTATTTTAACTATTTGCTGATTAATTCCTATTTCAGACAATTGTTTATGGGGATATATAAATATAGATAGTTCACATTTCAAGATATGTTTCAACATGGAACAGAAGTATTTGAAATAATCATAAAAGCAACATCATTCTAAAATGCTGTTATGGTATTTAAATGGTCGTGTTTGCTCTTTATGTTTTTTCTTCTATTATGTAGAGGTTCGAGTTGCCAAATCTTTAGTTTGACGCTGTTGATTGGATTTGCGTGAATCAATCTGAAGTTTTCTGTTTATATTTTTTTTTCAAATGGTTGTTTGTCTCTATTAGTCCATTCACCAATTGGCCATGATGTTTTCATCCAAATATGGATTCTGATTGGCTTTCTTTTCAAAGTTTGCAAAAATATCAAACCAAACTATCGACATGAGTTCTAGTATATAAGGTTTGATCTTAATCGATACCACAAATTTTATTTCAAAAAGACATTTGAATATCAATGTTCACCATCTTATTCAAATGATAAAACTAATCCATTTGGCTTGACATATACAGTGCTGAACTGGTAATTTTAGGTTTGTGTGTTTCAATATAAATTAGATTAAATCACAAAATACGAAGGAGTTTAAATAATTCCTTTGATCACGCTTTAAATACATAATTTAGTATGTAAATGTGTCTTTTCCTTAACAGAAGATTCTCATGTTCTTTTGAACGTATATTTCAACGATAATTAAAAACATAAAGTCTTGTAGCATTAACATTATAGATATTATGTTGCTTTGTGATTTTGTCGATTTTGCCATTAAATCTTTTTTATTGTAATTTGAAAATTTAAAAAATATCTTAACACGTTGTTGCTATAATTATCAATTTTTTTTTTCTCAAACCTCAAAGCTTATTACGTGTTCTACTATTTGTAGGCAATATACCAAAGTAAGTTTGCGTACGCAAATATAAAAAAGTAGATGTTGTATGAATGTCAATGAGACAACTCTCCACAACTCATAAATCGAAAATAAACTGACATCGCCATGGCTAAAAATGAAAAGGACAAACAGACAAACAGTAGTACACCTGACACAACATAGACAACTAAAGAATGAACAACACGGAACCCACCAAAAACTAGGGGTGATCTCAGGTGCTCCGGGAGGATAAGCAGATCCTGCTCCACATGTGGGACCCGTCGTGTTGCTTCTGAGATAACAAATCCGGTTTATAGTCTAATTCGGTAGGTCACATTTATGAAAGGGAAAGGGTTTGTAGTTACGACGAAAGGAACATATCCGATATCATTTGTGAAACCAGTTATTCCATAATGGTCAACCAACTCCTGATGGCGTCCGTAAATTTTACGAAGAGATGATTTCAACTTCAACATTTGGAACTCTTGATTTAATAGCTTCCTTGTGAGAAACAACCCTCTATCAAGAAAATCATAATAGGAAAAGCAAGCACGGTAATATCGTATCAATTTGGAGATATATACACCGTATGTCGGTGCTGCTGGAATGTTGCTACGTAGAAATGGAAAATTCACAATTGGAAAGCTGAAATCATCTCTTTTGTCGTAAAGTTTTGTTTTCAATCGACGTAAATGAACACCGCGATGTATGAACCATAGAGATACAACATAAAAGCATACAACATTATTATGAGAACATGTCCAGCAACTTTTTTAACAAGATGTTACTGCTGAACAGTTGCACGTTGAAAATAAGATATCAGAAAATCATCACGATAGTCATAGTTCCAAAAAAAAAATTTAATGCCCATCTGCGTTTTCCTAAAACATAGTTATTAAACTTTTAATAAGCATTAAAGGAAGAAAAACATTTGAACATCATTCCTCCAAGGTGCTTTCAAGTTTTTATTTATACTCTGAAAGCTTAAATTGAAAAATTGAAAGACAATGATTATAAGAACGAGACCAGTTGAATGGCTATAAATAAAGATATGGCCTTAAATAGAAGATTGTTTAGTCTTCGATCAGCTTTTACTGAGGGAGTTGGAACCTAAGTTTGTTAACAATTTCTGATTTCATCAATGGATAATTTCTTAAGGTATGCTGACAATCATACTATCGAGCTGATGATACCATCGGGAACTAATAGTCCACTAGCAGCGGTATCGACCCTTGCTGAAAAGTATGAAAAAACACAAAGGTTCAACCAAATGGTAATATATTGAAAGTGGTAGAGGGATTCATCGCGTTTGCACAATCATAATTGTTTATCGACGCAAATAGCCTTAAAGAGGAGTGTGACAGTGGTCCAGTATTATTGTCGTATAGCTGCGGATTAGGAATAGGGTAAGAGTAATTAAATCCTAAGCTGTTTATTAAAATATCGATATTTTCATTGAAGCCTAAACCTAGGCAAAATGAAATGAATGAGATGTAACATAATTTTATAGAATAACACAAATACTAGATAGATAGTTAAGAATAAAAATCTCTCAAAAACAGTAGGACTGCAAGGTAACTAAAAGACTGCTATGCAAATGTATGTTTTGCTTTAGAAGAAAAAACAGCCAGAAGATACAAAATAGAAAAACAAAATCTGATATTCCAAAAATAAATCGACACAATAATATAAAAAATTATTAGGACTGCATTAACTCCCTTAACATTCGATGATCTCTGGCGCTGCAGAAAGGAACTGCTGATTGATTGATTTAAAATGGTATTTTATTTCTTTCAAGAAAGAAATCACTCATCAAAGATATCAAGCTTATAATGCATGTACTAAGTCAGAAATATGACATTTGTTATCCATTCGTTGATGTGCATATGATTTTGCAATTTGCATCGGGACTTTCGGTTTAAAATTTTACTCTGAGTTCGGTATTTTTGTAGTTTACTTTTTTGTACGGTAGGCAAGTGATTGGTAAAAAAACCTGGTCAGAATTAGTTGAATCGATCCTTCATTGCTTTCAATGTTCTAGTTTTGATATGTTAACATCGCGACATTGTAATGCATGTCCGTCTATGTTATTTGAAATATGCGAATTCGAGCATACACTTCTCTCAAGGGACAAATTGAAAATCTTTCTATTTGAGTTTTATTTTGAGAATAATCACGTTGGCAAATATAGGCAGTTAAAAACCTGGTGCATACATGTCTTACGTATAATTCAGTCAACCGTGTCGTTTTCAACAAACCGAATACTTATCTAACATGTTATCAATATGAATATCTATATTTTGTATACATATGCAATTGATTATTTAATGAAATTACCTATCAATTAAATATAGATTGATAAAAAGTCATGCCTTATTTGATCGTATTCCGATTTATGTGCAACTTTGAACTATTAGTTTGTGCTAAATCATCCCTTAAAGTAACCGAAACGTTTTTCATTAAATTGAACACCATTAATATTGAGACAATGTAACTGATCATGCAACCAACTGTCATTTTATTAACAGCCTTTAGTTCATAGGCACTACGCATAGTTTTATGGACTTTGCTTTATAAGAAAAACATGTCAACCATATTAGCAGTATTTATTTTTAAAAGAGGTTTTTGACGCTTATTATTTATTACACATTAATTCTGTTAACTGAATATATCTATATGTTATATGCCATGTTGTTGAGGTTTATACCAAGCGAGCAAAAGCTCAAACACATCAAACGAATTGATAACAACTGGCATATTCCTAACTTGGTACAAACATTATTTTGCCCAAAAAAATGGTGGACTTTAACTAGTTTGAATTTTTCAAAAAACTAAGGATTTTCTTATCTCAGGCATATATTACCTAAGCCGTATTTGGCCTAAGGTTTTGGAAATTTTGGATCCTAAATGCTCTTCAACTTTGAATTTGTTCGGCTTTATGAATATTTTGATATGAGAGTCACTGATGGGTCTTATCTAAACGAAACGCAAAATGCATTTAACTTTTATATAACTAGTTGATGTCAGACATTAAAACTTTTCAAACTGGACAGGCAAGTCTGTTCAGGAAGTAGCTTTTAGCATGCAAATACAACCATATTTGTTCGTTTATTATGATGAATCTTAAAAAGAAATGAACAGACGAATCCGTAATTAATAGTATATAAAAAAAAACGCTAGATTTCCCCCATCCCAGGGGATGTTCCGATTATAGCATGAGGTTTGCCGGGTAAACAGTCTATATTGGACATTCTTTAAATATAGACAGAAGTTAACAATGAGAACTCCTACATTGATGGGAGAACTCATGATAGTGACAGCTAGTATAAATAGCTCTTATCTAAGGAACAAATGAATCAAAGCTAGTAAACAAATGTCTTTCACAACGAGATGGTTAAAGGTAAAATCAAATTGACATAAACTAACAAATATGTATAAAACTTTTTCTTTAGAACTTTGCCTCGGAGTTCGTTTTTTTTTAAACTTTTTTTCTCAAGGAATCTAGAATTTAAATGAATCTCAGAATTAAATGCCATATTATACTTGAAGAAAATACTAACAAAGTGATAGACGCTTATACTTTGTGCACTTTAAAGAAAAG
This sequence comes from Mytilus trossulus, assembly GCF_036588685.1. Taxonomy (NCBI): domain Eukaryota; kingdom Metazoa; phylum Mollusca; class Bivalvia; order Mytilida; family Mytilidae; genus Mytilus; species Mytilus trossulus. The sequence continues at coordinate 20,622,209 of NC_086376.1, forward strand.
CCAGTTTAGCCATTTAAACAATTTTGACACTTATTAGTCAATTATTGTTTGTATACTAATAACTTTGAAATTGAAATATTGTATTTATGCAATTTTTGAGTTTGAATTGGAAATAATGGAGTTATTTGTATGCACGCTTTATAATTATATATCATTGAATGTACGCATTGTAAGTACAAATACGAGTTTAACAATTTAAATCAAATATTACAAATAAATGTAAAATGACTAACCCTGGGGACGCAATTTATAGGAATACTACACCAATGCATGCATATTTTGCAGATCATATAGCTTGAATAATCATTGTCAAAATGGCAGAATATACATTTATCAATAATTGATAAATAAAAATAAGTCTATTATAAAAATCAAATAAAATTCTAACACTAAACGTCATAAAAGTAAAAATAAAACCTACAACAACGTAAAATTAAAAAAAACAAAGAATCTACTTGCAGATTGTTACTATATTTCATAACACTATGCGACACAAATTTTAGTTGACACAGTTAATTTTTCTTAAATAGCCATAATCGGTTACTCTAAAGACGTCAAACGTTTGAAAAGTCAAATACATTAATGAAAAGAATCAAAACATAAGAGTAACATTAGTTAAATGTAGCATAATTACATGATTTTATAATTGAAAAGTCAAAACAGTTATAACATAAATGATGCAAGTTAGTGGTTGCTGGGTGGATAGTGAACTCGGGTACCGAGAGTCCAAACACTGCGGTACCTATAGTAAAAGTATGTAATTTTTTTGTGAAAAGTTCATTATGCAAATCATAATGATTACTTCTAAATGTTCAAAGAGCCTTAAAGGAATCAGACAGCGAATATTTAAGAACCATCTTTAGTTAAATATCCATTGACAAATCCGTACTTGAAAATAAAGGTGAAAACACTACCTATCAATGTATCCGAGTGTTACTAGTCTTGTCATTGGTAATAAACTCATCAAACATATCAGGCTTATAGCGTGTACGAAATAGGCGTATATACCAACATAAACAGTTATCAAAGGTACCAGAATTATAATTTAATACGCCAGACGCGCGTTTCGTCTATATAAGACTCATCAGTGACACTCAGATCACAATAGTTATAAAACCAAACAAGTACAAAGTTGAAGAGCATTGATGACCCAAAATTCTAAAAACTTGTGCCAAATACGGCTAAGGTAATCTATTCCTGAGATAAGAAAATCCTAATTTTTTTCGAAAAATTCAAAGGTTTGTAAACAGGAAATTTATAAAAATGACCATATAATTGATATTCATGTCAACACATATAAAACATATGATAAAATTAGCTTACCATTAACGTTGAATACGTCCAACCAAATTGCTGGTCGAGGTACTTATATAACCAGTATATAAGTTCTGCTTCGTAAGTGGAGTTTTAAATTAGCAGAGTGCTGCTATGCCCGGAAAAACTAACTCAATTATCATTTTACACACTTCTATCAGCTATTTAACGGAATAGTTTTTCCTAGCGTACTTATATACAATTCCTGCACCTGTTAAAAGATTTAAATTACCGTAAAATCAAATACGAAATATTTAGATTTTTAAATTGATCAATTCGTTGAGGTGTGAGGCACTAAGCCTAATATTCTTTCGTAGTTTATCAATGTTATTTCGGCGATTAGTATTTTTATTCCAATGACAGTTAATTAATTAAGCATGTTCGTGAAATTGTTATCGCTGTCTTATCTATTTACAAACACACTGACCATCAAAGAAGTAGATTTAAGTAAAGATATCAAATCATATCATTTGAAATATAAACCCACGATTTATCTACTAAACATAACCAGTTTCTTTAGAATGATCAGCCCATGTAATTCATTTTATATACATTCATTTACTTTACATGTTTTAGTAAACATAACAAATAGCCGACACTGCATCAAACCATGTACAACACAGACCATTGCTCACACAGAGATTGGAATAAATATTTATGAAGAATGGAAATATAATTACTGGCGTTTATATAAAGGGTTAAATGTCTTAAGCAGTTATTATAGCCTAAGTAAATCTTGAACGGTAAAATAAATTGCTTTTTCCTCTCCCTTAAGCATAACATTTACCGTCGGTATGAATGTGACACTTTAAATGTCATAATTTCATATTCTGTTTTTCTAATTATTGTATTGTTATATCAGTTGTATAAACTATTTATTCAAAATGAGTGTTTATAGAATAAACGCGTACTGAAATTCAGTTAAATGTAGATCTTTATACTTCGATTAAATAAAAACCGCTGCATTCAAGATCTATAACAACTGTCACTAGAAAAAACTGTTCTTTAATATTCGAAATTCTGAAACTTGTTTTTAGAAAACAATGCTATAAATGTTACCTTAAAAACGACATTTTAAAAGCATCTAGAAAAATAAAGAAAATTGAACTTACATTTTTTAAATGCAATATTTCATACATAGAATTTGTGGACTACTTGCCACAAAAGAAAAACTTTTAGTTATAATCATACGTTAACATTTCTCAAAAACATTGAAAACTCGAAAACTCTTTTAATACTATGCATCTTATACAGTGTAAACATAAGGAGATGTGTTATGACTGTCAATGCGACACCTACCCACCAGCGATCACAAAATGAGAAATTTAACGACTAAGTGCATAATATAAGTTATCTACGTTCATATCCGTAGATATGGATATTTTAATACCCTGAAGTACCCAAGTACATCATGAGGCGTAGCCGAAGGGTGTACAGGGTACTAAAGGGTGTTAAAATATCCATATCTACGGATATGAACGTAGATAACGAATTTATCCCCGGTCTTATTCCGAATCGGGCGAGTTTTATGGAAACTCGGGTACAAAGTGTAACGCGAAAACAACGTTTTTTTCATTTTCTAAAAAAGTTTTATTGAAATTTGGAAATTTTACATATTTTTTACGGGGTGTAGGGTACTACCTTTGGTAGAACCCTACAGGTAGTCAAATAAAAGACGTTTTTAATACGGAGACAGAGAAACTGGATTGAGTCAAATTTGGCGCCCAATGTTGTGAGCGTTACGCCATAGATGGTGTGACGTCAACGTGGGTAATTTTCATAGCTAGGCCAGTAGTCCCATTCCTTGAAAATGTGGCAGTCAAGTGATGCATTTAATGGAATGAGTGTAAATGATCGGCATAATAGGTCAAAATCGGTAATGAATTAAATATTTAATTACAAACATCATGGATAATCTACAGAATTCAATTTTTCACAAGGAGTGATCATGGAACTAAGGAAAATTTGCGTGCAGTTCCCCGGAATAATGGTTAGCAACGTCCAGGGATATGGGTTAGCAACACCCAGGGGCTATGGGTTTTGTAACGACGTGCGTTAACCAATCAAAAACCTAGATATATACTAAGCCGGGGATAAGTTACTATAAGTCCTTCTACAAAAAGCAGTATCGTATACATGTTATAAAAGATATAAAAGGTTTTGGCATGCCATACTGTGGAAAAAAAATCAAATTTTATAGAGAACCTACAGCATGATTTATTCTTTACAATAAAAGAAAAACTAATGACGCTTGTAGTAATAAACGACAATCACTGGATTACATGTTCCAGACTTGGGACATGCAAATCAAGAATGTGGCAGTATAAGACATGTATGTGCTCGTTCCATTATCTCATAACCATGATAGTTATGTAACAGCAAACCACAGAAAACAAACTATGCACACCAAAAAAAATCTGGGAAAGTACTTTTATTCGTTTGAAACCAATTTTCCTGCTTTCGTGGATGGCTTTATCCACAAATTTAAATGTCCAACGAAATATTATAACTGTTGTCCAAATCAAGACATGGTTTGACTACATGGATACAGGCATGCCTTTAAAAAAAAAAGAGGGACGAACGATACTGGAAGGAGAGTCAAACTCATGGATAGAAAATAAACTGAAAACTCCATGGCTAAAAATTAAAATACAAACAGACAAATAATAGTACAGAAGACACAATATAGAAAACTAAAGACTAAGCAACACGAACCCCACCAAAAATTGGGAAGGTTTTGACTGTCCCTTTGGTATCTTTCGTCCCTCTTTTAAGGGTGGCACATCTAGAGAATAAATCGAATATCGCCAAATGCACTATGAACTGCAACTGCATGCAAAATTACACATTTTCATATATATTTAATCTTTTTAAACTGTACGAATTTTAATCTTTATACGTATACAAATATATTTGTGCAATGAAAGTCAGATTTACGGTGATGATATGCTATGACGAAGTGTTCATTTATCTCATAATACTTCTCATTCAGAAAAAAGTTATTTCATGCTGGGCTTTCTTTTAATCAGAATTAATTTTACAATTCAAGGTACATTTATAGCATAATAATTATGTACAATTAACTGTTTTCTTTAAGTGACATGTTAATGACATAATTATCACATTTGATGGTCTTTAATCTGTTGTTCACCCGATCTCGGGTTAATTAGTGTCATCTCTTCTGATTACACATGTGCAACAATTCAAATGTTAACTCACCAATTTCCGTCAATCAGGACAATTTGTAATCGCAGATGAAAGCAGTTTTTGTTATTTCACATTTTTTTAATATAGTAATTTTCTAGAGACATCCCAGTAAGTGAAAATGAACACCTTACTTTGCAATGTTCACAAATAACTAAAGTACTTGCACGGTAACAGAAAGTCAATGGACAGAAAGTTTAAACCTACGAATACTCTTGGTTACTGTTAATTACATGAAAGAACAGTTTTACCTTTAATATGAGTTATGTTTTTCCAAATGAATATACGGACTAATTGAATATGCAATATTTAAAGCTGTTCTTTAAAAATTGAAGTCGTGTATTGGATCCTCAATGCCCATCAACTTTGTACACTACTTGTTTGCCTTTATAAATATTTTGATATGAGCGTCACTGATGAGTCTTATGTAGACGAAACGCGCGTCTGGCGTACTAAATTATAATCCTGGTACCTTTGATTATTATCGGATACTGTCCAGTATCAAACAAGATAATTAAAATGTTTACCAATATTTAAATGTTGATGCGAGTGCCAGTGATTCATCATTTATAGACGAAACGCGCGTCTGGCTTATTTGTATCTATGATGAGTTTTCTAGCATTGACTATATCACAAGTTTCAATGATGAAGGTAAATCCAGTAAAAGGGTTATAGAAGTACAAAATTTGTAAATTGTTACTGGAATTCACAATGGTTACATGAAATTAAAAACGGACATGTGCTAAAAAGAGGTATAAAGGTAACTTAATACTATGGTTTTATATGATGTTGATTAATTGTTTGATTGTTGGATGAATAAAATGGTTGCTTGATTTATTGATTGATTAGTTGATTGATTGGTTTAGTGATCATTCTTTGGTTTGAACAAATGTCCAGTGATTGAAAACATAGAAATGTTCACAGAACAATATAATAATTGTCATCGATCTCAGTAAACTTTTTGCGGTTATCTTGATATGACGACATCCAATACTTATCTGTTGGGTAATTTGTATTATCTTTTCCCCTTAGATGTCTTATTATGACTGACCTGGTGTTTGCCATTTAATTTAAAGACGTATAAAGAAAACAAATTACGACAAAGAATGATATATCATGATCTTATCATATAATTGGTCAATTAGAGAAATAAAACTACCAAATGACGTTATTTCCTTTGTATTGAAGAAAGGTAAACCATAATAGTTGAGATTTTCGACAGTGTTTTAACTTGTTTGACATTTGGAGTGAATCTTGAATCAAGGTTTATTTCCCCACTCATGATAATGATTCTTGTGATTGGACGTTTAAAAAAAATTATAAAAGAAAGAATCCTTCACTGTTTCAAGTGTAATTGATATGATATTAATACTTAAGAAAAAGTTAACCATTAACATTTCGAAAAACTGGGCACAGATAGTGCAGCAAGACCTGCATTTAAATTCAGTCGTTTCTACCACTGTATGATATTCATCTCGCATATAACGACCATACCAACACATTGTGTCTATACATACATTGTCTTCTAAAAGTGTTATAAATAAATAGGGTAAATATGTCAGGACTTATATGAAATCACGTTCTGTATATATTCCGACAAGAAGGAGTTTATATAGAGTGTATAATCGAATATAATTTAGATAATAGAGCCCAAAATACATCAGGTTGTTTATATCCATAATTGGCAGACGGAAATGTTACCCTTGTAGTCACAGTGACGCCTTATATTGAATCGGTTGTTATATTAATTTAGCATCTTACATTACCATTTTAACAATTATGCGGCCATTCTTTTATTATACAGCTTGCTTTTCGTTGTTCTAATTTACATGTGTTTGATTGAGTCAATTTTCTATATTTGTTTAGTTTAGGGTTTCTTTTTGATCGCTTCATTCTCATAACGGTATTTTTTTTAACGAAACTATATGTATTCAAATTATTTTCTTTATCCTACTTTTTGTAGATTATAAATGTTGTATGCATAATTAAAAAAAACATTTCGTAATCTTGTAAGCGTCTTATCTTAAAACAACGCTTTCCCGAAAAAGAACAAATTTTAGTCTAAGACTTTGCACATATGGATCTAACTAGTTAAGAAGTGTTTTCAAAATTTATTTAGCTGTAAAGTTTTATTATAAGCTGTTATTATGCTGTTGTTCAATAACAGCTTCTTGTATTTTAGCGGATAAATTTACTTATGTATCGTTTGAAACGTTACTTTAATACAACAAATGTACAACATAAGTTTTTAACGACATTGACTGGCCATACAGCCTTCGCACGGTTGGTAAAAAATATACTTTAAAGTCACATGAAACCTCAAATTAAACAAAAAATGCTTATGTTTTTTATAACAAAATGGATAGTTGTCATTATTAAACTTATGTACATATACTTTTTTCTGAAGAAAATTCTTCAATTTGTCCTCATTTAGAAGAAGTTTATTTTTTTAATTGCTTGCTTCAAGGAAGCAATTCATCGACATATTTTCCGTATTCATATAGACCTAAGGGCGACGCTACTCGTAAAAATCACCTGATCGCAAAACGCTTGGATCTGTCACTGAAATAAACTATTATCAGATTGTACATGTTAAACATGTTCTTAATATCCATGTTTTTTGTTTATAATTTATTATGAGGGGACAATCGGTAAACTACTGCTTCAAAACACGACAACTAATGAGCTGCCGTATGTTTACCTCATCATTAACAGAGAGAGAAAGAAATGACGAATATACGATATATTAGCGTAAAATATGATAAAATCGTGCACAGAAGACTTAGTTCATAATATAATCATGCATTGGTTAAAGAATTGGATAAACATTATTTTTCACCCGTCACTCGTTTCATATGACTTTAACGTTATTGTTTTTCGATTTCTGTATCTGTATTGAATTCTGTACAGTTATCACCCTAAACAGGCCTGGGAAATGTGCATCAACATGCGGCGCGGTTTAGCTTGTTTATCTTTTTTATGAAACCTTGTTACAAATATAAAAAAGAACATGTGGTATGATTGCCAATGAGACAACTCTCCACAAAGCCTGCATGACTTGCAGTCGGCTATCCTTTCAACTAAATACTAGTAATAGCTGAAAGCGCACCATAAAAATCCAAGGGCACAATTATTGAAATCATTTCACTGTAAAACTATGTTTACTTTGATTTAAAGTTGTTTCAATTAAACAAATTAATGAAACACTTACTGTTCATACATGTTTTGAAATAAGCTACATTGTTTAACATTGCCATATAAGCGGGAGGTTTGGCTAGCCATTTAACATAGGTTCAACTCACTGTTCTTCTTAAAATTTCCTGTACCAAGTCAGGAATCTGGTAGTTGTTCTATATATGCTGACGTTTGGTGTTTTTTCTGCACTTCGGTGTTTCTGTTGTTTAGCTTTCCTTTTTGAGCTGATGTAATCGTTTTCCATCGTTTTTAGTTTGTTACCCGGATTTGTTTTTTTTTCTTATTGATTTATGCATTTTGAACAGCAATATGCTGCTGTTGCCTTTATCTACGAAGTACATTTAACAGTTGAGTTAATACTTAATTAGTAACTAGAACATGCTTGACTTAATAAGTTCTTTTTATACAAACCAGATAATAAACCAAAAATATACAGCGAAATAGGATGTTTATGTTAAGGAAAAACATTTCTGCCTATGCACAATAATGTTATTCTTCATAAGTGTATTGTTGCTTATATCAATTACCTTTGTTCGCAAATTATTTATTGTACTAATCAGTTGTATATATCATCATGTTCATTGATACTGATTTATAATATACTTTTGTTTGTTTGAATCACCCGTCATTTTTATTTCTTTTTCTATTGCAATATGTAAATGTGATTGACACTTAAATTGGTGAAATATATTTACAGACAAGAAAAGTGTTTCATAAGCATAACTGAATTATGAAAACAAAATCAACACTGAATCTTTGAAGATTACAACTAAACAGACAATTCCCTTCACAATTTATAACAGGCCGTACAGTGACCTATAGTTGTTAATGTCTGTGTCATTTTGGTCTTTTGTGGATAGTTTTCTCATTGGCAATCATACCACATCTTCTTTTTATATGTGTGTTTAAGAGGAGAAAATGTATACTTTCCAAAGTTTACATACATAGGCTTCGGTCCCTTTAAGACTTTCGGCAATAATAGTACCAAACACCCCTTTCACATATGTATGTACAGTGGAAAACATTAATTATGCCATCCCTTAAATAAAATCAGAATAGCGCAATGACAATTACAATGTCTATAGTATTGGTTACATTGTCATTCATGATATTGATGTCATTTTCTCCAAAAAGACATTACTTGATGTTTATCGGGGCCTCAATTATTCTTTTGTACATGTCAAATGAATATCAATCAATGGTAGATAGTTTTTGTATGACATTGATAAAATAAAAACGTAAAACAACAACCTATGATTATAGATAATCAGTATATCGTTACCTTATACGGGCAAATGTTGACCTAATTAATCCATTTATTTCGTGTTTGTAAACTGCTGTTACATGTTACACAGAAGCATAGTGATATCGGTTATCGTATAAATTAGTGGGACAACAGTTGTTTATTATGATATTGTATGTTCCAGTTAAGTTTGATTTCAATTTAGCTTTCTAAATTCAATAATAAATAACCCGTTCAAATATTTTCGAGATAAAAGAAAAATCATAGTATTAATATTATTATTTATTGAATGTCTCAATATACAAATGGAGATGTGGTATGCTTTAATCCAGGGCAATGCATCATATTTCTAAGGACACTGACGACAGCATCAACAGGCAACTGTTCCACATTGAAAACTGATTCGGCTTAGTAAGATGTATATGACCTCGGGGAAAAAATACGTAATGAGGCAAATTTCAAGAAAAAATTACATGGCCTCGTTTTAGCGAATAACATCAAACTACAAAAAAACCATTGCATATGAATGCCCAATAAAAGTTTCCATAAAGAATTCAGCTGAGGTTAATATGTGCTAGAAGTAAGTTCGCAAAAATCGCAAAAAAACAAACTAACTCAAAACAATGGTGTAACAGCATCAGTAATAAGGTCCGACTTATTAGATCATTACATGGCAATTCAATTTAAGCAACTTTTAAAAGGGCTAAAGGTTACTGAAAACTAGTGGCCAATTTTGAAATCTCCACTTGCAAGCATTCTGATTTAATGAGGTCGAATTAGTGTCTAGTAAGACAATGTCATATATCATCAATGTTTCGGAGCTAAATTTAACAAAACTGAATGCTAATAGTAAATTATCATTTCAAACATTTTTTGTACAAAAATGAAATATACTTTGATTCTGTCTAAATCGTAGTTAATGCCCCTGTAATAAAAATTGGCAAACTAGTATATGCAGGATTAATTTTATCTATACTGGTCCTTATCTATATGTTTGCTATCTATTGCTATTCATTGGTGTTTTTATAAGGATACTATCAGAATTAATATTGTCTTTAAAATATTTGCAATTCTCAAATAGTGTTTGTTCATGTTTTTATAGCGATTTGTTGATAAGTGGAATCTATAATGATACAGTGATATATCAGAAAGATTGTAAATAAACAGGAATCTAACTCTTTAGTATGGTTTCTCTTTCATTTTTATAATTGAGATAATATTACTATCGATAATGATAAAATTTGTTTTACAATGTATTCTATTAGAAATGTCGACTTCAAACACATTTAAATTGTTACATAGATAAAGCAAATATACAATTCGTTCTCACGATAACGAATGAGAAAACAAATGATCACGAATTTAATCCGTTATTACGAATAAAAAGACTGTTTTAACTTATTTTATGAATTCATAATATCGGATTTAATCTATACTTAAGAAACGTCTAATTCGTGATAACAAGATAGTTTGTGATATAGAATTCAAATTATATGTGTGCGAGTTTCTATATATATGAGCTATCGAACTTATCCACTTCGATGCAAGTGGAAACAAATTAGCTCCGTAGTGTTTACTGTTATGAAAATTAATATTTCACAAGTGATATCGGATATGTTGCTTACGTCGTAAATACAATCCCCTGTCCATTCATGAATGTGACCTACCGAATGAGACTATTAACCGGATTTTTTATCACATAATCAACACGACGGGTGCAGCATGTGAAGCAGATTCTGCTTACCCTTCCGGAGCACATGAGATCACCCCTAGTTTTTGGTGGGGTTCGTGTTGTTTATTCTTTAGTTATCAATGTTGTGTCATGTGTACTATTGTTTGTCTGTTTGTCTTTTTCATTTTTAGATATGGCGTTGTCAGTTTATTTTCGATTGATGAGTTTGACTGTCCCTCTGGTATCTTTCGTCCCTCTTTTAAAGGGGCACTAGCTGTCAAATTCATGTTCACCGATTTTAATCAAAATCTCATATTTCATTTATATCAATGTAGAACATTTATCCGAACTTCTAAAAGTCTAAAATAAATAATAAATAGGGCAAGATCATGAAAATACGTAGCTTCGTTTCGAGTGTATTTTAATCCAGTCGCCATCTAATTAATTATCGAGATGACCTCTAAAATGTTTCGATGACCATATAAGCGATACACATAAATATATATATAAATATATTAAACACATTCGTGCTGTTTGATTATTCTAGGTCTATTCAATTTCATATAAAAGATAAAAAAAAAATGTTTTTCATTGTTTTTACCTGTATTAGAATTAATTTTGTGGATCGAATCAGTCAATCAAATGATATATCTTTGTTTCACTTTCAATGTTGACATTCTTTGACTTTAAAAAACTTTACACATACAATTCACGTGTTATCCATCTCAAGCTCAGGGGTTAAATTGAAGTTCACATGAGTACGGATTCAATGAGGGCGAATTATTCACTTGCAAAAGAATAATTTATAATCAATGTTTTTAAGCTTATTTAGACAAAATTAAAACAAGCTGGCTGCCAAAAACTCATTAGTATTTCACTATTTGCATTTGATTATTCATTGATCAAAAAAAAAAAAAAAAGATTTTTTATACATCTCGTAGCTAGTGCCCCTTTAAAATACTTTAATACAAAATTAAATATGCGTGTGTCACCTTTACAAAAATTTGACATGGTTACATTTGGATAAAACGCGATTTTTTGATATTGAAATAATGAAAATTCCATGTAAATATAATACTTTGGTACTAAATCAGGGTAAGTTTATATCAATGTAGAGAAATTTTTTCAAACATACTATATGCTTCGAAGTTTGTTTGTTTCGTATGTCACCAACTATCAATACTCGTACCATTCCCCTACCCATATCTATAATTTTAGCTTCTTGGTGATCTTACTTCTCCATTGCTTTTAATGGTATAATATGTAAACGTATTTCTGAGTTATACCTAAAATGGTAACACCTTCTTGGAAAGAGATGTGCCGTTACAGTAAATTGCATTGTCGTATTGAAACCTTAAAACAGCACCACTGTTCCAATTTTTAAAATTGTGTTTTAATCGTAGATCTTGAATTTGTTTTCGTTGAAACTATTTATAACTTTTATAGACTGGACAATTAAGAGTTTGACAAATATGTCTTGATATTATTTTTATTTTTTGATAATTTCGTTATGTTAATGTTGATCATCAATATCTTATTGTTTATTGCTTTATACTTCATTGAAACCTCTAAGGTCATACCAAACATTTAAAATGATATTACAAAAAGGTATAAATACGAGTTGGAATCGTTTAAATCTGTATTTCGGTGATCTAAACAAGATGGTATATTGATATATGATATAATTGATACAATTAATTTAAATTATTTAAATTAAAATCCTATTAAGATTACATAATTTAACAAAAAGCTCAATATTTACATAAAATGTGTAACAGATGTACGCTAATGAAGATTATTTTATAGGCATGACATATGTTCAAAAATGGAATATTTTGATTTTCTTAATTATTCAATGTTTGTTGAATGGTATACATAGTTGTATGCGGGTAATGATTAGACTGAAACTTTACATTCATATTTACCTCATTTTTTAACCACACAGAAACATTTTTAATTTGTTAATATCATACAAAATGGTGTTATAAAAATTGTTCTTGATACAATATTTAATTCTTATTCTTTGGGCAGGGTTCTGTTTAAAGGGTCTTGCAAAAGATCAAATATTTATATGATATAATTTCTATCTATTATGTTTGACACATTCAAAACATGTTTTAAATTATTATGTCTCTTTTTCAATTTCTTAAAAATTGATAACTTGTACTTTAAAATAGAAAGTACAGATTTTGAACTTCAAGATTTTGTTTAATGAATCTGAAAACACACTGTACTCGATTGAGTTATGAACCAATATTACTACTTTTACTCTGAAGATATACAGCTATGTATATAAATGATACAGTAAAGAAGAAATCTGTCTTTCAAAACAGAAATCATAAATAAGACAATTTGGAAACCTTCAAAAAAGTTAAATACAAACAAGTGCTAGAGATTTAAAATAATTCAAAGCATTTTAACATCAAATTCAACGACAATCACTATAATTCCTTAAGGCAGCAGCAGTTTTACACTCATGTGTTTAAGCTTGTATCAGGAATTATTATCTTAGATATTAAACTACTCCAATAGCTGTAACGGAATTGATTATTTGTGACATGAATAACGGCTTGTTAAACCTTTGCTATAACACTTTCACCCCTTTTTCCCTTAGGAGTCTGTTCAGTGCAGCATACTTTTCGTGACAAATATTTTATTGATTATTGTATTGACGCAATTTGCCTTAATATGTAACTGTGTGTTGCACAAAATAATTCTACATAAAATAACGACCATCAATTTGTTTTTCAATTTCGTTTAAACTGATTCTCACGATAACCTGTCAATAACTTCTGATGACTTTTTTCTTTTTTTCAAGAAGTAAGTTTTATCTATGTTTCTCTCCTATAACAAATTTATCTTATCTCCTATAGATTTAAAGAGATATGATTGGTCAAAGGACTACACGTGGTGACTATGTATATTTGATATAGGGTGTCCTAAAAAAATAATGGGTTAGAAACCATACATATCTAGTTACCATATAGGGTTAGTAAGGAGTAACTTCCCTTTCAAAACCAAAAATAATGCCACAACCCTTCATAAACACATTGTAAAAACAACACGATGTTGAGGAAACTATTCTCTCCTATAACAAATTTTATGCACACTGTACTCGGTTTCTCTCGGCACTAGTGCATTGCTTGTATTGCTATCAAAGAGGGACGAAAGATACCAAAGGGATAGTCAAACTCATAAATCTAAAACAAAGTGACAACGCCATGCCTAAAAAGAAAATGACAAACAGAAAAACAATAATACACATGACAGAACATAGAAAATTAAAGAATAAACAACACGAATCCCACCAAATACTAGGGGTGATCTCAGGTGCTCCGGAAGGGTAAACAGATCCTGCTCCACATGTGACACCCGTCGTTTGCTTATGTGATTACAAATCCGGTAAATAGTCTAATTCGGTAGGTCACATTCATGAAAGAGAAGGGGATTGTATTTACGACGTAAGGAACATATCCGATATCATTTTTGAAACAGTTATTCAATAACGGTCAACCAACTCGTGATGGTGTCCGTAAAATTTACGAAGGGATGATTTCAACTTCACCATTTGGAACTCTTGGTTTAATAGCTTCCTTGTAAGCAGTAACCCTCTATCAAGAAAATCATGATAGGAAATGCAAGCACGGGAATATCGTATCAATTGGGAGATATATACCCCGTATGCAGGTGCTGCTGGAATGTTGCTACTTAGAAATGGAAAGTTCACAATTGGAAAGCTGAAGTCATCTCTTTTGTCGTAAATTTTTGTCTTCAACCGACTCTCATTGTCAATTTCTAGATGTAAGTCAAGATATGAAGCCGACTTAACTGTATCTGTTGTATCCTTTATCTCCAATTCGATGGGATAGATGTGATCCACATAGTCACCAAATTTTGAATTGTTTAGTGAAGGAACGTCATCTATATAGCGGAAAGTAGAGTTAAAGGATATTGCTAACTTCTTATTTCTCTTCCTAAGAAGTTCCTGCATGAAGTCAGCCTCATAATAATAAAGAAACAAGTCGGCAAGTAGAGGGGCACAGTTTGTTCCCATTGGGATGCCGACAGTCTGTTGAAAAACACGTCCTCCGAACGTAACAAATATGTTGTCAATCAAGAAATCAAGCATCTTGATAATATCGGTTTCAGAGAACTTTTTGTTTGAATCAGAATGATTCTTTACAAAGTAGGATTTATCCCTCCCTAAGACAAAATACTTGTATCTACGTTGGCCATTCTTTTTTATGAAGCAAAGTAATACCAACTCTTTTAATTTGTCTTTTAGTTTGGAATGTGGAATACTTGTGTAAAGAGCAGAAAAGTCAAATGTTTTAATACTGTTACAAGATGAAGATCTTTGGAATTTTTAAGTATCCACATCTGATTCACGCCACCTCTAGAATAGGCAGTTTCACAATAACTTTGAAGCCCGTCTTTGATTGCTGATAAAATAGATGTTAATAATTTAGAAAGAGGTTTCGTGGAGCAATTGGAAGACTTAGCAATATACCGTTGTTTGTAAGGACACTTATGTAGTTTAGGTATCCAATACAGTGATGGAAGATCCAGTTCTTCATCTTTGGTTGAAATACCAAAGGAACAAAGAACAGATCTATGATTATCCAGGATTTCCTCTTTGGTAAGTGTCGTGAGGGTATATGTTGAGTTTCCAAGTGAATTGTCTATACCTAATTCGTTTATCAAGCAACTAATGTAATGACTTTTACAGACAAAAAAGATGTTATTTTGGGGCTTTGTCTGCGGGGACAACAACAAATTTATCATGGAGGTCGGATAGGTGTTTAGCAACATTTGGGTCTTTAAAGATTGACGAAGCATGAGCATTGATGAACCCATTCGGTTTCTTAATTGCTGATTTGTATTAACGCAATTATTTCGTAAATGCAGCAAAAAGAAAATGTACAGCGAAATCTACAATTTTCAACAGTTATCATACTGTATTTCTGATAAAATAATTTATAAGCCATCGAAACTTGTATCATTGACTACTATACACACAATTAAATCTAACATAAAATTTTAATGTAATTTTTTAACCAAAGAATGAAAGTTATACACTGGCAAGTTACAAGGACATTGACCTTCTAAGTTAAACAGTTTTTTAAACATTGACAACGTATACAAAAGTTAAAAAAAAAAACAATGGCATCAGTACATATATATGATTCCATACAATATTATGTTCATGTCTTGTTTGTTTTTCAAATTTCTATGAATAAAAGATGTGGACATCTTATTATGTTATCAATGTAGAAATCTTGTTGACCTTTGGCAAACTAAACTTTCCTAGGATGGTCCAAATAAACTTTTGTCATTGGAAATTTAACGCCTTACATTTTATAGCTTCCATTACAATTTGTATTACATACTATAATTACACAGAAGTAGTGCCTACAATACCTCGCCACTGCTGATGGAGATTTATTTCCCCGAGGAGATCAGAAACCCAGTTCAGTACTTTTGTGCTGACATGAATTATCATTGATATGGTTATATTTATAAATTAACTGGTTACAATTTTTTAAATTTGTGAAAAACTAAGGTTTTTCTACAACAGGCATAGATTACCTTAGCTGTATTTGGCAAAAAAATTAGGAATTTTGGTCCTCAATGCTTTTCAACTTCGTACTTTATTTGGCCTTTTTAACTTTTTTGGATTCGAGCGTCACTGATGAGTCTTTTGTAGACGATACGTGCGTCTGGCGTATATACAAAATTTAGTCCTGGTATCTATGATGAGTTTATCTGTCCCTCTCTATTTTTCAATACAAGGACACACATTTGTTACTATACAGACAACAGGGAAACGACGTCAGTTTAATTACAATTATGTCCTTAAACTAATTTGTTTTAGCTGTCATAACTATTTTTTAAACTTGATAGCAAAATAAAGTGGTTTTAGTCCGAAACTCTCATAGTTGTTATATAATTCTGTAGTCTATTAAAATTAAACAAGCTAAAAACAAATTGACAGTGATGAGACGTTGATGACGTCATGTTTTATTCAGTAATTTTTTTTATCAGTTCGAAAATAAGTATTATTATCCTTTTAATTTGCTTGTCAACTAATGCATTTGATCTTAAAACAGCACCAACGAGAGCAGCGGCATTTCTGCAATAAATCGTTTAAGGAATAAAAGGATTTCAATAAAGTACGATACATTTTATATTCAAAATAATGGAATTGTTCGTCAATTATTAAATCAGCCAAACGGAAACTGCCAAAGACAATTTAATTATTCACAAACATGCAATATAACCTTAATGGTTCACAACAATCTTTGAAACGGTAAAGGGTGTTTCTTTTAGTGAAGGCAATATCAGTACTAAACAGGCTTATCTTACATATAATCAAAGCTATTATGACGAAATAGTTTCTAAAAATGACTTATTGGTTGTAAAAGTAATCTTTGAAACAGAACGAACAAAGTTTGTTATATTTTGATATTGTCGCAATATAATGCAAGCTTCCTTTAATCATACCATTACAATTATATGAGAGACTAATAATTTCGATGGAAAGCTGTCCGATATTCCTTTCATGTTATTTGTGTCGTTGCTAATTCGGATGACAAATATCATTTCCTTTATTTCAGTGATTTTATGTTATTTTTACCTTTCAAGGAAACAGAAAGGGCCTATAACAATGTTGTTGAATATTGACCTGTTACCTTTATAATTGATCGTCTTTCTCTCTGGTCTCTGATGGATGGATCTTTCAGTTGCAAATAAGGCAAAGTAGACCTGTTGTGAAAATTCGACCAATTTATTGCACTTATGCTAGACGTTTGCTTTAGACAAACTTTTAATTGGCACTGGAATTGACAAAAATTTCGGAACTATTTTTTTATGTTACGTTTTATGAGAACTATGGTAGCGTAATTGAAATTGCAATGAAATTACAACAATTAGCTATTTCCATATAACTGTCTTTTCCAAACTAAAAATCAATAATAGTACCATTTTGGTAAAGCGTTTGTATTGAATTTAACTTTTATAAAAGCTTTTACTGCAGATATTTTTTTTGATTTCGATAATTTCATCACGTCAATCTTGACGGCTTTCACATTCATTTCACTGGTTACTTTCCATGTGACAATATTTATGTGTCTAAAGTTGGAAGTTAAAACACAAACAATAGACTGTTTAGATAGTTCATACATATTTTTTGTAAGTTTGTAAAATGGCAAATTTTATCACAAGATGTCATCATAATACATGTTTATGTTCATTTTGTCTAACAAATTTTGCAAACAATATGGTTTTATATTCAATAAAAGATTTATTCATGCTATAGCACTAAGAATTTGACATATATGTAAGTTTATTTTATGATTATTTTATTTGATCAATAATACAAATAGGATCAGACACAAGTTTTCTCAACTAATGAAGTCTTCTCCTGCATACAATATGATAACAGTAAAAATTTTAAAATGAGCAATGACACAAAACTAATAAATATCATGAGTATATTAAGTGAATCCTTATCAAATTATTATGATATCTACAGTAATATTGTATTCAGAAACTAAGAGAGGTGAAAGGAAATGTACATGAAAAGTGAAACTTTTGATACTTAATGAAGGTGGCTATGAAAGAAAATCGCTTCATACTTGCAATTGATTTGTAAACTACAATTAGGGAGTTATTTTGTCAGATCAACAAATGTTTTTTTATGTTTATTTCATATAAATATTGAGTAAGAATTTGTGTCTTGAAATTGAATGCATTCCGCAATCAAAGTTATGATTTATAAAAAAAACCATACAATCATCTAATGAAATCTAAGTCATTGGCAAGTTCATACATAACACCTTTCCTTGATATCTCAATTATTGACAAAATCACACAATATCCTTTCCCATGATATATCAATTAATAGTACTAACAAGGTCACACATAACCCCTTCATATGATATCTCAGTTCTTGACAAGGTTACACTTAAACCCTTTCTATGATATCTCAGTTCTTGACAAGGTTACACTTAAACCCTTTCTATGATATCTCAGTTCTTGACAAGGTCATACATAAACCCTTCCTATGATATATCAGTTCTTGACAAGGTTACACTTAAACCCTTTCTATGATATATCAGTTCTTGCCAAGGTCACACATAAACCCTTTCTATGATATCTCAGTTCTTGACAAGGTTACACTTAAACCCTTTCTATGATATCTCAGTTCTTGACAAGGTTAAACTTAAACTCTTTCTATGATATCTCAGTTCTTGACAAGGTTACACTTAAACCCTTTCTATGATATCTCAATTCTTGACAAGGTTACACTTAAACCCTTTCTATGATATCTCAGTTCTTGACAAGGTCATACATAAACCCTTCCTATGATATATCAGTTCTTGACAAGGTTACACTTAAACCCTTTCTATGATATCTCAGTTCTTGACAAGGTCACACATAAACCCTTCCTATGATATCTCAGTTCTTGACAAAATCGCACATAAACCCTTTCTATGATATCTCAGTTCTTGACAAAATCACACATAAACCCTTTCTATGATATCTCAGTTTTTGACAAGTTCACACATAAACCCTTTCTATGATATCTCAGTTCTTGACAAGGTCACACATAATACCTTCCAATAATATAAAAGATTTTGACAAGGTCACATATAAACCCTTCCTATGATATCTCAGTTCTTAACAAGGTCACATATAACCCTTTTCTATGATATCTCAGTTCTTGACAAGGTCACACTTAAACCCTTTCTATGATATCTCAGTTCTTGACAAAGTTAAACTTTAACCCTTTCTATGATGTCTCAGTTCTTGACAAGCTTACACATAAACCCTTCCTATGATATCTCAGTTCTTAACAAGGTCACATATAAACCCTTCATATGATATCTCAGATTTTGACAACGTCACATATAAACCCTTCCTATGATATCTCAGTTTTTGACAAGTTCACACATAAACCCTTCCTATGATATCCCAGTTCTTGACAAGGTCACACATAAACCCTTTCTATGATATATCAGTTCTTGACAAGGTTACACTTAAACCCTTTCTATGATATCTCAGTTCTTAAAAGGTCACACATAAACCCTTCCTATGATATCTCAGTTCTTGACAAGATTACACATAAACCCTTTCTATGATATATCAGTTCTTGACAAGTTACACTTACACCCTTTGTATGATATCTCAGTTCTTAACAAGGTCACACATAAACCCTTCCTATGATATCACAGTTCTTAACAAGGTCACACATAAACCATATCTATGATATCTTGACAAGGTCACATATATACCCTTCATATAATATCTCAGTTCTTAACAAGGTCAAACATAAACTCTTCCTATGATATATCAGTTATTGACAAGGTCACACATAAACCCTTTCTATGATATATCAGTTCTTGACAAGGTCACACATAACCTGTTCCATGATATTTCTTTCATTGACAAAGTCACACATAATCTCTTCCTGTGATATCTTAGTTAGTTTACAAGGCCACACATTACTCATTCTCAGGATATCTCAGTTATTGAAAAAGTCACACATAACCCTTTCAATAATATCTCAGTTTTTGACAAAGTCACACGTTACACCATCCTTTCATGCACATGAGTTATTGACAAGGTTATACATGATCCCTTGCCATGATATCTCAGGTATTTACAATGTCACACGTTACTACAGCCTATGATACATGAGTTCTTGATAAGGTCACACATTACCCCTTCCCATGATATCTCAGTTCTTCACAAGGCCGCACATAATCCCTTTTCATGATGTCTAAGTTATTGAGTAGGTCACACATAACATTTTCCCATAGTATCTCATTTATTGACAAGGTCACACATAATCCCTTCCCATAATGTTTCATTTATTGACCAGGTCAATTTATAACCCCTTCCATTGGTATATCAGTCATGATTGACAAGGTCACAAATAATCCCTTCTTGTGATATTTCAGTTATTGAAAAGATATCTGATTTATTGACGATACTATGAAACAACCCTTTCAAAAGATATCTAAGATGTTGACCGTGTTGACTTTAATACCTTTTCCGATTATAATAGGTCAAAATAAAAAGGTCATGGTCAAATTGTGTGGGTTTTTTTTAGTTTTCAAATACTTCTCAATACTATCACGTGCGAATTATTTCCCTTTTCTTTGAGTACAAAAGATTGTTAAAAATGGTTAAACAGAAGCTTACTATCGGTCTTTGTTATTATTTCATTGATAAAAAATCAATTCCACAAGTCTAAACAAAATTAATCACTTTTTGAAAATATATCGATTGTTTCAACATTATTTTAAGTCATGAAAAATGTGTAATTGATTGGATTATTCTCTTTAAGCAGGAAATGCCTTCCATTGCTCTCTGCTACTTGTCAAAAGAACTAGGTTTAATTTATAGAAGTTGGGGCCTATTTACTGAAAAATAATATTCTAAACTGACATGAATTAATGTTCTTTCAGAGATGTTTAATACAAAACTGTTCGAATTGTTGAAAGAATGTTAACGTTTGCATCAAACGTCATAGAAAGATAGAAAATGCATGGTAAAATATTTGACATTAACTTGATAAACTGTTTGAACAATTATCTCAGATTGTATAAATCACAAGAGAGGAAATTGAAATACTTTTTTGAGAATTGGATGCTTCTTCTTTGGAGTGTTAAAGAGTTAACATAATTCATTGCATCGCGCTTCAAAATTAGCACACGTTAAACGTTTTTACAAACCTATAAAATTTCAAAAAGTGCCATTCAATTCTTGTAATTATAACTTTGCTACAACCATGAAATAACGAATTTAATTACACCATATATAAGAATGTCAGCTTTTGATTGGCTGATAGCCAGTGTATTTTTCGCATATTCTAACATTTTTTCCTCATTTCAAACGAATCTGACTGTTTTTCACCACTGCCGGTGAATATGCCTCAAATACCACGGTATTTGCCATTTTGGATATTCCTTTTTTACCCTCACGAGCATCTTCCCGCCATTTTTTTTCGGATATGACGTTACATACAGACAGCGCGAACGCGTATAAGTACATGTATAGTTCCCGCGGTATATTTTATGATAGAACTTGTCTTCAAATAAATATATCTTTTTCCTAGTACAGAGAGTTGAAATTGAAATTTATTCGGTGTAATTAAACAGATATATCATGTTATGAAGGGGTATTTGCAAAAAATACAAGCATTGGGACAACATTTCCCTTGCCTAGTGGCTCGGGAAATTTAAGTCCCTCGACTTGTATTTTTCGCAAATACCCCTCCATAACATGATATATCTGTTCAAAATCAAGCCTTTCCTTTTATATTGTTTGCATTGATTTAATGTTGTTTCTTAGTTCACGTGCATTTACAGATGTTGCTTTTTATACTGACATTTATGTTTTGGAATGCCTTGGCCAATTAAAATTACCCGATTACGATATCGTATGAAGCTTCATTGTAAAATGTCACTGAGTCGACGCTTTTAACCCCTATTCCTAATACATAAATGATAAAAATAACAAATCATCATCAATAAGTATTAACAATAACATAAAAAGCAATACTACACTGGCAAAGTCGCTATCGACTAATATTAAAGGATTGGTATATGTATAGACGATAATTTTTTTATTTACTTGATATAATAACGATAAGGCAAGATTTAGAAACGGGGGCAATGCGATTCTCTATCGAGTTTTTGTGTGGAATGCCTATATAGTTTTTATGTCAAGTCAATGCACTATAGTTGTCTTCAGAATACAGTCTGAAATAATGTTAAACCTACTGTGTGCGTTTATTTTATCTTTTCTTTATACATTAGAACATATTCTTAAAACTACTAAAAAGTAAAATCACAAAAATACTGAACTCAGAGGAAAATCAATTCGGAAAGTCCATAATCACATGGCAAAATCAAATAACAAAACGCATCAAAAACGAATGGACAAGAACTATCATATTCCTGACTTGGAACCGGCATTTTCAAATGTAGAAAATGGTGGATTAAACCTGGTTCTATAGCGCTAACCCTCTCACTTTAATAACAGTCTCATCAAATTCCGTTATATTTACATAATGCGTTAAATAAACAGTCACAATTAATAAAATAGTCAAAATATGGGTACATCAGTCATCATCGTATAACAATTTTAAAAGGAACAATTTAACAGAACACAAAAACATCTACTATCTACGAACACATTGATTGATTTGAGTGTCTGACGTCAGAAAAATTTTATACGTCACATAAATTTGTCGTTCAATGTACATACAAACAATTTTAAAATTTACATAGGCAATGTAAGCAAACAGGGTTAAAAAATCAAAAGTATGTAAGAATAAATTACAGAAATAGACCGAGATTCAAACTAGTCCAAAAGTTATAGAGAGAATTTATGAGAATCCAAAAATAGTTAATTCCACTACGCGATTGAATGATTTTGACGTTTGTGGTTAACAGCTTTGCCCGAGTAACACAATTATACTTTGTATAGGTCAGAGCTCCCATGGAAAGGGTAAAATTATAACAGAGTTGTACATGGAGTTTTATGTTGAACTACTGGTCATTATAATAACACGTTTATGGAGTGATATTGACCAAAACTTTTGATGGTGAAAATAGCCATTTCTCAAATGAAATTAAGTAAATAAAATTATCGATAACAGTGCTCATGGTGCTTACAAGACTTCGACAATCAAAATCGAGGAATTAATGGAATGGAAAACGAATTTATTTTTATTCTATTCCCTGATAATCTGTGTCTGCAATTTATTATATTAAACTGTTCGCAGATTGGCAATATATTTACTATAAATATATAAAAGAAGATGTGGTATGATTGCCAATGAGACAACTCACCACAAGAGACCAAATGACACAGAAATAAACATCTACGTCATTTCGAGACAATCTTGTCACTTCTTCAAACATCATAAATTATTTGAGACAATGAAATTGTAGCCAAACAGTACTGATGTTGCAGTATGATTAGAAATTGTAAAAAAGAATTATGTATAATATAAAGCAAGTGAATAAAAAATACATAAACTTTGCTGCACATTTTCTATTTTTCTTAATGCCTGTACCAAGTCAGGAATATGACAGTTGTTGTCCATTCGTTTTGTAATTTGATTTTGCCATGTTATTAGGGACTTTCCGATTTGATTTTCCTCTGAGTTCAGTATTTTTGTGATTTTACTTTTTGATGAGGCAACATATACATGTACTTCTATTAAATACTACGAACTATTTCGTTTAATTTCCTAAGTTAGTTTATTTCAAGCAAAAAAATGACATGAATAGGTTAGAGTCAATATTTGTGACCCTTCTTGAAAAGTACAAGTCCGTTCGAAATCAAGTGTGCCTCACTTTGGAAAATAACATGTCTATGAAGATGCTGGTATTCATTAGCTGATGTTTGTATATTGATTATCATGATTATCATCAATGTACAAGAAAAATATCAATGTAAGAAAGAAATATAGCAGCGCAAGAAAAGAATCTTATCTTGAAACAACGATTTCAACATGGATTAATGGAAAAGTTATTGTAAATCGAATGGTAGCACTACTAAGATTTATTGCCAAAATGTCTGTATCGAGAGAATATAAATTCATGTCACTCAAACATGCTTGTACATATATTTTATCAAAAAGGGATTTTATGTAAAAGAGAAAAAACACATATTATATAACTTTGAAGTTTTCATCTGTTTCCGATTGCAGTCGGTGTTATAGAGAGTTATGATCTACCATGAACACAGGAACAATATTGTACAATGTTTTTGGATCTTTCCTTTATTTTTTTAGAAACATTTTTAACCCACATTATAGTATTTATAGCTTAACAAATGTATATTAACTCATCATAGATACCATGACTAAATTTTTTAAATACGCTAGTCTTTTCGTCTTCAAAAGATTCGTCAGTGACGCTCGAATCCAAAAAAAATAAAAGGCAAAATAAAGTACGAAGTTGAACAGTATTAAGGACCAAAATTCATTAAAAAAAAATCCAAATCCAGCTAAGGTAATCTATGCCAGGCTGAGGTAGAAAAGCCTTAGTATTTTGAAAATTCTAAATTTTGTTGACACTAAATGTTTAAGAAATAATTCCTTCATGTCATGCTCTATGCTCATTTCAACATGGTTAGGCATTATATTTGTCGATATTTTACACTGAGCGTTAGCGAGGTGTAAAATGTGGTCAAATATAATGCCTACCCATGTTAAAATGAGCATAGAGCATGACATTAAGGAATTATTTCGATTCTAATAGGACAAATACGTCATTTTTATAGGTCGAAGCGTACGAAAATATCGTAAAAATGGTTGGCTTTTACCGTTTCCTCACTGAGGAGTATGTGCATTATATTTCATTATTGATAAGTTTAAAAACTACGAGCAGGGTAAATATATGTTGTTTTATATAAATATATGATAAAAGTTTATTTTAGCTGCTTAAACATGTTAAATGTTTATATTTAAAAGGATAACGATGAGAATAACGTTAATATACACAGTAAGTTCATGCGCATGTGTCAAACATATTTTGTGCTCATTAGAACACGGCTTTGTTTACAAAGCGTAATAAGGACGTCATATTAGAGTTAATTATAACCATATCAATGATATTTAATGTAAGCAAAAAAAGTGCTGACTACTGGGCTGGTGATACCCTTGGGGAAATAAATCTCCACCAGCAGTGTAATAGTCATTTCTGTGGCATTAATTTCCACTCAACATTAGAATCTAGCCAGTTTTGCATATTCTGTGTAGATCATATTTTATTTGGCGGACCATGTTTTATTATAGGTAAATAATATAAAAATTACTGGGATAATTTGATTGTGTGGTAAAAGTTTCTCATCAGCAACTTTTTCTTAAGAAAATTATATGTAACTCCATAGTATTTTAAAACTGAAGTCGGATGTTTTTTACATTGACTTGTTGTGATAATCGAACTAAGATTATTTTCCAGAATTTAATCAAATATTGCTGTAACCTGATCACACCAACCATGTTTAAACCGTGTTTTCTGCAGTAAAATCTTTCAGGCTGCGTATATTTTATTGCAAACCATGACGTGGAATGTAGGTTTTTTTCATGACGATATATCTAACTTATTTATATTTGTATTGATATATTTAATGATTTCCGTCTTTAAAAACCATTATAGATCTAGGTATGATTTCCTCCTGGTTCATCAATCCCTCAGTACATGTGAATCTTGCTGCCTTTGATTATGTAAACATGCGGTTTTACGCTCCTTGATCGTTATTTTGGGATAAACCAGAAAAAGCATGGCATAAAATTGTCTCTAGGATTTGTTTATTGATATTGCAATTTGACTATTAATTGATCATGCTGACATTATAATGAAGTTCTGTAAATTACCCAAGAGTAACCTATGACCATTTCTTCCCTTGTGATCGCAATAAACACACACGAACCTGATTAATTCTTTACCGATCTACATTCTCAAGGATTCAATACGACGTAACGATTAGCCATTATTCCGTTCGATTAGCCAGACATTTTCACTACATTCACTGATGCAGATTAATACTAAACGATGCTTAATAGAGACATTTAATTCACGAAGGGGTAAGTGAAACTTTTCCGTGTTTAAATAAAAAATATTTAATTTTTAGTTTGTATAAAACTGAATTCATGGTGTTTTTTACATTATATATCTTTACAGATTTAATATGTATTCGTTTGTTCCTTCGCCACGAAGAGAATAAGCTACTGATTAAACGATAGCTATAAAAAAAAATATATGACTTGTAATCTTAGATTTAACCGATGAAAACGAGATATCACGTTATTACAATTATTCGACCACTGTTTACGATTTCATTTTCATATTTCTTGATAGCTTAAATTAATTGTTTTGAGATGATTTTGATTGAAATCATGTTTTTATGTTGAAAACATGTGTTACTCTACTTGGTGTTTTATTATAATATGTAATATAATTAAAACAGTGGTCAATAACACAGCTGAATTAGAAATTGGCATAAGACATCAAGAGTGTTCACGCTACAATTTATGTATCTATTTTAATTAAAGGTACAAATATTAAACAGGTGAATCTCTAAATACTTGATAGATCTATTACCGGATCTTGAAATTGAAATCATATCTGTAAAAGATTTAGTGTTTAGTACTTTGACGTTGACTTATATTTAATCGTTTATTAATTCATTTTTTAATTGATATATTTATTGGATGTTCTTTTATTTATTTGCTTGTTAAACAAATGTATTACCGTGGGTAAAATCATAGTTAATTCAATAAAATTAATACATTCGTTGTAAGTGTATAAGTTGTTATTATCATTGAAGTAATTTTACCAATGTTTTGGGGTTTTTTTATCACACGGTTTTGGCTTCTATAAAACAAGTATCAGTTAAAATAACGATTTTACTTGTTAAACATTGACTGTGCATTTTAACTGTATAAATGATAGTTATTTCACTAATCGACTTGATTGATGAAATTAAATTTGAAATCCTCTATGTTGTTGTGACTACTTTTTTGGTTTTGTTGTGCATGTACAATCATCGGTCGTTGAAGTGATTCACAAATTCACAACTTTAGGATGATTTATAGTTTGTCATGTGTTCAATCAATGAGGACATCCTGATGACCTGTAGATGAGGATGTGAATCAGTGTTACTATAAATGTATACTTATTATACCGTAATCAAGTTCTTTAAATCTCAAAACACCTCCACATTTTAAAGCTAGTATACTAGTATTGATATAGTTCATTTCGTTGTCCGAACATAATATTTTGAGTCATAAACAATATTTTTACCAAACTGTTTGATAATGTGCCATGATTTGAGAAAGAATCCTATTTTGGAATGAATAGATCAAGATAAAAATCAAAGTAACTATTGCAAGACTGTTTCCCATAAGGCAATGTCATAGCAGCAAGTGGCTTAATTCAAATAGGGACACAACTTTTTTGTTTCTTGCTTCATCTTTTGTACCAGTGTCCAACTTCACCCAGCTAAACTCGTGAATACCCCCTTGGGAAAGAACCCCCCCCCCCCCTGTAAAAAGTCAAAAGTCAATGCGACAATACATATGTTCCTTCATTTAAAATGAATTGTCACGAGACTTAAGTCTTTGTGACAAACCAAAAGAAAATAGTAATCGACCCAAGAGGCTGTTCCCTCTACTTTAAATCCATAAAGATAGCAACTAGACTTATGCACCTTTGCTTCTGCATTTTATAAAGGTGGTTTTCATCTGAGTAAAGTTACTTTGGAAGGGTTTCAATAGCAATAGTCTGACTATCTACTGGTGGACGTTTCGTCCCCGAGGGTATCACCAGCCCAGTAGTCAACATTTCGGTGTTGACACGAATATCAATAATGTGGTAATTTTTATAAATTTCCTGTTTACAAAACATTGAATTTTACGAAAAACTAAGGATTTTTTTATCCCAGACATAGATTAAATTAGCCGTATTTGGCACACCTTTTTGGATCCTCAATGCTCTTCAACTTTGTACTTGTTTGGCTTTATAAATATTTTGATATGAGCGTCACTGATGAGTTTTATGTAGACGAAACGCGCGTCTGGCGTACTAAATTATAATCCTGGTACCTTTGATAACTATCAACATGCCACAAGTATTTTGCACACACTTATAAATCTACATTATAGATATACGAGCTTGTTACTTTGTTTTCATTACGTTTACATTTTGATAACTGTTTCAGCTTATTTGTGATCATTTCAAATGATTCTTTATTATGAACATATGTATACTATTGTCCTTCGATGACAAAAATATGAATGAATAACGTTTCATATAATGCAAATAAGATAAGACCTCGAAGTTAACATGGAGTCAGTGGATAGATATTTCTATTGATTTGATTCTTAAGCAAACAAAATATGTTCTGTCTAGAGATAGGGTAAAGTGGATACTGATAACTTTTTCGAAGAACTATGCATCTAGGCTAATGACAATCATCGAGCAATTGTCAGTTGTGCGATACCAATCACAACGTAAACAAAATGAGCAACCCCTTACGTTGTGCCTACCGAAGGATTTACACGAAACGCACGTATGGTGTATTAAATTATAAGCCTCACCCTGGTACATTTGATACTTAGTAGTATGTCGAAATGTCCTATTGTAATGTTTATTTGTGTATTTCTCTGTCTTGAATGTTCTTGTATTTACTTGTACTGTAGTCCTGGCATGTGATGTTGTCATTTTAGTGTTATATCAAACATTGCCTTTATAGCGCGAGGTTTGGCTAGCCGCAAAACCATGTTCCATCCACCATTTTTTTTAATAAAAACCGTCTGTACCAGGTCAGGAAAAATGGCAGTTGTTATCTTATAAATCGTGGTGTGTGTGTTGCATTATCGTTTTGATTTTTTGTTGCACTTTAGGGTTTCTGTTGTATCGTTGTTTTCCTCTTATAGTAGATGTTTCTACCTCAGTTTTATTTTGTAACTGGGATTTGTTTTCTCTCAATCGATTTATGACTTTCGAACAGCGGTATACTACTGTTGCCTTTATTTATGACACTACAACATGTTTAAAGCTGTACTAATATAGTAAAAAAAAGTCACCTATTGTTCTTATATTTCATGATGCAAGTTAATAGAAAACTGCTACTTGTTTGATGCATTACAAACCTGACAGATTACATCAACACAAATTAAACCATATGATACCATTTTCCGTACACCCGTCACGTGGTTATGAATATGGCCATTGAATTCTTTTTTTTAACTTTAAATAAGTACTTTTAATTACCAGACAGCAAGACATGTGCATGTTTGTTAACATAACTTAACATTTCTGCAACATGTAACTGCTAAACCTATTTAAACATACAATTATAACAAGTTTACTCCATTTGCTAGAGTGAACCTGCAGATATTTAATGTATTCAATATTTATGTAATAGTTATCCTGAAGGGTAATGCTCTTTAACCCTCGTTTACAACATGGTGGGTAATATGTGAAACTCTTTAAGAAGTTGTATTGTATAAAGAAATGTATAAAAATCGTATAAGATGTTTAAATAATTCATATCTACATTATTCTTTAAAAAAGTAATAATATTTTACTTTATATTAGATATGATTCAAATGGCGTTGTCAGTCTACTTTCTACTTATGAATTTGAATGTCAATTTTGGTATCTTGCGTCTCTCTTTTGCATATATATTATGTCTGCATGTATACATTATCAGTTGAAATTGTGCGTTTAACTAGTTTTCCGCAACTGCGATTACCCACTATATCCATACTTTTGGGCTTTGTGTCTTTTTGTAAGTTTTGTTTGTACTCAGTACCGATTACAAATTCTAGGTCTTTTGAACTGATTTTTACAGCAGTGTGTTCTTATGTTTTGCTGTAACAATAATGTTAAGAAGTCATGTTCCAAAAATAGTAAAAAAAAACTTTATCTTTAAATTCGCTATGTTGTAAATTCTTTGCATAAATGCTGCGTACATGTTTTTAGAAGTTTGATGTTGCAACATTGACCAATTGAGCGACAACAAACATGTTCAGCCCTACCACATTCTTTATATAAAAATAAAACATACAAAAAGTTAATAAAACAACATTATAAAACATGCAAAAGCCACTTAGAAAGAGGGACGAAAGAAACCAGAGGGACAGTCAAACTCGTAGTTTGTCAATTTATTGTAAATAAATTGACCATTCAATGGCTAAACATAAAAAGACAAACAGACAAGCAATAGTACAAAGACAAAAAATAAAAAAAATAAAGACTAAAGACTAAGCAACACGAAAAACTATCTAAAATGCATAAAATACACTATTTACACTAAAATTAGCTTTATAAAATACATTTTCTTTTCAATAAAATGTCATTGCAGATTTTGGCAGTATAAAAGGTCATGGCCACATATTTTCATCTGTGTATAAAAAATATAAATTTATCGTCATCAGACAATTGTATAAAATTAACATTACATAGAGATGCCTGAACTACCAAAACAACAACGCAAATCTTCATACACAGGACAACTCATTAATACATGTTTTTCATCTTCAATTAAAAGTATTTTTAACTAAAAAAACATTCATACCTTCCAGTTTCAATTTTCAAACGAGCAGTACCACTTCTAAATTTGGCATTGGCACTCCTATATTTACCAGGTATTTTTTTTGATAAATGTAATTAATTTTTGAACAGTATGTGAGTACGTAGTTTACTTCGCTCGTTTGGTTGTTGTAGATTGCTGTCTTACATAACTGATTTTCATTCATTGCTTTTTGAACAGTTCTAACTGTAAGTGTTCTCTTTTAATTGTTAAAGATCGTTGAACAATTTGTTTGGATCCTTGTGTAGCCTACCATTTGATTTACTAGTTGTTGATTGTCGTATGATGACCTTTAGTTACATAATTTGATTGAATGTTAGACAACTTTAGATATTCAGTGAAGATTAACTATTTAGACCACTTGACCATTGAAGCCCCCTCTTTAATATAGATGTTATATTTTCATCTTGTTGAATTTTTTTAAGTAAATGAAAACTGCGACACCATAAATCTCTGTTCAATATTATTACTGGAAAACAATTGAGATCAATTGAAATAAATCCTCCTTTCAATCGCCATGAAAACAAATATATAGTCTTTTCTTTTATCCAAGTTGAAAGACGATATTAATAAAACTAATCTTCTTTGGAACTGATTTATATTTGCTTAACATCTACAATGCTGTTTTCACAAACTCTTGATATATCACCATTCAGACTTGGAGTAAAGCGGCTTTCCACGAAACGTCTTACCGAATTATTGAACGATATTCTCTCGGCTCAGGAACTGGACTTCGTGTTTTTTTAGAGTGAATTTGCACGTTTAATCCGTCTCTTAGTTTGTTTTTGTTTTACCTTATACAAATAAGGAAATATTCATAAAACATCAAATTTGCTGCGCTTTACTGTTGGATCCATTTGTCAATTTGTCTATCAGTCACAGTCTTTGTCTTTTCAGTGGTTGTCGTTTGTTTATGTGTTACATATTTGCTTTTCGTTCATTTTTTACATAAATAAACCCGTTAGTTTTCTCGTTTGAATTGTTTTTACATTGTCTTATCGGGGCTTTTTATAGCTGACTATGCGGTATGGGTTTTGCTCATTGTTGAAGGCCGTACGGTGACCTATAGTTGTTAATGTCTGTGTCATTTTGGTCTTTTGTGGACAGTTGCCTCATTGTCAATTATACCACATTTTCTTTTTTATATTTGTTAGTTGGCTTCATAGACATCCACAAACTTTAACAGCTTGCAACAATTATGCACAAGTGCCCTCCTTTCTGGATAAGGTTTACGAAATTAGGTTAGGTGGATATTGCCAAATTAGAAGTTGAATATTAAATTGGCGGTGTTGACTCATTTAAATTAATTTAAAAGATTCTGTTTGCGCAATGAAGCGATTTATACCTATTATAGAATAGCGTCAAGTGATGTTGTGCTGATATGGTCTAGTATCATATATCACTGTATGATGAGTTTAAACAGATATCTTTAAATAGTTATTCAGTGTTATCTATTATCACTTGGATGAGTTCGTCCTGTCCAGAGTTCGTCCCAGGAGATTGCACAATTGATGATGTGATAGAATGTTCGTCAACGAACAAAACATGCTACAGTTTGTAATCCTTGGTCTATTATTGATCTTTAATGTATTTTCATTTGATGAAATGATATGGCTTTATGTAGTTTTGATATCTTTTGGTCAATGATAGGTCATTGCAATGTAACGTTAGCGACATTGTTAGTTAGTAACACTTTTTGTCTGGTGTAGCAATCGATTTTTTGGGGTTTTTTCTTGTTCCAGAAAGTAATGAAAATCTTATGTCATTGACGTATAGATGTAGCCTCATCAAACATTTAGTTTGGTTTTAAGGCACCCACCTTACATTCGGATATTTATCATACCACATAAAAGCAAATCACATATACCATCTTTACTGCTTTGTCATCTAACTTTTCTACAAAAAACAATATTCGATCAAGATCAAAGGCCAAAGACGACAGGGCAATTTAATTGATGACAAATATCATTTGTAGATCAAGTCTTAATCACCTCATACCAAATAAACGGTCAATAATGACAGGGTATTCAGTTGCCGTAACAAGCGTTTTCTGTAAAAGGATATCTTGTTGCTGTAAAGTTTTCAATTTTGATGCACTTTGGTATTAGCATTGAAACCGTAAATTCCATAGTTGTTTCAAGTCCAGCTTTAGTAACCTATCGTTTCTGGTGTGGGGAAAGGAGGGTTGGAATATGGGGTAGAAAACTCTTATTTCAAAAAAGTTTGACTAGGTGTTCTATGTTTATTCTTGATGTTTTGGTTATTTTTTTAAGAATTTCGTTGCACTTTTTTTTTTACAGTTGCTGTTTAATTCGTTCACAACTATTTAATAAAAATAAAAGGGAAACCAACAACAGTAAACACTTATTGAAAGTCATATGAAAACAGATACTATTATCATTTAATTCCAATTAAAAAAACACACACACACAGCGGATTAAACATTAATTTGAAGAATCGCAAGACATATTTTTCAGACACTTGCCTTTGGTTGAAAACTATTTATTGTTCTCTCGATGCCTTTTAGTTATTTGTATAATTAGGTTGCTCTGTCATTGACGTATATATAAACCAAGTCGTATTTTATTTTTGTGTATGAAGTCAATATTAAGTTCAAAAAGGCAAAAAAAAATAGTTCTTTAATGGCAAAAAGTCTAAGGATATACGTTATTAAGGAACAGTTTTACCATTTGAATTGTTACTGCTAAAATGAAACATTGTACTGACCTTGAATATATGGTATTATTATACCTCAGTATGTTTTTTTTTATATAAAAAGTAATGAAATAGTTGTGCTCTTTTATTCCACAGAACCATTTGCCAGTCAATAGTTTCAAAGACTATTGCCCCGGTGAATAGTTTCATAATCATCTTTCCCGTACTTTTTCATGCTTATTTTTCATTAGACGATAATGATGTCATTGTACGCATGCTTTGCAACGTCAAACTCCCTCTAATATTGTAAACAGTGGAATCTGTTTGCGTCGATTGTAATTTCACTTACAAGAAGCAATTATAGAAAAAAAATCTTCAAGGGAATTTTTTAAAGATTTACAATATAGTACCTTATTCAAAATATGGGTTCGCTCTCCGTATATTAAAAGTGAATTTGCGTTCGGTGTACTTTAGCTAGAATTTATTATAAGCACGGAAAGTTTAACACAAGTATTTTTAGTCTTGATTTAAATTAATGAAATATTTATAAATACAAAACGAATTATAAAAAAGTATAGTTCATCATGTGCATATAAAGTTATGTGACATTTTTCTTTTCTTTCAGATGATATATATACACTTTTAGAAAATTAGTTATTTGGTATATACAAAACACCTAATGGCCGTGTTGTTCAGTATAATAAAACACCTAATGACTGGTTGTGCGGGTAATAGCAAGTTTGTTGTCCCTTCGCATACCAACTATTGCTATCGGCTTTGCCTCGACCAATAGTCGGTACCTCAGGGACAGCAAACTTGCTATTACCCTCACACCCAGTCAATAGGTGTATACTATTTAAAGATAAAAGAAAATAAGTGTTCTTCGATCTAGAAATGGATTATGTAAAAAAAGAAGATGTGGTATGATTGCCAATGAGACAACTATCCACAAAAGACCAAAATGACACAAACTTTAACAACTATAGGTCACCGTACGGCCTTCAACAATGAGCAAAGCCCATACTGCATAGTCAGCTATAAAAGGCCCCGATAAGACAATGTAAAACAATTCAAACGAGAAAACTAACGGCCTTATTTATGTAAAAAAAAATGAACGAAAAACAAATATGTAACACATAAACAAACGACAACCACTGAATTACAGGCTCCTGACTTGGGACAGGCACATACATAAATAATGTGGCGGGGTTAAACATGTTAGCGGGATTCCAACCCTCCCCCTAATCTGGGACAGTGGTATAACAGTATGGTCGGTTCAGCATTGTCTGCTGATATAACACAAATCACGATTTAGCTCTTGTATACGCAAATAACTAGCATCCATTTTGACAATAATATAGTAAGAATTTCAATTTGCATTTCAAACATGATTGCCAAACTGAAATACGTTTTAAAAACCTATTTACACTGCACGCGTCTCTGCCTTTCCGTAGTATTATTACTCCGTGGACAATAATCGAAAACATTTCTTATTGATAATGGCAGCTATCGTTGTAGTATCTTCACAGTGAACAAATGATATATATCCATGTATGCAGAAGTCAAGTATTTTTACAAACTTCAATAAATGTTATTTAAGAATTTGAAGTTTAAGAACCGTTGGTCCTAGAAAAAAAAACCACGGTTAACAAATAGGAAGACGTCATATGAAGTGTAAAATTTGTAAGAATGCAATTGACGTAGCACATCTGCAGAAAAGCACTTCTTGCTAACTTAACTTTGAAAGGAATGCATTATTTCTTCCTTAACAGAGGTCCTATAGTTATCTTTAGGTCCTGATATGCTTTTAATTTGCGACTGGGCGTAATTAGTCATCCAACATCACTATACTTTAGTTGAATATGAATAAATAAACTTAAGGTTTGGATACATATTTTACCCAAAGTCACATTCACTCGAACATAAATTTAATAGATTTTTGATATTACATCACAAATATAAAAGATGCACCAAATTCTCAATTATAAATTGTTTTATGTTTTGCATGTTTAAAGGTTATGCTGATTAGCATACATATATCATAATATAATAATCGGCAAAAGTTTTAAAAGACAACGACTAATTTCTTACTGTAACAGATAGAGTTCTTCGTTTCTCATATTGACTTTTTAATTTCAATTTATCTAATTTATATTTTTTTAAATGCTGCACTTTAAGATGCATATACACGATTCTTCGATGAAA
The DNA here is from genome assembly GCF_036588685.1 of Mytilus trossulus. Lineage (NCBI taxonomy): Eukaryota > Metazoa > Mollusca > Bivalvia > Mytilida > Mytilidae > Mytilus > Mytilus trossulus. The sequence goes on from NC_086376.1 coordinate 20,657,824, forward strand.
CTGTTCTCGTATCACAAGAATTAAAATAATTGGTTTCTGTGTTTCGTCAAACTATAACCTTTGTGTTTGAAAAGGTGAATAAAAACTGAATAAAGGAAAGATTGAACATAACTATCTTCACCTGATAGGTGCAGCATAACTGTTTTGTAATAATTGAAAATGTACAGATTTCATCATAGAAACGGAAAAACCGGTTGGAATAAATTCATAGAATGGCAAAGTACTGCTGTGAATATCTTAAAATTAATCAATGAAAAATTCGTATACAAAGATAGAGACATAAACTAAGAATTTCAAGTCACCATCTTATGTTATTTATGTGCAATTCTAATGAATCGGAGATGACCTCATTTTCATCATGTTGGGAATTAAGTGACTATAAGTGCAACAAAGAAAACCATGATTCGACACCACGGCAATACAATATATCTTTATCGCGGGTACAGTAACTTTGTGTGATGCTCTGTCATGTGTATTGTATAATATATTAGTCGAACTTGAACCTGATCTTTGCTGTTTAGTTTAAGGTTTACAAAAGTTGACCGACATTCGTTTCTAGCAAAAGTGACCACCACTGTGTATCATCGAGACCAAAAACTTAGTAAAGCAAAAACAATCAACCGTTATGTTCATTTCCCAAAATATCGTCCCCTATGACAAAACTTTATCTCGATAGTTTAGTAACATATAACATTTGGTCTTTACTTTCTAGTTCGTCGGTCATAGCCACTTAACATATTAACTACATGAGATGTTTTCGTATCTATAATTCTATCTTTGTCACGATATTGTTGGTAAATTGCAGACGTTTTTACACTATTTAATAATCTTAACTTTATCATGCATTTTTGTTTGTTCATCATCTGAGGTTGTACTTATTGCCTCAGTGAAGGTTAGACGTGTTGTCTCAAATGCATGTTAATGTTCTGTTTAAGTTAAGGTTATAAATCATTTTTGTTGTCTCAAATGCATGTAATTGTTAGTGTTTTGTTTCAGTCAAGGTAATAAATTGTTGTCAAAAATACATGTTCGTTTTCTGTTTCGGTTAAGGTTAGAAATTGTTGTCTTAAATGCATGTTACTGTTCTGTTTCAGTTAAGGTTAGATAAATATGCTGTCTCAAATGTATGTTTATGTTCAATTAAAGTTAGAAATTGCTGGCTGCATTTTAGTGTTCTGTTTCAGTTTATGATAGATATTGTTGTCAAAAATGCACGTTAGTGTTCTTGATTAGTTAAGGTTAAAAGTTGGTGTCTCAAATGCTTGCTAGTGTTCAGTTTCAGTATTGGTTGGAACTTGCTGTTTAAAATGCATTTAATAGTGTTTCTCACATACTAGTACTATATTTCCTAGGTGTAAATGTTTAGGGATTTTTAACTTATAGCTTCGTACTTTGTTTGGCTAATTTCAGTTTTTCTTCAAGCGACACAAATCGGTCTTTTGAAGGTGAAACTCGAGTCTGGTGTGCACAATAATAAACCTAGTATCTTTATGTTCTTTTTTTTTTATTAATATCAGATAATAGTTGTTCCGTTTCTCATTCACTGCGATTTCTGTAATAAAATGCTATATGCTGTACCAGCTTTCATGCAATAAAAGTGTATATCAGCTGAGTTATGCACCGTACACACAGGTAACGTAAATGAAAGCAGACAAGAAACCTATTGGCCTTACTTTAATGACATCTTTCTTTTCTTCAATAAGTACGATCTAACAAGTAGCTGTGGTAAGAAAAGAGAATCTTCATTCTTTTATATGAATTTATTTCAGTCTAAGGGTACAATAAACAATTAATATTTCTTAAGAGTTTTTTCGTATATTATAAACTACTATTGAAGTTGCACTACCACGCCGACTTTTATTTTACTATAAAACCTACATCTCATGAATGAGCTTTAAATGTTCATTTATTTTCTATATAATTGGTTTAAACAGTCAATAACTACTTGTTGATCATAAGATATGTAGAATTTACAATAAATCTATTTACCCGAGTAATTTGTGACTATTTCAATGGTATATATCAATAAATATATATAACTTGCATCGTAACAATTGATCTGGTCGCATTTTATTCCGACATTGTGCTGTGATTTAAACATTATGAAAACAGCTGTTTGTTCGGATTTTAAATCTTTTAAATAACATAATCAATTTTTTTTAATGAAGAATAAGATAGACTATGAATATTTTTGAAATGTGGTAAAAGTACACAAGTTTGGAGATTTTAAATATGAAGACAGAAGACTGAAATAATTTTGCGATTCAGAAGTGGTCATTATAAAAAAAGATTGCATGTTAGAGTAAAGGTAAGGTAAGACATTTAAAGTATTTTGATGTTTTAAACGGAAAATATTTGTCATTTTGTTTTTCAAGTGATGTCTAATCCAGTGAATTAATCTTATTTCAGACGGTGTTAATCCCTTAAGTTAAAACCATTGTAATAACTGTAGTCTGAATTCGATTATTTAGTTCGTTTTTATTTTATGTTGTTGTTTTTTTAAAACAACTGATTTTAATTATGAATAAAACTTTGTCTAATAATAGACAATAACTTCCATATATGAGGTGCATATATGAAAAACAAAAAGTAAAATGTGTATGATATGGAATAAAAATGGGAGAGGGGGTGGCTAACGGGGACGTTATAAACAATGAGTGGGATAATAACTGAAAATACCATGGCAAAAAAAAAAGGAAAACGATGAGTAGCTTTTACTACTTAATTTAAAATTATGCATATGAATTTATTTGAAAGAACATACTTGTCTGTTATCCAATGAGTGTTGTAACAAAGTTAATTATATGTCTGAAGTCATTTGTTTACTAAACAAAACAAGACCATTAAAACGTTTAATCCCGCTGCATGCAAATGTTTGCACCTGTCCTAAGTCAGGAATCTGAAAAACAGTAGTTCTCGTTTGTTTATGTAATTTATACGTGTTTCTCGTTTTTTATTTAGATTAGACCGTTGGTTTTCCTGTTTGGATGGTTTTACACTAGTAATTTTGGAGCCCTTTATAGCTTGTTGTTCGGTGTGAGCCAAGGCTCCGTGTTGAAGGCCGTTCATTGACCTATACTGGTTTACTTTTATAAATTGTTATTTGGATGGAGAGTTGTCTCATTGGCACTCACACCCCATCTTTCTATATCTATGAATGGAAGTCAATGTAAGACAAATTGATACATAATTTAAACTAAGCCAAAGTATAGGTATTCATAAGTAACTGCTAAGAAACTGTGTATTCATTCAACATCAAATACTTGTTATAATTTAAAAACTAGAATTTGTCTTCCATGTTTAAAATTTTAACAAAGTATTTTGATTATATGAAATTTAAAAGGAAACATACAATGCAAATAGCAGGTTAAACTAAGGTTGACCTATGATGTTAAACCAATGCTGAAGTAAGACATTTACAAAGAACTTAAGTTTATTTTTTAACAACAGTTAACCATGACTATACCAAGATTGCAATCTAAATCACATGTTGGACCACATCCAACACCGACTAAAATTATAGGAAACATAACAAAACTAATGATTGAGCAACATCACACCAACTAACACCAGGGGTAAACTTCTGTGCACTAAAAGCTTAAATATTCCCTGTTCTTAGACTGTAGCAATTGCATGTTGTTTATGGCAGATAAAGATTTTCAGAAATTTCGATTTTTAATGCTCTTTGTGTTTGATTGGACTTTCGAACTGTTCTTGTTCCAATAAAAAGAAAGAATCATTTCCCTAAGACTTTTGATCTGAATACCTTTATTGCAAGTTAGCCAACATCTGTATGAAAAACGGGAATTGTGGCATACAGAATACATTAAAGATTGCTGTTCGGTGGGAGTTGATCAAGGTTCAGTGTTGAAGACTGTATTTTGACAAATAATGTTTTTTTTTTTATATAAATTGTAATTTGCAGTCACATCTTCTTATATCTATATATAGCAATTCAACGACTGTAATTACGAGATAACTGTATTGTATTTTAAGCTCCGACGGCATCAATTGGGGATTTGATGGTCGCAAATTAAGTTTACTGGCGACGCGTTAGCGGAGACAGTAAACGGGTATTTGCGACCATCAAATCCCAAATTGATGCCGTCGGAGCTTAAAATACAATATTGTTATCTCCATTCTAATGAAACTGACAGAAAACAGCGTTAAAACATGTATTTAAAATCTGTCATATGCCGTTTGCGCTTGCGCGTACGTCCCATAGCATCAATTGTCAATTGATGCCATGTAAGAAAGTGACGTTATCCAATCAAAATGAACTTTACAAACGTTGTTGCATTAGAATGGTTAATCTCTACCCTATTATTAATTGATTGTGTTGCTGTGTATTGAATTTGTTATGCATTTCAAATAAATTAGGCCGTTAGATTTCTTGTTTTACATTTGTCAGACCAGCGCCTGTTATAGCTGACTATGTGGTATGGGTCTTACGTATTGTTGAATGCCGTACGGTGACATATTTTAGTTAATTTCTGTGCCATTTGGCCTCTGGTTGAGAGTTGTCTCATTGGCATTCATACCACTTCTTCTTATTTTAATATTGAAACATTAATTTTGTAAAGACTACAAAACAAATTTGATGATGTAGTTGTAACAAAATGTGTATTTAATTCGTAGCTGGCGCCAAAACTTGACTGTTGGGCGGTTATTATTACCACCTGTGAATATAAGTTTTGTACAGTTGTATATAAAATGCATTAAGAAGTGAATGAACGTTACTTGCAGTTATGAATTAAAATATAGGTACACCAAGATTTAGAACAAAATCGAATCAAACTGAAAGGTGCATCGATTCAATTCTATGCAATTTACTACACAAGTTTTAATAGTAATACTCTACTATTTGAATTGAATACTATAAAAGCTTTACAGCCTTGGTGGTCTCGTAGCAACGTGCTCGCCAGGAGTGTAGGTCATGTGTTCGATTTACGGCGTGAAAGAACCAAAAACTGACCGGACCTGAGTCATACAAATATATCTAGATAAGGTCACATGTCTTCCTGTTGTCTAATAAACTAGCATTTTCAATTTCTGGGTCTCCGTCGCGATCGAGTGTAAAGCTGGGGATTCATAGTCATATCATATTCACATGTTCTCGTCTTGAATATGCAATTAATTTGCCACTGGGCTTTGATTAGCAATGCATAACCCTCACATATGCATTTTTTTGGAAAAAGGCCCTTTTTAACGAACTTTGACCTATAATGGTTTACTTTTACAGATTGTGACTTGGATGAGGAGTTGTCTCATTGGTACTCATACCACATCTTTCTGATGTCTATATAAACAGTCTGTGAAAAATATGAACTTGAGCAATGCCAAACTAAAAGTATCGACGATAGAGGATCAGAAGTGTGGAAAACACACTTTATACCAATATCTAAATTGTATGTTAAAACGTATGGAAAATATCACGATTTAACCATTGGTAAAAAGCAGAACCACATGTGTTATAAATAACTGCATAGCTATATGTATTTTGAATATGCCGTGTTAAATGGTCCCTGTCCTTAATGACTGATTGATTATTGGTTGCTGGACCTTTTTGATGATGAAATCGACAAAATACGGACAAATGATTTCAATGTATAGTCCAGCGGATAACTGAAATATTTGTTTTCGTTATAATAAAAGGATGAAACTTGACATAGTGAAAGATCAAATGGCATAACAAATTTAAACATAATAGATGAACACATATTTAAACTAAATTTGAGTGTTTTTCTTTCGTTTAATATGCTTATACAGAAATAACACTGTCATTCTTATTTTACACGGCTTATCTACTGTTTCGGGGTAAAAGAAAATTGAATCTAAACAATACATATCACTAATAATAATATTCATTGTGAATGCGTACAGTTGAAGACATGTGTATTTGTATGGTTTTGTTAGTTTCTTTCTTCCTTTATTACCCTTCAAAAGGTAACCCAAAAATGACGATTGTTGACTAATTTTAGTATTTTTGCTTATTATCTAATAAAAAATGTTATGAATAGGAAAAATCTGTTAACAGAAGAAAAAAATCATCAGAAATACACACGATCTACATAAATACCAAACAAAACGCTATGGCCCTTCAGGATTTCAACGACAATTTTATAAATTTCGTGTCCGTCTTCTGATTGTTCAAAGATCCTCTCCTCTGAAATACTGATCTGATTACAAACAAACCCTAGTGGGACTAATATTTATAGTATCTATAGTGTAAAGTTTGTTTATTTCCCGGTCAGTCAATGGCTAAAAGTTTTTAAAAAAATAGAGCATAAGAGTAAAAAGCATGGATTATCATATATCTTGAATACTATTATATGATAAAGAAAAATAGCAAAGTATTGGGAGGGGGGTGCAAATATGTAAACGTCAAAATCTAACTACTCCCTATTTGCACGATGACTCTTTGTGTAATTATTGCCCTAAAATGACAAGCATGGGCTTATTTTTGTCTCTTGATTATATATGAGATGGATAGATCTTCGGAAGGCTAACATGATCAGCAATTCAAGATTTACTAAATAGCGAATATGACTGGAATCATTGGAAGCCTCATTAAGGAGTTATTGACCATACATGATGATACAGAACATTTATTTTACTAATGATAGTGTTTTTGTTTAATATCTAAAAATTTAATAGATAGGTAAATAATAATCAGAAATAGAATTCATGTCAACAAAAATGCCACAACAAAAACAATGGAATGACCCTTTAGGAAATTATAGCCTTAAACGATGATTTTTTTCTTCAAATTTTTTGTCCTCAGTCGGGAGCAGTTTTTCACAATTTGTTATCTTGTATAGCTGACTTTACGGTAGGGGTTTGCTCATTGTTACATCCACGTTATTTGAACTCTGGTAGATAGTCGCACGTCTTTTTTAGATGAACATGAAAAACAGAGACATTTTTACTAAGCAAATCATGATGCCATGGCATGGAAAGAGCTGTATAGTCAATCTCAACTAAACAAGTAAACACATTCATGAATAAACAAAACGCTATTTTAATTATTGAATATTAAACAGAAATGATCAGAAAATATGATCATAACTCTAATTAACCAAATTCCATCGACATAGACAGATGTTAAATGTTATAGTACTTAGGATTTACAATAGGCAAACTGAAATAAATGTTAGTACTTAGGATTTACAATAGGCAAACTGAAATAAATGTTAGTACTTAGGATTTACAATAGGCAAACTGAAATAAATGTTAGTACTTAGGATTTACAATTAAAGGTAAACTGATATAAATGTTCTTTTGCCATAGTTTACTTTGGTATATCAACATACATGTTATAAAAAGACATTAAAGTTTTGAAGACATTTCTTTAAGTCTCCATTTTACCACGCACAGTATACCACACCTCAAAAAACAATGTGAACGGTGAGAATTTTAATATAGATTAAGAAAAGTCAAATAAATATTTACATTCTCACGGTCTCTTGTAGTGCATGTATCATTAAATATTGCTTCTATTCAGTACATATAAGAAATTAGGAAGTAACTTGTTTAACATGTTTCTATAATTCAATTCTTCGATTAGTTATTCTATAAATATTTAATGCAAACAAAGTCTAAATACAGTATTTTAATTAGTCTGGAAATTATAAGATGCATGTTAGCGACAAAAGATTAAAAAAAAAATAGCCAAAAACGATCCACAAGTTTGAAACAATTAGCGAACAAACGAAAATAATGATCTAAAGAAATACACATCGTAGCGGAAAATGTCAAGTAAATACTAATGTGCACTCTCCTTGGACTTATATCTAAAGACGAAGTGTCTAGATGTAAAAATATAGATGTCACAAAATCAACGTGATACTCTCGAGTTATTCATAGAAATTTATAATACAGTGTACCTGGTGTTATATAGCTATAGACCGATGTACCAATTCAATGTTGTTATCTCCTTAGAAAATGACTTGTAAATTATCCCCTATTGATGAACAATTAATTAATTAACAAGAAACAGTATTGAATAGCCATAATAACTGTATATGGTCTACAAATTTTCTCATTTATCAAATTTTACGACCGTGAAGCCTCTGTTTCGCTTCAGAAAATTATTCAGTATTTAATGCATTTATAGGGCAAAGTAACTTATTTTGTTACAAAGAGATCGCAACTTGATAACTGTATTGTTTGTTTGGCGACAACTAGCTGTACAGAAAGAACACATTTAGTTTCCCAATAAAAAATAATTATTGTTCGGTTTCCCTGTTACGAGTTTGCTTCTGCGAAATTATTAACAAAATGCTGACAATTTCATGTTTACCGTTTGTTTGTTCAAAGGAATTCATATGTAATCTTCAAGGAGCCTTATGTTTTGTTTGCACTTATATATTTATGCAACAGTTACTGTAGTTTGTTCATATCTCATAAATCAACAAGGTGGATTACAAAAGCTTACGGAAGTGCATGAACTGCAAACTGAAGAGAGACCGAATGCGTCGACATGATGTATCATCCGTCATGCTAGCTGCAGAACCGTAGCTCATAGGTCCTTATGTTATTTTTTGACTATTTGCGGACCATATGTTATTTTTTGACTATTTGCGGACTGGACTATGGTCCGCAAATAGTCAAAAAATAACATAAGGACCTATGAGCTACGGTTCCGCAGCTACCGTCGTGCAAATCCACATTCATTTATAATTTATTGTTTTGGTAAAATTGCGGATGATACGACTTTTCTCATAAATCTTTGGCTGTAAACCAATGAATAGTTATCACACAGAACATTATTTGACTCCTGGAATTGCAAAAATGTGTCTTACATCAAAAAGCTTAATTAATATCACGTCCCATCAATATCACTCATCACCAAAGTCACTTATTTTTAAGGAAGTAACCAACGTCCCTTCACAGAGGTTCAGTTCGTCATTTGATGTGTAGTATTTTTGTTGGCGACACAGTCCGTGTTAGACATTTACTTTTTATGCAACAGTTTTCCGATATTGTCAATTTTATTTTTTAAATGTTTCATATTAAGATAAAATAGATAAAACGTAAGAACAAGATCGATAGGAATTATACAAATAACTAATATTGGCAATACAATTAAAAGTTAAGAAACATTGAATGTAGATATATATGTAAGACAATAATTTTGTATTATGTAAATTCAGAAATTATTGCGATGTTATTATAATGCGAAAAATGCGACAGGGTTATGCATTAATTTAAACTCTCATTTTGGACATGACCAACCTATATAACGCACAAAAAATAATTGTATATTAGTTTGTGTTGATGATTCGAATAGTGAATAATAGGCCAGTTTAGGTCACCATCTGTTGACTTTGATGACAGAGTACAAAGCTAGCGAAAATTAATAATTTTAAATTGTTAAACATAAAGTAAACAGCTGTATCACATTGATTAAAACTGGCTTGTTTGTTGTTTTGAATGTTCATTGAGCCATTTTTAATTAGCTTATTAATTTGTAAAGAAATACACATGTATTACTTTGTAATTACTTTCAGGTAAGTTAAGTATAAATAATTGCCGTGTGAAGCATACTTTCGAAGGACAAATTTAGAAATTCAACTTGTCTTTCGTCCTCGTTATTTTTTTTTTGTGTAGAATAATGTCAGCGTGCTAAAAAAAAATGGCATTCAGACACAGGCACTTGTCTAAAAAAAACACCTATATACCTTAATATAACACGTGTTATATCAAGGAATATAGGATTTTTTTTTGAGACAAGTGCCTGTGCATTCAGACTAATAAGAATGTCAAAATTATTGACGTATCAATAATGCAATATGTCTGCGGAATAAACAAATTTTGCTACAGAGATTGCTTTAACCTTAACCATGTTTACATTTCCAATTTATACGTGGGGAATCAACAGTCACTATTAAGCGTTAAAAGGTTCACACCTACATACTGTGTAAAAATACTCTTTTAAACGTTTTTAAATCTGCATGAGTAATAAAAATAAATGAAGATTCCTGACCTTGTTTTAGCTTAAATATTATCACAATATGTGCAAAATCAAAACTGGTTTATGTGCCAAAATGACACTTGACGAAGAAACTTTGGCATGACATTTTGGAAGGTAGTTTTTCTTTTTCGGAAATTTTCAAAAAAAAAAGTTGGATTTGTTTCCTCTCTATTTAAGGTATTTGATATTCCTAAATGGAACTGCAGTTCTCGTTTTTCTGACTACATAGTAAAGTATGTATGAGCGTCTCTTCCTATTGGTCAAATGTATAACTTGATTTCATTTAATAAAAAAAAATCTATACTGGTACATATTTAACCATGTTGTAAAGAAATTTTGAATATGATGACTTTGTATTGAATTGCATTTCGATATCAAAGTTTAAAAGAAAACAGCATAGGACATTTCGGGCTACAACACAGTTGCCAAGTTAAACCCGAGCTACAATATTCCTACTGATAAAATTGTTAGACCCCGAGCCATCTTATTTAACAAAATACCTTGGAAAGGAATTTAAACATAATAAAAATATGAGTGATTATATGAATATTTGTAATTTGTAAGCAAAGACATATGCATCAGTTTAAAAAACTTAATCGACTAAACAAAGAAGTGCATTTGATCTGAATGTAAACCTATGAATGCATGTGGTTATTATCATAATATGTATGTATCTCTAATAAACTGATTATATTTGCTTAAGAATGAAGTATAATCCCTTTTTTTTTAAATTATACTCGGAATTTGATGCGACTATCGTACAAGTGAGGGGTTTGGCGCTGTGTGGCCAGGTTTAATCCACCATTTTTTACACTTGAAAGTGCCTGTACGGGTCGGTAGTGTGGTGGTTGTTGTCCATTTGTTTGATGTGTTTTGTTGTTTGGTCTTGGGATTTTATTGCGGACTTTCCGTTTTGAATTTTCCTCGGAGTTTTTGTGATTTTACTTTTTAGTATTTTATTATTTCAGAAAAGGAGTTGAACTATCAAACTATTTGATGTAGAGAAATGCTGAGAGATATTGGTTACGGAATACTGTGTTTCCTGTCCATTTCAACGTTTATGACTGTCGTGTCTACAGGTAAGTAATTCATTTTATGACAAATTAACAATTAATGTCCACATTAAATAGGTTATATATTGTTTCTAATAGGTTTGCACTTCACGAATAAAAACACCCTTCACATTGAAATTTTATATTTTCAATTCCAAAAGATACAATTGTGATACCATATTTTGAGAAACTGATAAGGATTTCCATTTTCATTATAATACCTTTTGAAGTATTTACCATTATGGAAATCACTTCAAAATCCATTTGAACATGCAGTCCATTAACCCTTCATATATATATAATGGGTAGTAGTAACATATCATCCATCCTGATGCATTGATATATCTCATGTATAGATTTTAAAATATGTCATTAAAGTTTCAACACTTGAATAACATAATACATCCATAGTCATCTCAAGTAATTAGTTATCCTCATTATGGCCATTTCAACAATTTGACGTAAATCTAATCTTTGTTATATATCTGTATGTTGAATCCGTACTTTCCGGAAACGTTGTATTGTCTTAACCATGATTGTTGTGATGATTAGATGTATCAGCCTCTTTTGGCGTTTGCATCCAAAGTAAAGGATGATAATTTGAAAGTTCTTCTTTTTATTTGCAATATATATACTTCGTCTTTAGTCCCCCAAACCTAAGTCAGGTATATCACATGGTGGAGGAACCTAAAATCGAACAATTGGTACCTAATATTACAAAATGAACATATGAAACATTAAAATGAAGATAATTGTCAACAGTGCAAAACACGTGGTTTGACTCGCAACGTGAAGGCAGAAAATGGCCGTCGATGTGTACTTGGGAGAAAAGTCCCAGAGGGACAGGACAGAAGTTTAATTTGAAACCAACAGGGCCGTATATTATTATTCTTTGCATAGACAGTCCTCATCTATATTTATTTATGGATCCAAATACAAACAAAATTATTCCAAAAGTGCATATTAACCGTTTAAAACCAGCGTATATTCGTGTACCAAATCCATGTGAATATTTTATGGATCGTGTTATAAACAAACAAGATACCGTGGATACTGCGTCAACAAGTCATGATAATTTGATTAGTGAACAATCTAGCACAAATAACGAAATTCAAGAAGTGCCAAATCTCCGTAGATCAACAAGACAGAGACAAAAACCTATTCGATTCAGAGACGATTATTTTGTAACATCAGGCAATGAAACAAGCTCTGCGTCAGACGGGACATTATTAAAAGTGAAAAGATTTTTAGCAAAGAAAAATCACGATGGAAATACTCGCTACCTTGCGCATTTAATAGGGGAACCGGCGCAAAACGCAATTTGGATCGAAGACAATCAGTTAGGACCAAAGGCGCGTGCTTTATTGAAGTCGAGACCACCTCCGATTATTCCGTAAACGCATGTCTGTGAGATTTATCTCGTGACAACGCAATCAGAAGGCTGAATAAGACATATTTTGCTGTGAGATTTATCTCATGCATATCGAAAGTTACAGAACAAGATACAATTTACTTGAACTGTTTTGAAGTACATGAAGTAATATCATTTATTGCAAACATATGTTGAAGATGTTGGGTTTTTTTTGTCACAGAACTGTTATTTTTTTTTAAGTATTTCAACTATTTGAATATAACGACATACAAAGTTTTGAGAAAAGTATTAATTTTTCTTTTTAAAAGTTTCCATTTGAAAAGACTTTCATGTTTTGGCTCACTTAAGACAGTAGATTGTTTTATTACTAAAAAGATTAAAATGAATCAGTTAATTTTTTTAAATACACTGAGTGCGAAAATACCGTCAAAGTTCACTGTGTTGAATGATTTTGTTTTTTGTTGGTTCACATGTACATATGTTGATTAGATTAGATAGACCAGTTATCTTATTGGATTCATTGTTGTATTTTTAAGTAGTTGAGTTGCTAATGGTTAGTTTTTTTTTGGTATACCTCAACATGTGAAATATTTTTACAAGTCACAGAGGTAGAAGTTAATGTTTTGAAATGAAGTACTGCGATACTTAAATTTACTTGTTAGTAAAGATTAATGAAGATTTGTTTTGGTATGATAACGAACATTATGTATGACTGATTTGATGGAAATCCTAGCATTTAATTTTTTAACATGTCTGTGTACAGTAAGAAAAGAAAATCTGATTTGTGTGTAAGTGGTGCATTAGAGATGACTCAGAAATGAACCCTGGTTGATAGTCTTGTTCTGCTGAAATTTATTTGTTTCACTTTATTGTTTATTTTATCGAGAGAGTGTGTGTATGATAGGGATGGTATACCGTGAAAGTCGGCGCAATAGTAGATATTTTTTTCTCATAGTGTAACCTATAAATTTTATTCATTATAAGGTGTATCTAACCATTAGCAGGAGTAGGGACTCCACTGAATCTAATCTCGTACTGTATATCAATCACTTTTTAGCAAGCACACTAAAATTCAGTAAATGATAATATGCTATATTTTATAAGATTTCGCCGCATCATATTTATGTTAAAGTTAAAGAGTAACTAGCATTTGGTCATATGTATTTGTATTTACATGTCTGTGAAACATGAGAAATTAAGAGATGATGAAGTTTAAAGGAGCCTGTTATTTTGTATGTTGTATTGTTGTATATAACTGAAAAAAAATTTTTGAATCTTTTTCTTTTTGGAGTACGAATTCAACATTTTTCGAAAAATATGGGAATTTTTCATTTTTGGGCGGGGATGTTATATATCTGTATGTTGAATCCGTACTTTCCGGAAACGTTGTATTGTCTTAACCATGATTGTTGTGATGATTAGATGTATCAGCCTCTTTTGGCGTTTGCATCCAAAGTAAAGGATGATAATTTGAAAGTTCTTCTTTTTATTTGCAATATATATACTTCGTCTTTAGTCCCCCAAACCTAAGTCAGGTATATCACATCTTATTATTCTTTTTTGGAGAAATGGGGGCTCATAATATATTTTATTTGCTCATTTAAAAGGAAGACTTTTTTGTGGACGTCTTCGTACATTTAACTTTAACAAGTGATTACTACATCTGTTGATGTTTATTGTGAACGTTTTGTGTATTTTAAAATATATTCACCTATGTTCGAAGACGGCGTTTTGCATTTGTGTCGATCTGCATTTCATTTGCGCCGATGTTTTCTTTCATTTGCGCCGATTTTTTTTCATTTGCGCCGATTTTTGTACAGGTAAATTACAGGTGAAATGATATAGGAAGATGTGGTATGAGTGCCAATGAGACAACCCTCCATCCCAGTAATGTTATTTTTATTGATCGTTAGCCAGTTGTACATATGTTATGAATTGTCAATCATAATTATCATGTATATAACTGTTGTCTCCTGCTTAAAATCAAGAAGTAAAAACATAAGATAAAAGCACTTTGTTTTTACTAAAATGACGAATTAAAAAAAAAATTTATGGACGCCATCGTGAATCAGTCGTCGATTTCATTTAGGGAAAGCAATGGTAACCCGAAACATTGGGATAGCCATTTACCAATTGCAATGTCACTTGATTTGTCTTTATACTCTGTGCTCAGCCAATGTAAAAGTATGGACTTACCTGTAACTTACCTGTAAATCCAATTAGGAAAAATATAAAATCGGCGCAAATGAAAGAATGAAAATTTTCAAAATCGGCGCAAATGTCATATGCCCGTTCGAAGAAGTGCATATTGTCAATTTTAAAAACAAAAATTGTTCAGACTCAAAAAAACAAACTTGAAAGATTCCCACTGCTACTTTTGCTCAATAGGTGCGATTTGAGTTTGCTTTACCTTCATGACAGAAACGTTTTGCCTAAGGGACATGGGGTAGAAAATTCTTGGTATTTCGAAAAATTATAAGTTTTTACTAAAAGTTTGTTAACAATACTAACTTTCAAATATGCTACGTCTATTTCTTATCAGATCAGAAGTTTCTCATATTAGCAAATTGTGGATGAAAATAGTTATAAGTTTGATACAAATATCTACTTTTATTACACAATAACATTATTCGGTGAATCTACTTTTTAACCTGCATGATTGACACGTGTAAGTAGTATCAACTGATCCCAAACTCTTTATATTATCTTAAGTATGAATTGTTTGCCAAATGTTTGATCTTCTTGTATTCTATGACCAAAGTATTCTATCTTCTCCATCGGTTTGAATCACAAGACAAATATAATTAATCAAATCATCTGACCAAATCCAACCCTGTCCATATATCATTGCGTAAATTCAGATACTCATCGTTTGGTTATCAATCGTTATGTGGGATCTATAGATTGTATGTGCAATCAATGTTGAATTATTGTGTCTTATCTGATTTTAACTGTAGTATAAATTGTGTGTTCAATCGAAACTGATACAAAGAAAATAGACAAATATTGAAAAAATCAAAATGCTTGATTACAATTGAATAAAAAAAATCAAGTATGAATTATTGGTATTTAGTTTATACTGACTTACATGGATTTAAGGTTAAACATTCGGTCTATAAAATAGTAATGATCTAGTTTTCATAGCAAGGAAACACGTTCGTAAAATAATCTAAAAACTGTATCCACCCTTTCTCCCATTATCTTGATGAAACATCGGTTTATTATTCATACTAGAATTTAAAAAGTTCGAAACTATTTCAAAAAGCCTTCCAGTTTTAAATTAAAAAAAATAAGACATAATTGCAAAATGCGAATTGCAATTTTGTATTAAAAAGATTTTAACAACAATTCATAGCGCAATATTTCCTTTTCACTTTCAAGATTAGGTTTGCATTGATGAAAAACCCTTTATTTTATCTATTTAGACTCTCCTATATTCATTATCCAGTGGGTTTTACAATTAACGTATGCATTTTGTATCGGAGGTGGCATAAATTTTGTGTAAATTGACGTATCTAGTCATATTTGGGCTAAATAAGGAGAGTCCACTTGTCGCCTAAAATTATATTTTAAGTCGTCAATATGGATCATTCTACTTTTGCCAACAAAATATACCTAATGTGATAATATATCATAACAAATTGTACTCTTCTGTTAAGTGTAAAACATCGAGAGTTAAAGTTATCTTGTATAAAATTTTGGATACCATTCCAACTCATAAAATGTGGACTCATTTTGACTTGATGCCACGTTTAACCAGGGTTTTTGGGCTCTAAACTTTCCATTTATATGACAATCATATCATCTTCCATTAGCATTAGAAGTAAGAGGCAATCATTTAATCACGGATTTGGCTATACTTTTTGGACCTTTTGGATTATAGCTCTTCATCTTTGATATAAGCTTTGGATTTCAAATATTTTGGCCACGAGCATCACTGAAGAGACATGCATTGTCGAAATGCGCATCTGGTGCAAAAAAATTGGTACGGTACCGTTAATTTTATTAAAGCAACAATAGTTTGTCGATGATCATATATCATAAACTGATTTTGAATGAACTCCAAAGCGTATTTAGATAGACGGAAGTTCATAAAAACTGACAAATCGAACAGTACCAACAAGTAAAAAACAACTGCCATATTCTTGAATTGGTGCATTGATCTTCCGAAGAGATGATGGACTAAATCTGGTTTATAGCTAGAAAAATGTCATTCTGGTTTTGCCGTTTGATTAGGTACTTTCAGTTTTTAATTTTCCTCGGAGTTCAAGATTTTTGTGATTTTACTTTTTATAGTTCTGTTGTGTTAAATCAATTGAATTCACAACCCAAACATACATAACAGGTTCGTGAGACAATAATTTGGATCCAGCAGTCAAAATCTTGTAACTGTTTGCAGACATACAATACATCTGACCTAACAATTAAAAAAAAAAAGAAACTTAAAGCATAAATTCCAAAAGGAGCGATACCGACGTTAAAGTATGCATTATCCAACCGCAATGCAAAATAAATCAGTTAAGTTCTGCTGCTTACAAGTGAGAGTCATATAGCTATAACACCTGGTTTAATCTAACATGTTCCGTTGGGATTTTCCTCGGATTCCTTTTTTTCACTTTTTTTCTTTTCAATAGTGAATGATTTTCTTTTCCTTTACTTAGTTGGTTCTTTTATGTGACCAATAATAATAAATAGAAGAAGAAAAAAGTCTTCTAGAGAGCAAACAGATGATATAAACATCAAACATAATGGTCCTCAATGTTCTTCAACTTTGTACTTGTTTGGCTTTATAACTGTTTTGATCTGAGCGTCGCTGCTGAGTCTTAGGTAAACGAAACGCGCGTCTAGCGTATTAAATTATAATCCTGGTACCATTGATAATTATTATGACATGACTGATTTTAAGTAATCATTGAGATTGTTTATAAAAAAAAACATTGAACATAGGAAGATTCATTTATGGTAAAAATTGACCCACTGCGGCTCAATGGAAAACTATTCTTCAGGTAACCAAGTATGGAATTTTAGTGGATTCTATCAACCTGTTTCAGTGGGATTATCCATTGAGTTCTGTTTGTTTTGCCCCGCAACGAAGTTGCCGGTGCCATATAGTTTATCCCTTGTCCGTCATTCCGTCATTCCGTTATTCCGCAACAAACAATTATACGGAGTTTTTTTCTAAACGCCTTCAGATATTGGGTTGATGTTTGGTATGTGAGTTACTCATGACGAGTGACAGACCAAGTTTAAGTTTTGTTCCGCTCGGCTAATTTTTTGCCGAGATACGGGCTATAGACTTTGATAAATTGTTGAAAATGACTTTTTTCTAAAGGCTTTCAGATATTGGGCTGATTTCTGTTATGTGAGTTACTCATGATGATGTCCAGATCAAGTTTTAGTTTCGTTCCGCTCGGTTAATTTTTGCTGTAATTTTGGTCTTTGAACTTTGATAAATTTTGGTAAATCACATTTATACAACCCTTTCTTCTAAATGATTTCAGATATTGGGCTCGTGTTTGGTATGTAAGCTAACCATGAGTACAAGTTTAAGTTTCGTTCCGCTGCGCTTATTTTACCAAAATTAAGGATTTGCAACTTTGAAAATTGTTGAAAATGACAGTTATACGGACATTTTTCCATACGCCTCCAGATTTTGAGCTGGGTTTTTTTATATGTGAGACTACTATCATGTTTGTGTCCACATATGTTATTGAAATAGCAGATTTTTCAGCTTTTTGAGACGGGGCCATTCGTGTCGCTTTGCCACATCTACATGTAGTTGATAAATATTTTTTTATTTTTCGAGGAAAGAATTATCAATTATTTTTTATGCTGATAACATTTCCCAACAATACCAAATTTCTGGTCAAGTAAC
The DNA here is from genome assembly GCF_036588685.1 of Mytilus trossulus. Taxonomy (NCBI): domain Eukaryota; kingdom Metazoa; phylum Mollusca; class Bivalvia; order Mytilida; family Mytilidae; genus Mytilus; species Mytilus trossulus. The sequence continues at coordinate 20,676,099 of NC_086376.1, forward strand.
AAAACATCTATGCTAAATTTAAAATTAATAAGACATAAAAATATTGGAAAACCACAAAAAATAAAAATATATAGACACAATTTATAATTAATACATGCACATATATAAGTATAACTTTGCAAATGCAAACTCCCATAAAGATTGAGAGTAATAAAAGGTTCTCCCAACAGTAAGAATATTCTGGTATCAACAGTACCTATTTGTCACTACTAACTCCAAATAAGATGTAGAACAAGAATGTGTCCAAATACACGGATGCCCCATTGGCACTATCATTTCTATGTTAAATGGACCGTCAAATTGGGTGAAAATCTGACTTGGCATTAATATTAGAAAGATTATACCATTGGGAACATGTGTACTAAGTTTCAAGTTGATTGGACTTCAACTTCAGCAAAAACTACCTTGGCCAATAAATACCTTGACCAAAACCTTTAACCTGAAACTCGCACTTTCATTTTCTATGTTCAGTGCACCCTGGAATTGGGGGTCAAAAGTCTAACGAACGGACGAAAGGGCAAACGAACGAACAAACGAACTAACAGACGGACGCACAGACTAAAAAACATTATGCCTTCTATCGTAGGTGGGGCATAAAAAAAAGTAAAATCACAAAAATACTGAACTCCTAGGAAAATTCAAAACGGAAAGTCCGCCATCAAATAGCAAAATCAAATGATAAAACACATCAAACGAGTGGACAACAACTGTCATGTTCCTGACTTGGTCAGGCATTTTCAAATGTAAATAAGAAATATAAATTATTAATGAAATATCCTACATCACTAACTTATTGATACGATCATTTTATGAAATAAGATATTTAAACTTTGCAATACATATTACTGAATTAATAATATTTTGAACTGTTTATAGCACTTCACTGTTGTTTATTGTATATATGAGAAAACATATATATTCTTCAATGAAAGTAGTTTGATATCATTATTTATTGTGGATTTTCTAAAAAGAATTGCATCAAAAAGCACTAATAAAACGTTTTGCAATGCTCATGTTTGTCAAAATTGAATTTCATTAATTTCTTACTTGTCTGCCACGACTGTATTGCACTAAAGATCAAAGCATATCTTATAGATTAAATTCAGTTGTAATGATACTTTGTGTACAAATAGATGAATCAAGAGACCATTTAAATGATCAGATGCAAAACTTGTCACATAAATATCGTATTCAAAACAATTTTGATCGTTCAGACTATGAAAAGTTGTTTATGGTTTCAATTTTCAGAATATCAGATTTGTATTAATAAGACAACTCCAATGTTAACAGACGAACAGAGGTTGTATATGGTATTAATGAATAATTATGATAGCAATACCAGACCAGTATTTAATGCTTCACAACCAGTTAACGTTACCATTGGAATTACACTAACACAGATATTTGATGTGGTAAGTTGGAGTTTGATGAACTGTTGGGTACAAAAGCAGGTATACTTTTGATCTTACCAACAGGGCAAATGTACATTTATATAACGTGACTTTCGCAACTACAATATTTTGTAAATAAAATTGAGAATGGAAATGGGGAATGTGTCAAAGAGACAACAACCCGACCATAGATAAAAACAACAGCTGAAGTTCACCAACCATACATTTGTGGTAGTACATGTTTACTTATAACAAAAATATAGATGAAAATATTTACAAAAAGGACAAAGAACAATGCTGATATTCTTTGTAAATGATTCACTCTGGATCTTTCAAGCTACGGGTACGGGATACAATTTCACTAAGGTTTGAATGAAATTTGAATTTTGTTTTCAATGTTGAAGTCTGTGCAAGATACCAGTCTTATAATTTGTAACGTCAGATGGCCGTTTCTTGTGCAGAAGACTCATTGGAGACGCTCAAATTAAAACAGTTGGCAGGTCAAACCAACTACCAAAGTAATAGAATAATTAAAAACGAAAGTTTTGCCAAATATAGATTGTAAAATTAATTTGGTCTGTAGATGAACCATCTCAAATTTAACAATAAAGCTAGAAGGTTTATATATTTCTTTTATTTTACATGTTGCGGTTTTTTTTTTTTTTTTTTATCTTATTAATGAAATGAATAAAAAGTACAAATTGTCGGTTTCATGTATTTTTGATTTTCATGAACTTAGCTATGAACATTTGCATTGACCACTGAACTTTTCCAACCAACCAACCAACAAACAAATACTATCATTGGATTAATACACAATAGTATAAATTAAAATTCTATTGACCAACAGCGAAACCATAAATCAATAAACAATGATGAACCTGTTTACATAAACATACTTTGACTTTGTACTTGTTTGGCTTTATAAATATTTTCATATGAGCGTCACTGATGAGTCTTATCATGTCGACGAAACGCGCATCTGAAGTCTTAAATTATAATCTTGGTACCTTTGATAACTATTTGACCTTGAAACAGTTCTATTCTATAGTTGTATTTTTTTTATATTTAATGTTACAGGACGAAAAGAATCAAGTCATAACTACAAATATATGGCTAGATCAGGTAAGAATATGACAATTGATATATTAGTATGGTAAGATCAGTAAGATCTGAATGTATATCACTTAGAGCGTCATAAACCTGTAAAAACCTTCTGTTGAATATGTAAAAATACTACAAAATACAAATTAATGTGCTTACAACGGATTTGCACATTTCCAATAAGTCAAAATTGTGTTCAGTTAATTTCTGTTAAAAGTTCTAGACAAGATCTAAAATTTGGCACGTTTCTTTAATCTTACATAAGAAATATAGGCAACAATAGTATTCTGCTGTTCAAAAGTCATAAATCGATTGATAGAAAACGAACTCCGGTTACAATCTAAAATGTCATAGACTTACCATCAATCGCCGTTGAGTTGTATGTATCTGAAAGCTTAATTTTGCTCCAGAGTTTTTTTTGTAAGATTGTCCTTCTGTTTCATTGTGTTATGATAAACATATTGTACTACTTTGTCTATGTTTGTCAAATATTAAACGTGCTACAACAGTCTTTCAAACACGCACGGAAGATAACAGGTATGTTATTATAAAAAAATAAATGTAACTCATTCCTCAGAGTATCTAACACCACTTTAGGATTTGTATTATTTCAGCTTGGTGCTTTGATTTTACCTTATTACTTAAATACCTATTTAACCTGTATTGTTTATAACTTTGTAACTTGTGGCTCTTGTATCAATTAAGTTATGGATATTGCAGAGTTGGATAGATGAAAAGATAAAATGGGATCCAAAAGACTATAATGGGTTAACAGTATTAAGGATGCCATGTAAAAGTCTGTGGTTACCAGATATCGTTACATACAACAGGTAGTAAAATATACAAATAGTAGTAGAATTGTATTATACCGATTTTGATACGTATGATCTTGTAACTTAAAACAGAAAAAAAACCAGGAAAATGTCAAATAACATAAACTCCTTTCCTAAATGACAAAATCAAAAGCTTAAACACATATACGTCACATTCCTGACTTTGAACATCATTTCCTTATGCAGAAAACGGCGGATTAGACCTGTTTGTATAGCTAACTAAACATTTCACTTGCATGACAGTAACACAGAATTCCAATATATTGACAACAATGCATGAGCATAACACACAGGCTGAATCGGTAAACATGTTAAATAATGCAGTACAGTCAATATTGTGTAATTATTTTAATCACTATAAAAACAAACAATCATTAATGCTCTTAGGGTTAGCACACGTGTTACTTAAGTTTTAGAAGACAAACATGATTATTGACTATTTTGTTTTACATGCATCTTTTATATCGTCAGTAGTAAAATAAACATTTAAATATTCAATTTCCTTATTTTAGTGCTGAGGACTATACTGATGGTTATATGGAAGCGCTTGCTATGGTATCCCATGACGGATCGGTGTTCTGGCCTCCAATTGTTAAACTCAGGAGTACATGTTTTATTGACATCACATACTATCCTTTTGATGATCAGATATGTAAAATGAAAATGGGATCATGGGCATACGATGGATTTCAAGTTGATGTATTTAATAGTAAAAAGGGGATCGACTTGTCGAATTTTGTCAGTAATGGCGAATGGGAACTTGTAGGTGTCAAGTCGGTTCGAAATGTTATAACGTATACATGTTGCCCTGAACCATTTCCGGATGTTACGTTTATGCTACATATTCGTCGAAGAACATTGTACTACACATATAATGTCATAATTCCATGCATTATGTTATCAATACTCACTTTACTTGGATTCTGGATGCGACCTGACAGTGGTGAAAAGGTCACACTCGGATTGACTGTGCTACTTGCCTTTTCTGTGTTTATGTTACTTATTGCAGACAATATGCCAGCCACATCGAATTTTGTTCCTTTAATAGGTAAAATATAACATAAATAGATGCCAATGTTTTCAAAACATAACAACAATACAATGTATTTAAAAGTTATACATGGTTGACAAAATAAGATAAGTATTACAAAAAATATTGTTTATCATACGATTGAACAATATTTTGTAAATTTCATGCGTTTACTCATGGTTTAGACGTGCGTTTCGTATTTACCCTTCATAATAGAACGCCGAATATTTGAAAGTCTAGCATGTGAAGACACTGAAAAGGGCTATTTGACCGAAACGGACAAAAAACGAATTGCCAATGTCATTATATTGAATTTATTAATTTATTAACGAACAATTTCAGAAGAATTTTTTATAAATAATGTCATTAGAAAAGGAAGACTGAATTCTTTTTGTATAACTTTGCAAAGCTATTTCCGCCAACATGCTTAAACAGGAGTAATTGCTATCTTTAATAGCATTTAACAGTAATATTCTTATATAATACATCTCAGACTTTACATTGAATCAAAGCTGATAGTAGCCTCCCTCACCGCTAGTGAACTTATATGTTTCTGGTTGACAGATTTTGCCGGATTTATATCCTACCTTTTGTCGACATAACTATATTATCAATTACGAAATTGGGAATATTAAGTGATATAAACGTCTTTACTTTTTATTGGTTTGCAATAATGGAACAAGGGAAATGGTAATAAAACGATTCCGACATTTAAAGAATCCAAGTCCCAGACATTAAGATATATTAGTTATAATCACACTACTTAAGTAATGGTGCATTAAAACACTCTGTTCAGACATTGTGTTGCCAAGGTTATTTAGAAGAAAGACACATTTAATGTAAAAGGCATTAACCTAGTAACATAATATTCATATGAATTAAGTTAGCCAATACTTAGCACACCTACGTTTTTGCAGCTTGGCGGGGAAAGGATCGGCTTGGTGTGCACGATATAGTTGTCCAACTTCAATATAAATTTCAAATGAACAGTTCTGCTATTCTTCTTACCTAAAAGGTCATTTAAGGTTTTCAATCGTTGCTGAGTTGGTAAACTCATGACTTACATTACCCTGGCAGTATTCTGATATTCAACTACCATTGCTGCATGTGATTTTTCCCGGCCAGAATCTGCAATAGATTTGTTTTTCATTCGTTTCTCATTCTATGGATTACTAAAATTTACAAAACCATCATTGGCAATATAAGAGGAGAATGTAAAAACAGGTATGGCAATTATACCCATGCGTCGAGCTCAAAACTAATTATACATATAAAAAAATAGGCGTGAACACTAAAAGAGTTATTATATCGTCTCTAACTCAATCTATCCGTTAGTTTACTATTTGTTACCAGTAAAAGTACTATTAACTGTTGCGATCTCTTATCCTTTTTTGAGGACTTTATTTCTATAAGTAAATCTAAATTTCAAATTGCTTATTAGTATTTCAGCATTAATACATATCATAATCGTTACCTCTTCTCTCTCGTCTTATATCAATTATAAATTATTTGTTTTTGTTGTAGGGATTTATCTTACTACAGTGATGAGTTTAACATCAGTCTCTGTTATATTAGCTGTAGTGACATCAAATATTAATCAGAGAGGATTTCGTGAAGTGGATGTTCCGCGATGGTTTCGAAAGTGTGTTATTGGTTTAGGACGTGTAATGTGTTTCCAAATGATACATTTAACTAACGAAACTCCCGAGGATATACAAATGATCCCATTACATATAAAAGGATACACTCATACAATGAAGAACACATTTTCAAACGATTCTGGGTGTAGTTTGATTGAATATGAAAATGGCGACTGTCATCTGAATAATCAGAATCAGCAAAATCAGCAAAATCAAAAGATGACTTCAACACAGTGTAATACCAGAGAAGGTAACTGGGAACTTGAGGAGATACTACGTCGATTAAAAATATTAATTGATAAAGATGATGAAAAGGATAGGGTTGATTTTTATTCCAAACGATGGATTGAAGCCGCTGAAGTCATTGACAGGTTCTTTTTCATTATATTCATAATCGGAACAACTTTATCTTCTGTGCTACTTTTAGTTGTTATGCCTATGATCAAATCAGTCAGTATCGAAGGCGAAATTCCAGTTTTATAGTTTGATTCAGTTTTGCATGAAAATTGTGATATTATTCCATGTCTTCCACTTTACATAACGTTATGCTTTATAATACATTGTATCAAATATTTAAGATATGTTTTAAACTTAAAGTATGCAAACATCAGATAAAAAGACACATGCATACGTATACGTTATTATACAACAATTGTGATATTCATTAATCGGTTTTTCGATAATGTTTTTATTAAGTTACCTCTAGATGAAATATTTTGGAAATTGATCCAAAAACAAAACTTGAAGAACTGAATCTCCAAGAGAACTATTATTTTTTTTTTTGGGGACATTTACATTCCAACTTCCAAAGCTCTTCATGGCAAATAGACTCATTATAGATACATTGTACAGGATTGAAAAATTAAGTTTAATTATCCATATAGTGAGTTTGCTAAATTATTTGGATCCAATATTGAGCAAACGTATAGTAGAATCTGGATAGTAATATATAATTCTTAACGACAATGTGAAGATATTATTGTACTGGTATATAAAATACATAAATATGTTTTCTACTTAAGACTTTAATCGACTTAATTGGAATTTTAATTCAGAAATCTAATTTTAATTCGTATACATTGCTAAGTATGCAAATGCAAACTACGAAAAACATCTCTGTAATCTTTGAACGTCGTCAACTATGAAAAACACCCACCACTGTATTATACTTTTGTTTCGTTTTAATCTGAATTTGGGCGGTGGTTGGTGTATGCTTAGCTGAAGACGGTCATCTTGATTCGAATATCAAATATGGATTTTTGAGTTTTTAACATCGGTATTTTAGTGTTGCCTGTTAATTATTATGGTTTCATAATACATGCAACAGTAGTATACCGCTGATTATTAGCCATGCCATTTCACAAAAATAAATCGAGGTAACAATTTAAAACTGAGGGCAACACATCAATCATAAGAGGAGGAAACAATGGAACAAAAGAACGACTGAACTACAACAAAAGCACACACACATAGATGCGGAATGAAGATTACAACTGTCATATTCCTGGCTTTGACAGGATATAACATTGATATATAAAAATGTACAAAAAACATCGTCACACGACAGGATATGTTGCTTAAGGTGGTCTTTTATAAAGATGCTGATTACTATCTGTTTGCTTCATACTGTTGTTTTGATTTTACCAAATCCATCATTAGAAATGACAGATTGTTGTCAAATATGTATAATATTTATCATATGTTTATGCCATGTCTATGTCATCGTAGTTAGCATTTATTCATTAAAGAAATAATAATGATATATTCAATATTAGCAATAAAGTTAACATGTTTTAAATATACTGTTTCTTGTACAATTCTACAAATCTAATATTCCTTGTCAAAAGCATAGTATAGACACAAATACAGACAACAGTTTACAAGATCTAAGAATTGAGCAAAACATTAAGTTGACATCTCATTGAATTCAAGTCACAAAGTGTCAGTATAGGACAGAGATATGCTGACATTGAGATAAACAGACAGTGATTGTAAGATTACAATTCAACCATCTATTAGTCAAAATTCACTGTTTAACCACTATTGCAGCTGCCGTTTTTTTTTTATTCTAGTTATTCATTTTAGCAACTGATTTAAAGTTTTTGTTTGGGTTCGTGTTGCTCAATCTGTTTTGTTTTTTATTGTAATGTTGTTGTTTTTGTTGCTGATTTTCGTTTTTCATTATTTACAATTTTGTTGTCTGTTAGTATTCGAATGATGATTTTCGTTTGCGCCTTTGGTATCTTCATTTCTAAGTCTTTTCAAACCACTGCTAGTGTTTTATTTAAAGACTGGGTCAACGTTATTGCCAATTGCTAATGTGTGCTCCGTCTTTTCATAAGTTATACTTCATGTGAATGAAATAAGATATTGGTTAAATGGCAAAAAACACGACAAACTATCAACACATAAAAATCCTACAAGGCATATAAGGGACTAAAAATGTCTATCTCAAGATAATAACAGTCAAAACCAAGTAAACAAAGACTCATAAAACCAAAAGATATTTACATCAACAGTTATAAGTAATAAATAAGAAACAACACGAACTTCACTAAAATATGAGTCTCTAAATTGCCAATTAATACTAACTATCAACAACCTGCAGTCAACTTCTATTTCTATAATGGACAAAAAATGAATAACTTGGTAAAACATATTAAAAGTTGTATGTTCGTCAACAACGTGTCACAGATATATATTTCAGTATATTACACATGTTCCAACACTCACTAAACTAGTCTTTTCATGTTAGTGATAACTGTGGATGGCCTATTTGGACCACTTGACGACCACATCGAGGTAACGTTAAGCTTTGTTGAATATATCAATTAATCAATATATGTATCCCAATCTGTACTGCTTTTGGATACGAATCATAACAATACAGGAACAAGCTTGTTTTAAGGGAACAATAGCAATAGGAATACCTATAATCTTTCAATAAACTCTATTGCTAAAACGTACATAATCACTCAATTATATAATTTTGAACTTTCTGCAAAGCCTTTTATAAAAGTTCTTTTCTCAAACTTTCATTTTATTATAGTTTTCATTTAATTTCATTTTTTGTTGTTGTGATCCATACAAATAAGACTATTTCTTCAAATCAGGGTCAACACATACTTTCTTCAGTTACATCGCCGCGATATAGCCTTTTTGTGTGGCATAAAGCAACCAACTATCAATCAATCAATCTTAAGTTACACAACTATTTATAATCAATACTAATCTGTATTGAAACTGTTTCATGTTATGGTTTTGAGGAGCCTCGAGGGTACAAAAAAAAAAGCAAAAATTTAAAGATTTTTTTTTCGTTACACATTTTGTTTAATATACAACAATTAGTTACTTAATGGAATGGTACAAAAATCAACAAAAAATATCAATTCGTTTTCAATGGCGATTTTGTCATTTGAAAAATCCAGTTCAATTTATATGAAAAGTTCAAAATGCAAGTTAAAATTATTGCTATTATGACACTATCACATTTTTCACAATAATTATAATCAATGTATTTTTGACAAGTTTCGACTCTTGTAGATTAAAGTTTATGAGAAGCAAGAGCTATTTGTTCTTAGCAAAACAATACCAGTTAAGATCAATACTGATTCAGGAAGTTGCAAAATTAGTTTGGTTCAATATCATTATTTACATATTGTGAATTTGGTCAAAATGTCATTGTACATGTCAACCTTTTTTCTTATTTTTTCATTTTGCTCAGTTTTTTATTCAATCTGCTATGATCAAAGCCTTACTACAATATACCATTCATCAAGATAAAAGCACGACTGTCAGTAGAAAAGCAGAAACTGTTAGTCCTTCCAGTTCACTTGAGTGTTATCCTGATTTTTTGTTGGTTCATTTTGTTTTGTGTTTTATTATTTTATTTTTAGCAATGCTGTCAACATTGGCTTTGGCTGACCCTTATGGTATATCCTTACTTTAAGCATACACAATTACTATGGCAGGGCATTCAAATTTACACAAGCAGCAAGATTGAAGAGTTGCCTCATATTTTGCTTCAAACTTTTAAATAAAGTAACAACCCATCAAATTTCTATTGCCTGTTTAAGATTATTTTTTCTGTAAGTAGCCTTTCCATTCATGCACATTTACTGTCATCAAGGATGAAAGCAATCTCAGCAATGTAGCAAAACAGCAACCAGTATTGAAACAAATGTCAACAAGAACACTTTTACAAAGTATATTTTATTGATAACAATTTTGTGAACAAATATGTATGTTCAAATCATAAAACACTGACTTATTCTCTGATAAATATTTGTTTTAAGCCCACTATAACCTCGTTTATGAGAAACTATAGTAAACATATTTGTTTTAACGATATTTTTTTTCATTCTTGATTAAAAAAAAAAAAAAAAGCTGAATTAAAAAATATGCACTGATCTTATCTTATAGAATGACCAAACCCAATATCAGGGTCCATTTCATATAATAAGATAATAATTTACACAACAGATTTGAGTGTTTACATCAGTAGTCCACATATTACCGGGTGCACATATTATTGAAACGAATTAAGAATTCTAGATCAAATGGCAAAAATTTCAAAAAGCTGTATGGATCCAGGTCATTAAAATACAGTTTTAAAAACAATCAGAAACAATTATTATAAAATAATATTACTTTGTATATTCACTCGGTACTTTATGTGTTATTGATGTGATTATGCAAACATCATGATAAAATTTGTATTAAAACATTAGTTTCTTAATCTGCATTGATGGTTAAAACAGTTACAGTAAATATTCTTGTAAATTTTTCGAAATAAAGAATTCATATACTATAACATCCAGTACTTTCTGTTCAATTATTTCATAATATGAAAAAACATGATGGGAATAACTGTTTGAAGACAAAGACATTTCTTTCAATTCTTCACACCATTAATATAAAGGAAAGCAACAAAGAAAAATTGAAATGTCAAAACAGTAAACATTTAATTAAGGAATAAAATACCGCAAAAGGATATTTGATACAATTTTAATAATTCAATAAATTATTGACCATATATAATATCACTTTTCAAAACTAACAACATGTCAATAAAACATCTAGCAAATCAAACAAGTCTTTTAAATACATGTTTATAAAACCATTCGTTGATATGCACAAAGTATATGAAAATTTGTCACAAGTGCAAATATATTTTATAGAAATTCACACATGAAGTCAATATTTAATACTTTAATAAAGATTAGTGGAATATTTTTACAGTTTTGAAGATTATATATTTTTTTAAATATTCTTTATTCTTTAAGATTTTTTTTTATTTTTTTAGCTTTATGCAATCAAATGATGAGACACACATAAAAATACAAACAATGACAAATGAATTTAATTCAAAGGACTAAAATCATTAATGTCAGATGATTCAGACAATAAAATGTACATAATTAATGTATATCCACACACGTATCAACTTGTTTTCAGCACTGCAAACATGAAAGACTTCAAATGACAAGACATACCTCATACACTTTCACATACAACCCCATCCCATACAATGAAAATAAGCATTTATACTCCATTATGCAAATGTACACAAGGTATTTACAAAACCATAACTTCAATCTGAGTTTTAACTGAATGCCTGGTGTAGTATGATTACTGTTTTCACAAAATTAACATGAACTACAGATATAGAACAGAAGTCTAGCTTATATTAAACTGATTAAAAATAATTAAGGCAATAAAAAAACTTATATTGGATTCAACTGATTAAAATATTTTCTACAATTCTTTGAAAATTTTTGAATTATATTTCTATTATAAAGTCATGGCATTTCTATGATTCGAAGATACTTTTTTTCAATAATCTAACCATTTTCTTCCTTGTCTAAAGCATAGAGAATATTAATCTATTGAAATTATTTCCCTTTAGTTGCAATTTTTTTTTTTAATTTCTAAATTTTAAATTTAAGGGTGTATCAACTCAAAATATTCAAGTTTACTATATACTTATTAGTTCTTTTTTTTCCACAATTTCTCCAGTAAAAATATTACTCCCAATGAATTAAACATGAAAAAGGAATAACTTATCACAGCCTTATGACATGTTTTGTTGAGATAATGTCTCTTTACAATAATCATTTCAAATTTATGTAGTCCTATTACAATTATAAAATTTCCCTGAAAATGTTGTTATACACATAATGAATAAATGATCTCTAATTATATTTGTGAGCTATCCGTACACTTCAACTACTTCTTCAGGCTTCTTAACAATGATAGCTTCAGCTTTACCCCTCACAAAGTCTTCAGTAATTATCACAGATTTTAAATCTGGAAGGTGGTACATAATATCTAAAAATAGTGACTCCTGAAAAGTAAGAAACACATGATTCAATATCAGTACAAATTTTTCTTGTATGCAAATTTGTCTACCATTACTTTATGCAACAAAACAAGATTCCCTTAAAACATAAGTGACAATTTAAACATTTGACATCATAATTGAAAAAAAAATGTTGTGTGATATCAGTAGGTTAATTGAAAACATATCTCAGGTCATTCAGAGACAATTCAGCTGAATGCTCAAAAGGTTTCGTTTCAGAGCACACCTACTTTAATCTATGATTATTAGCTAGATTGATGTTGCTCAGTTTTGGTTTTTTTTGGGTTTTTTTTTTTTAATTTTTTGCTTGTCTTTTTTCTTTTCAATTTAGCAATGATCTTTATAACATTAATATTTTTTTAATCGAACTTGTCAATAATAATATAAGTCTATTTTGATAAAATTTAGTTTTTCTATCCTCTATCAAATGAAGGAACTTACCATTATAGCTCTCAGTCCTCTGGCTCCTACTTTCTTTTCAAAAGCTTTCTCTGCTATTGCCTTTAAGCCACCAGCTTCTATTTCAAGATCACACTGAAAAAATTTAGTCAGATTTTTATTAAATGATAATACTTTGACTTATAATGGTTTACTTTTACAAATTGTAACTTTTTTGACTTCATTGGCACTCAAACCACATTTTCTTATATCTATACAATTTTCGAAAACAAAACAAAATTTCTAGAGCAAAGTTAGGTTCTAATAAATTGTTGTGTATTATATTTATAGAATTGATGGGTGCCTATATTTTGCAAAGAAAAATATCTTAGAGATTACATTTCCTGTTCCTAAAAATATCTTAGAGATTACATTTCCTGTTCCTAAAAATATCTTAGAGATTACATTTCCTGTTCCTAAAAATATCTTAGAGATTACATTTCCTGTTCCTTAAAAAAATATCTAAGAGATTACATTTTCTGTTCCTAAAAATATCTAAGAGATTACATTTGCTGTTCCTAAAAATACCTTAGAGATTACATTTCCTGTTCTTTAAACTTATTATTAGACAGTCAAACAATCAACTGACAATATCTTAAAATGTAACATAAATTGAAGAAAAGTACTGTCACAAGTCAACTCTCACTTTCTTAATTGGTTTTTTTTTCAGCAGAATAAACAATAACCAATATTTTATGTTTGAATTTATATCCAAATCAAAATATATTGCAAGTATTATTTGTGAGTGGTTAGTTTCCACTTTGTTTGATATGGTTTACTTACATCATCTAATGCAAACATCTGTTTATACTGTGCTACGATAGAACTCTTCGGTTCGGTTAATATTCTTATCAAATCGTCTACAGTAAGATCTTGGACTGTCGCAATGATTGCTACACGTCCCACAAATTCTGGTAAGAATCCATAGTCTATAATATCTTTTTCCTCAAGTTTTTCACGTAAATTATTTCTCTCTTGAAATTCAACTTCTGCTTTGCTCAGAATTGCTTTATTTTTCTGTGCTTGTAACTCTGTTTCACTTTGAACTTTTGCGGCACCAAGACCAAAACTAGTCTGAAATGTACAATTGTGAATTACACCATGAACAAAGATTGATTGAAAGTTACAAATATAAATTACATGAATATAAATTGGCATAAACATCTTAATTTTGCTTCCCAACTGAAAATCTCCTTTTTAGTTTAATGTGTGCAAATCTATGATTGATTGAGACTTTCTTGTAACTAACTGATGATAAGCTTTACAGTTTTAATCAATTTGCAAAATAACCTCTTAATTTACATGGATTTTCATTTGACCTAAAATTTTCAATTAACCTTTAATACATAAATGTACAATATATCACTTGTATAACATTTAGTGAGGTTTTTCTAAGAATTGCAAAGTACATTCATCAAAGTGAGAATCTCTACCTGACACAAATAAATAATTGCCACAATTATTAACTTTTTACAAATATCCTTAAAGTCTAATTAACTATTTGTAAAAAGTTTGCTGTCTTTCATGAATCATAATATTATTGAAATTAACTAGTGCTTAATTGTTTGTAAAGAATATTTATATTTAAAGAGTAAAGAAAGGGAGATAACAACATACAGAAAAAAAATCTGCTAAGACTATTTCTCTAATTATGTCATAATATTAAATCCTTTATGAATCATTTACTGCTGGGAATTGAGTTAAGGTGGTACCTAACACTACAGGGAGATAACTCTGTAAAGTCAGCTAAATGTTTCAAAAATGTTGTGTTGTAAAGGGAATATTTATAAGCTTCTCAGTAATAAAAATTGGTGTTTGTGAAACTGCTATATAACCTGTGTAATTTTTCTGATAAAATGGTTGGTGCAAAATTTTTGAAATTTTTATATTGGGTCAAAGTAAATATTGGGTAAAAATTTTATGAAGGCTAAACGAGCCAAATTAATTTTAGTTAAAGTGTTAGGCACCACCTTAATTTTATTTTATTTTCATTTACAGTAAGACACACAAACTGATAATAGTTGAGGACCGATTTATAACTTACATCTTTCGAAACTCGTCTGCGGACAATGTCTTCTATTCCAGTAAACGCTCCAGATAATATAAACAGTATGTTGGTAGTATCTATCTGAACAGTTTCTTTGTCTTTTAACCTTTTATTGGATCCTCTATCTTGTGGAATATTAACAACACTACCCTCCAATATTTTAAGGAGACTCTGTTGTACCCCTTCTCCGCCAACATCTCGTACATTTAAACCTGCTGTCTTCCTCAGCTTATCAACTTCATCCAAATACACAATACCTAAAAGGGAAATTTAATCCTTTAGTTTATATACAGTACTGATTTATTTTGATCTTCAGTCAGCTGATATAAGTTTTTTTTTTACTTCAATCTTATTAAAATAAGTTCTCATCACTTGCTCCTCGATTTTTTATATGTCGCCGTGCACACAGCGACATATAAAAAATCAAGGAGCAAGTGATGAGAACTTATTTTAATAAGATTGCCTTTTACTAGTGCATAATTTAAACACATTTAAAGGTAGTTATTGACAAAACATAAATATTGCTGTTGCATGAGATTCACATGCATGGTACCAAGGGAAGGCTGTTTTGAAATTGGTTCCACCTATTGTGGCAAATTAATTTCATTTATTGTTTCACTGTACTTTACACTCATTACTATGTATGTTGAAATTGCCTTCAACAGTTCCCATGTATACTTTATTGAATAGCCTGTACAATTCATCAGATGTGAAGGATTTAAAAAGAGCAGAAAAACATATTTTAATCCTGTAACATGTTTGTGAAGATGCAAGAGCAGAAAAATATACTTTATTCCTGTAACATGTTTGTGAAGTTGTCAAAACATAAAAAAAGAAGAGTTGGTACGACTGCCAATGAGATAACTCTCCACAAGAGACCAAAATGACACAGAAATTAACAACTAAAGGTCACCGTATGGCCTTCAACAATAAGCAAAGCCAAAGTCTACAATATTGTCAGGGCTTGCCATGTCTAATCAATATTCAATGTAATAAAAATATATGAACCAGTGTAATATCATTTTCTTCTTATAGACAAATGTATGAATGTATATGTATAAGTTCAAACAACAGCTTCATGTGAACTCAATCTCAATTTTGTCATACTGCATTTTGGAATTGTAATAATATGGTGATGTTTCTTCAATTTTTTCAAAGTTACAACCATATCAGAAGTAATTAAACATAGGGCGTATTGTATACCTTTGCACTAAAGATCCCAGATCAATCCCCTGTGGTATACAGTAAGTTCTAAAGGTAAAGCATGAAGTTGTTTACAGATACTTTAGACCTGTTAATGTTTTAGACCTTGCAAAAAGTGATGTTTCTGCTCCTTGCCATATAAATGTCAATTATCAAAAGGGAGACAACACTTACCTGTTTGACATTTTTGTACATCTTGTCCAGCATTATGATACAACAACTCTATCACAGATTCTACATCCTCACCGACATACCCAGCTGATGTCAGATTGGTACAGTCCCATTTAGCAAACGGAAGATTCAAACATTTAGCTAGCGTTTCTACTTGAAGTGTTTTACCTAAAATAACAAAATATTTTACAACTTGTTATAGAATTACTAATCAAAGAATTCAAATAGAGAAACATTTTCAACAAGTGACCAAACATCACATTAATTCAAGAATGCCATAGTGCATGAGTTAATTATCAGTGTTGTTCGGTCACTCGTTGAATATTTTTCTCTATCCTGATCTGTGTACCATAGATATAAATAAATGCAATTAGTTACACAGTGGGCAAATATTTAAGGACTATATAACATAGACCTACTTAAAAAAACGTTTTTTCATTGCTTGATATAAAAACGTTTTTTCATTGCTTGATATATATATCAAGCAATGAAAAAACGTTTTTTTAAGTAGGTCTATGTTATATAGATCTAGAGAGATAATTCCAATTGACTTAATAAAAAATTGCACTGAAATTTATAAGGACAATATCAGCCAATCAAATTGCAGGAAATTACTCATAATCAGGATGAAAAAACATTGTTATTGTAATATTCAATATTCAATGTGTAAGGAAAATATATCAATTTAACTTAATAAAAAAAAGTAAATAAATTAGTCCATATTACTTACCTGTTCCTGTTGGACCTATCAGGAACATATTACTCTTTCTAATGAAGGTTTCTACTTCTTTATTTGTTTCTATGATATCTATCTTAGGGTATGGTTGTTGTTGCTGTGGGGTGGTTCCAAGACCAAGAGGACTTGTCTGAAGAGCTTCTGTAAGAAACAATTATTCAATAATGATATAAACATTACCGTAACTGTACAATATTTACCAGCAAAGAATTCATCTCAGTGGAAATACTTCTTTATGTCAGTGTGTGTCTATGGAATAAAATTGAGAATGGAAATGGGGAATGTGTCAACGAGACAACAACCCAACCAAATAAAAAAACAACAGCAGAAGGTCACCAACAGGTCTTCAATGTAGCGAGAAATTCTCGCACGCGGAGGCGTCCTTCAGCTGGCCCCTCAACAAATATATTCTAGTTCAGTGATAATGAACGCCATACTAATTTCTAAATTGTACACAAGAAACTAAAATTAAAATAATACAAGACTAACAAAGGCCAGAGGCTCCTGACTTGGGACAGGCGCAAAAATGCGGCGGGGTTAAACATGTTTGTGAGATCTCAACCCTCCCCCTATACCTCCAACCAATGTAGAAAAGTAAAAGCATAACAATACGCATTTTAAAATTCATTTCAAGAGAAGTCCGAGTCCGATGTCAGAAGATGTAACCAAAGAAAATAAACAAAATGACAATAATACATAAATAACAACAGACTACTAGCAGTTAACTGACATGCCAGCTCCAGACTTCAATTAAACTGACTGAAAGATTATGATTTCATCATATGAACATCAGGCACAATCCTTCCTGTTAGGGGTTTAGTATCATACCATCATAACATATATGAGAAGAACATAACCCGTGTCATGCCAACAACTGTTTTTAGAATAAATGTGTTTAGTTCCGACGCAAAGACCTTATCAGTGACTCAATATTAACGCCAAAATATGCAATCTTTAATGACTTGACAACAGTATCGTAATTATATCACTTCTTAATAAGTCTATTCAAAGGTTTTGTTAGTTTATGAGGTGAATACTGACACCTTTGTGCTTTATAAAGAATATTTCCATAAAAAATTGGATGTGAAATACCTGAACGTATAAGAAGTCTGCATGTTGAGCTATATTTACGAATGATGTCTTTATACCGATGATAAAATTTAGTAAATGTTTTGACTAGTTTGTGATATCGAAAACCCTGGTGTAATAATTTTTCAGTAATACATAAATTTCTCTCGTTAAAATCTAAAACATTGTTGCATACAGGAGCGAATCGTACAAGTTGAGATATATAAACACCGTAAGATGGTGACAAGGGAACGTCACCATCTAAAAACGGATAATTAACGATAGGAAATGAAAAATCATCCCTTTTATCATAAATTTTAGTATTTAGCTTTCCGTTAGTGATATAGATATCAAGACCGAGGGTCATTGTTAGTATTAGCTTTATTTAAAGTAATTTCACCAGGATAAATTTCATTTATATACATACTGAAGTCGTCATTATTGAGAGCCAAAATATCATCCAAATATCTAAAAGTATTATTAAATTTGTTTATCAGATGTTGTTTTGATGGGTCTTTGCTTATTTTTGTCATAAATTGTAACTCATAACAATACAAAAAGAGGTCCGCAATAAGTGGTGCACAGTTAGTCCCCATTGGAATTCCGATAATCTGACGATATACGGAATCCCCAAAGCGAACAAAAATGTTATCTAGTAAAAATTCAAGGGCATATATAGTATCAAAGCATGTCCAATTAACATAGTTTTTTTGTTTATTGCTACTAAAAAATGACCTAAAAGAGTTTGAACATATATATTCACATTCTGATTTTTTGAATGCCCATTTAATTAGGTGTGTGATTTTTTTCTTAATGAGAATGTGAGGCAATGTGGTATACAGGGTAGAAAGCTCAATCATTTTCTGTAGTTTGATTAATTCAAAAGAGACACTGAAAATATTGTAATTCATAAGCTTTTGATTACTTGAAATTCCTGCTTACAAAGATGTAAACAGGACCTGATTTTTTACATATTTTAATTATTCTGTGTTAGGAACACACACAGTCACAAGGCTCCTCAAAAATCAAAATACGGTGTTTGATTGACATATAACTCTGGCTATAAGTTATCTTTACACAACATAGACCCAAAAATTAATCTTTCTTTTAAGTTGTCATACAAAAAATATAGATTTTTTTTACTTTCTTATATAATACAACGTCATGCAACCAACCAGCTCAATATAAAATGTATGTAAGCAACCAAAAAAAAACAGTTGTTCATGTATGTGTAATTCTGCATTTGTAAAAAACAGATGAATGGACATTGCCAATTATACCAAATACATTTGCAGCAATGACAAATAAATTAAACTCCTGTGTTAAAATCATGGCATGATTATTAGCTACAGTGAACTCCCATCTGAAATGTTATTTAAAAGTTCTAATGTATCAGAAACATTGTAAACGCCTGCAAAGAAAAATAAATATCAGAATACATACTGAATATCATAAAACAATGTGCATGATGATTGAGAAAGTTAGAACAATTTTTATGATGTAAAAGAAGAGAGAAAGATAGAAAGAAATAAGGAGAAATGTTCATACTTTTACCATAACCCTCATGTCTGTTGGTGAGCTTAGAGGAAGTGGTTGTTGTCCCTGGTACCAGAATCAATGAGTCTGTATGAGAAGACATCAGAAAGAACGTAAAGATGGTATCAAGATCAGAAAAGACACAAAGTGTGAAGAAAAATGTAAATAATGAAGAAGAAAGGATAAAATATGGTAAGAGATTTAAGAAAGTTGAATAAATCAGATATTACTGGAAAGAAATTGTGAAACACTGAAAATGTTTTCTACAACAATTTATTTAATTAGTGGTGAAAATTTTTAAGATGATAAAATATAGAGTAAAATTTTCAGTTGTATAACGATTATATTCTCAATTCAGTCTCAATTGCTTCAATAAAACTTATCTGCAAGTTTTGATTTCAAGATTCAAGATTCAAGATTCAAAGTCTTATTTAGAGTCGATATTCAATAAACTACATAAACGCAAGCTCTAGTGAGCTTTTCAAATCAACTTGATTTAAATATAATGACTTCCTTCTCATTCAATAACTTTTCAAGTAGGACTTAAAGCAGGGGCAATGATCAATGGTCATGTATTTGGCCATTATATCTATCTATGAACATGC
Source organism: Mytilus trossulus (assembly GCF_036588685.1). Taxonomy (NCBI): domain Eukaryota; kingdom Metazoa; phylum Mollusca; class Bivalvia; order Mytilida; family Mytilidae; genus Mytilus; species Mytilus trossulus. The sequence continues at coordinate 20,696,262 of NC_086376.1, forward strand.
TATTTATATTTTTCTGTACAATCTGCCATATATTCATAAGTATATATACAGATTCAAGTTTTATAAAGTGAACAAGATATAAAACTATGCTATGAAATTTAAGATTGCTGCACTATCAAAGAAAGAAATTTGAGAAACAATGTCTTAGAGAAAATTACATAAGTATACAGTAAAGAAAGTGGAAAAATGTGTATCTTCATTGCTACACTATCAAAGAAGAAATTTTTAAACAATGTATAGAAAATAACATAAGTATCCAGTAAAGAAAGTGGAAAAAACATGTATCTTCATAAACTCAATAAAACTACTTATTTTCTTTTTACATTGATGGTGTCCAAGTGTGTGACAGATTAGTTTTAAGAATGACAAATGAAAGTAAATAATAAACCTAGATAATGATAGATAGCCATAACAGAAGTAGAAGTCGTACTCATTTTTTGTGCAAGTAATTTTTTCTCTCGTTTCGATATCTTTTCAAACTTTCCTGTCCCTAGAAATAGAAGAAATGAGTATGATACAGAGAAAAGACAAATAGAAAGATGATAATGAAAAGGCTGAAAAAGATAAGAAAATATGATGAAAAAGAAAATGGTATAATGTGTGGTAATGGTAGAAGCCACAGAAGAAAAGACAGAAAAAGATAGAAAATATTTCATACATATAGTATGATATACCATGTATACTCACTCAGTACATGTACAAATCAATAAACTCTAGCATAGACAAGACAGAAAGGAGATAATTACATCTTGTTAAAGAGAATACAAAGAGTCTGTATCCCTCAACTGAACAGCACAACAAATTAAAAGGAAAAGTATTGCCACAATTTCATAATAATTAGAATGAATACTCATCGAAATGAGAACAACAAGAATGTTACCATTGAAATTTTATAATATCATTCAATGACAAAAAGGAAAGAAACTTTTCCAATATTTAAAAAAAAATATTTCAGAGCTGAATGTCTAGAAAGTTTTACAACATTAATTGGCAGTATAGATTTCAACAGGACATGAAGAATGTAGAAGAGAGGAACTACATTTTGTAATATCAAACCCTTGTTATTGTGTGTCAAATATTAATCATGATAACATCGATGTTACTTATGATCTGATTTGCTACAGACCTTCTAAAATTCAAACTGACCATTATTCCGTGCGTTCATCGTGTATCGTGCGTGTTGCGTGCGTGCATCGTGCGTGTATCGTGCGTGTACCAATCGTGCGTTCATCATTCATCGTTCCGTGTATTTTCCGTGTAGCGTGCGTGCATCGTGTATTCTTAATCGTGTATCGTGCGTGTATCGTGCGTGTATCGTGCGCTCATCAATCATTCATTCTCAACCGTGTATCGTGCGTGTATCGTGCGTTCATCAATCATTCATTCTTAACCGTGTATAGTGCGTTCGTCAATCGTGTATAATTGTGTATATCAGATAATGTGCATTTGTCAAACGTTCATCTCTAATTGTGTAACGTTCATACATTGCGGTTTTTATATGATAGTCGGTTAAAGACCTCACCAAAGCTTATATTTCGCACGGTTAAAGTATTATATATTTGTTCCGACTTTAAATAAAACTTACAGTCATACCTGAGACTACTATAACTATGTGTTATAGTAGTCTCAGGTCATACTTACTTTCTTGTGAACACTAATTAACATCATCGTACATAACGTTCATACAGATTCATGACTTTTTGTGTAAATATTTTATCATCTGTAAATATTTCGAGGTTATTCAGTGAATCTTGGCTGGGACTACACATTTTGATAAAGTGATATATGTTTTACGTACAAACAATAACATGGTATTGACATTTCTACGACAGAAGAGTTAAAATTGTAATTTCTATTCCACTGAGCGAAATGGACTTAAAAATATACTGTTGGCCAACTGTTATTTGATAAAAAAAATTCTGTCAATTAAAAACAAAAGTGCTTTTGCAAAATTTAGATGCGGGGTAGCTCTACTAAAAAAATGAAACTGGAAAGTATGAAAGAAAAGAAGTCCACGAGATGACATGTGTTGTAGCGCTAGCTCTACTATTGAAGATGAACTTCATGTCATTATAAAATGCCCATTATATGTTAAAAAAGACAAATGTTATACATTTTAATGAACATTTTAACCTATCATTATCAGATGGCGAAAGTTTTATATTTTTATTTAATAACGGCAATGTTGCTGGTTTAGTCAAAAACACCAACAATATTTTATTTAAAAGAAACTATACAAATCCTTGGTTGAACCATATGCTAGATTATAATTCTTCGCTTATTTGGCCAATTCATATGCTTCTAAGATATTTTCAAATATTTGAGTTGAAATTGATAAATCCATATTATAAATATTTTGTCTTAGTTTCTGATGGTCACGTGCACGTAATGCGGTACGTCTAAACACTGCTAAGGACTCCTTAGTGCACTAAGGACTATACAATGCCACTAAGGACTAGAAGGAGTGTTGTTATGTGTATTATTTTTACATATTATGTTAGAGATTGATATTTAATGCATAAATTACAAATTTTAAAGAAAAATAATCATAAATAAACAAGATATTCAACATCATTTAGGCACGTGCCCGTTTTTCTTTGATATGCCGAAAATCAATGAACCGTTTGACACGTGCCATACGACATAACGACTGATTAAACAATCATAATCTTTTTATTTTAAGTAATAAACGATTGTATCGAAAATTTATGCTTAATATTTATAATTAAATGTATTGTTCTTATTAAAATTAATTAAAAGAGCAAATAATTTTGTTTTTGTTTTACTTCTTTCCCGACAAAGTTATTTGCCACAACGGTGCACGACTGGCACGACTTTGATTACAACTAAATGACTAATAAGTTAGAGTGTGGTCAGCTTGTTATGCAAGAGATACGAAGACAAAAGGAATAGATATATTTATAAGTGTTTTGTTTTTTTATTTTAATTTTGACAAAGATGCGTGCATATACAAATGGTTTCACTAAAAAATTACGATGGAATTGAGAAAAAAAATCATGTGGCTTCATCGGGGTTTTCAAATAGTTTGATATCTGTTTACAAAGGCTTCACACGGTAGTTTTTTGTTTGTATATGTTCCACATTTATTTTTTTCTAAAAGTAAAAGAAGTTGACACAAGAATGTGTCCCAAGTACACGGATGCCCCACTCGCATTTTCATTTTCTATGTTCAATGGACCGTGAAATTGGGGTAAAAACTTTTCTAATTTGGCATTAAAATTAGAAAGATAACATCAAAGGAAACATGTTTACTAAATTTCAAGTGGATTGGACTTGAACTTCATCAAAAACTACCTTGACCAAAATCTTTAACCTGATGCGGAACGAACGGACAGACGAACGAACAAACGGACCCACAGACTAGCAAACATAATTCCCCTCTACTATTGTAGTTGGGCCAGGAACATATATATTGTTAGATATACTGTTCCCAGGTGGGGCATACAAAATAATAAAAATGTTTTACATATTGTACGAAATAATTGATGAAATAATGACCATGTGGTATCGTGTGTGCTTTACTCACTGTTGAAAGCCCGAAATATATTGCTCAAACAGGTCATATATCAAGTTAGCGTGGTTGCATGAAGTATAAAAATGCATAAAATTTTAATGTGCGTATTGTTATCGTTTACTTTTCTACATTGGCTAGAGGTATAGGGGGAGGGTTGAGATCTCACAAACATGTTTTACCCCGCCGCATTTTTGCGCCTGTCCCAAGTCAGGAGCCTCTGGCCTTTGTTAGTCTTGTATTATTTTAATTTTAGTTTCTTGTGTACAATTTGGAAATTAGTATGGCGTTCATTATCACTGAACTAGTATATATTTGTTTAGGGGCCAGCTGAAGGACGCCTCCGGGTGCGGGAATTTCTTGCTACATTGAAGACCTTCTGCTGTTGTTTTTTTCTATGGTCGGGTTGTTGTCTCTTTGACACATTCCCCATTTCCATTCTCAATTTTATTCTCTTATTGGTTTCGTTTTGACAAGTAATACATTGCTTATTGTCTTCATATATGAAAATAAATTTTGAATAGTGCACCACAAGAAACAAACTAAAGTGTTCCAGCTCTATACCAGTCTATAATCTTCAAACACATGTCCGTCGCCGCCTGTCATCACATTCAAGCACCCTTTCAAGAAATAATATTACAATATAGAGATACTTGTACAATACACAGTTCCATTATAGATATTGTGTCCGACCACATGAAAAATAAAATTGGTTCCAACGACAAAAAACGCTACGAAGTATTAGATTATTCAATTTTCGGTTCTACCGGACTTATCACAGCCAAAGATCAAGATGAGTTTAATGAAAAAGCAACAAACAATATATGTATAAATGTGAAATAAATATTTAAAAGATATATATTTCAGTCACTTATTAATATGAACATCAAATATAAATCTGACATTAGATATATTGCTCTTGTGACAAATTTATTATTTACAAGAAATATACACTTGAGAAAATACTACTTCATTCTGATTTTTTTTTATAAAATTTCAACAGCAATTCATTTATCCCACTTTACCAAACTTGTCGATTAAACAAAATAGATAGCAGGATTCCCGTGTAATCAGTTATATAATTTGACACGTGTCAAACGGTTCATTGATTTTCGGCACATCAAAGACAAACAGGCACGTGTCTAAAATATGTTGAATATCTCGTTTATTTATGATTTTTTTTCTATAAAATTTGAAATTTATGCATAAAATAACAATTTCTTCCATAATATGAAAAGAAATTACATGTAACAGCACCCCATCTAGTCCTTAGTGGCATGTAATCAGTCCTTAGTGCACTAAGGACTCCTTAGCAGTGTTTAGACGCACCCCACGTAATGTTGTTCCATTGAGAAAATACTATATACAAGATTGTCGGGTAAATGTGGATTGCGGATTAAAATGTTAAATGTCAAACTTGAATTAACAAATTAAACTGAGGTGAATTAACACGTATATGTATATCCTCTTCAAAAGTGTTTGAAATCTCTGTTCTGAATTTCATTTAAACTAAGCTAAATATGTTTTGTGGAAAATTGAATAAAAATAAAAATTATATGAAGACATTAATTTTTTTTTAAGTAAACAAATATAAGATCAGGCAAATATATCATGTATCATTATATTCCTTAAGAAGGATTTTAAATTGAGGAACTTTTAAAACTTGTAATTAAATTTACAAGTTAAGATATAATCTTGGTTTTTTTATAAAATAGTTTAAAACATGGTATTATCATAACAAGTCTTTATTTGAATGAAATAAATATGGAACACTTTCACGGATTCATTTTTCATTGTGTTCATGGTTGCCTATCAATAAAACCGTTTAAATGTATGTCTAAAAGATTAGTATCCGAAAAAATAATTCACAATAGTATGTTGCTAAATAGGTTGGTCCCCTCCGTAAAACATTCAGTAAGCCTTCGGAATATACAAATATTAAGGTATTGTCAAGAATTTCAATAACGGCCGGGAAACAGACTACATGTAGCTGTTAACCTTCTATGATTATTAAAAAATGACGGGTGGTTTTTTTAAGAACGTCTAAACACTGCTAAGAAGTCCTTAGTGCACTAAGGCATTGACTATGCTACTAAGGACTAGAAGGAGTGCTGTTATATGTATTATTTTGATATATTATGTTAGGGAATACTATTTAATGCATACATTTCAAATTTTACAGAAAAATATTCGTAAATAAACGAAATATTCAACATTATTTAGACACGTGCCGGTTTTTCTTTGATATGCCGAAAATCAATGAACCGATTGACACGTGCCAAATAACGTAGCAACTGATTAAACAATCACGATCTTTTAATTTTAAGTTATTTAAAACAATTGTATCGAAAATATTAATATTTATAATTTAATGTGTTATTCTGATCAAGTTAAAATGATAAAAGGACAAATAATTTTGCTGTTGTTTTATATCTATCCCAACAAAATTGTTTGCCATATATGCACGACTTTGGTGTGCGCTAACTTATAAGTAAGAGTGTGATCAGCTTGTTAAAATGTTAATGTAAGATATACGAAGACAAAAGGAATATATATATTTATAAATGTTTTGTTTTTATTTTAATTCCGACATAGTATCGTGCATATACAAATGGTTTCAATAAAAAACGTATGTCAGAAGGAAGTCTGATATTTATGTTTTTGTCAAGTCTTCGACTTTACTCGAAGAGGCGAGACTAAGCGATCCTACATTCCGTCGGCTTCGGCGGCGGAGGCGTCTACAAATATTCACTCTGTGCTTAAAGCTTTTGAAATTTTAATAACCGTCTCTAAAACTATCTTGGATTTCTACCAAACTTGGACAGAAGCTAGTTTATGATCATAATATAGTATCAAGAAGTTTTTAACCATTATTAGATTGGTTTTTACCAAACTTGGTAATGAGTTTCTTCCAATGAAAAGATAGTATCAACAGGAATATTTGATTGATATTTTTCCTAATATTTGTCGAGCTTGCGATTAACAGAAAGAATAGGCGAGACACTGGGTTCCGCGGAACTCTTACGATTTTTTTAACAAATTGTCTGTTTAACATATTGTATGAGATAATTTATGAAATAATGACTGTGGTATGTTCATTACTCACTATTGAAGGCCGTGGGGTGACTTATGGTGAAAACTTCTGTGTCATTTTATTTCTTGCGATGAGTTCTCTCATCCCCAATCATACCACATCTTTTTTCTGATTATTAAAACTTCAACATGTACTTTCAAACACTTAAAGAACGATTGTACGATTGTGTATTACTGACCTCGTAACCAGCTTTAACATGTTTATTTGTGGACAAGTATCATTTGCGAATCTATAAAACACGTATTCAAAATGGCGATTAACTGGAAACCACAAAGTACTAGTATTCCAGAATTTGTGAAAACGCTCCACGAACAAGTCAAACGGACGACGGACGACGACGAAGCAATACCATTATACGAACGCAAAATGTGTATGCGGTCTTTTAAATACCGACATTAGATATATTGATCTGTTGACAAATTTATTATTTACATGAACAATTTACAAAAGTACACTTGAGAAAATAATTCTTCGTTCTGATTTTTTTTTTAACAACTATTCATTTATTATATATAAATTACCCAACCTTAATCGATCAACGTTAGCACAACAGATAGGAGGATCCCCGTGTAATCAGACCAGACAGAAGCTAGCAAACAATAAGCCAGCGAACAATAAACGACAGAACCACCATACAAGCATTTATAGTCAACTTAATCAGAAAGGGTTCCCATCATCGGACGGGGAATATGAAGGCTTCCAAGAATGAACAAGTGACATGTCTGACTCTGAACAGTTAGTAAACGGACTACCGACATCGACCGCTTGTTCTTGATATTTTAAAACTGCATGCATATACGTATACTTTTATGATAGTGATGAGCTTTTGTGTCTGACGAAAACTAAATTCCTGCATGGTTATATCTTGCCATACGTTTATATTGGTTTGGTAGGTGATCACTCAAAATCGTTATTTAAAAATTCTGTTTATTAGATGTCGATTCACGTCAATACCGAAATTTCGGTTTTATCTTTTACAAGTTTATAACACGGAGAAGCTTTGAAGGTACATCACTCCTATTTTGTTTGGATGTAAACCATCGATGTTTACAGCAATATCAAAGAATAAGATGATGATGGTAGAAAGAGCTATGGGCGTGTGCCAAATATTACATGCATATCGGACCATGAGTTGTTAATCTGTAATAGAAGATTTCCAATACAACCATATTGAGAAGGAATGTTTACATGCTATACTCTCGTACTAAAGTATGAAGGAGTTCTTGTGTCGTTCACTTTAGACACACATCTTTAATGATATTTAAAAAAAAGACAGAACCAATTTAAAGTCATTTTCCCTATTTTTTAATATAACTATAAGTCTTTTATATGGCAAGAATATCCCTATTTAGCGGACAAGCAGTTTATTCTTTTTTCTGTTATTGAATACCAAGAAAGAAAATATTTACCCTTGGAAAAAAATGTGTAAACAGATTTTTATTTTATCAAATCTTTTTTTTTTAAACTATTTAGATTTTTATAAATAGTATTCTTTACACCAGAAATGTTATTTATAAACAAGCGTATGAGTTTTAGTAATATTGACTAGTTTATATCACTATCGGACACGCAAGACAGTCTGAGAGATGTATATTATACAGTACACCCGACAGGAAATCGCTTGAATACCTGGAGTGTCACCTCACAATACCTTTGGGAGTAATACCTTTAGCCATGCAGGTGATCAGACAAGGGAATGTCCGAATTTATCAAAATAAGTTTAATACATTAAAGAATTATGAACAAATTAGATTTTCGTAAACAATTTTTACGGAACACTTATTTATGATAATTTATGACTTTGAACTATGACTTTTTAACCAATTCCCATATAAACAGTTAAAAACGACATGCAGACCTTGGTTACTTACAAAAAACTGTTTTCCGTATCAAATTAGTAAGTCGGATAATACAACCGTACGATTGACAAGATATCCATTCGCAATTACGACTACTGTTTTGGTCTTTTGTGGTTCATAGACATATCGTGGCTAAAACGGAAAAGATGGTCAAAGATGGTCAAATTGGCGGAACGCAGAGAATTGATACTCTAATTTTAAAATCGATGGTGATCTCTTGTCTAGCAGAATAAAATTTAATATCAATGAATTTGAGCATTTTTATACAGAATAATCAATTTTTGATTTTTTTTGCGGAGTTTCCCTTTAAGCTAATAGTAAAATCTCGGGGGAAAAATGCATCTTTTCCCGATATTTCACAGTTTGACGTCGCGCAAAATAACATTTACGGCAGCAATTTTAAATGTGTCAAAAAAAAAAAGAATTCTTCAATTATTAAGTAAGAAAATTTCTGTCAAAAAATTATTATAAAGGACACTTTTATTAAGGAAATCACAACTAATTGAATAAAATGGAGGAATGAAATGGAGAATGTGTCAAAGAGACAACAATCCGACCAAAGAGCAGAAAATGGTGCGTCTAACCAGGACTAAGGACTCCTAAGTGCACTAATGAGAATATGGTACTAAGGACTAAAAGGGGTGCTGTACAATGTAAACACATTTCTTATCTAGATAGATATTGATATTTAATGCATATATTCAAATTTAATCAATAAAAGATCACAAATTATAATAGAAGATTCATAGAACAACGTCTGTGCCGGTTTTCGTTAATTTTTCCGAAAATCACTAAACTATAATAAGACACGTGTCAAATTACATAACTGATACATTGTAACACTATTTCCTTAAACAAACAAAAAATATTTGGATAAGAAAATTATCCTGACATTTAGATATATTTACCATAAAAATATGTTTTAAATTTTTAAAATATCATTTTATATGCATCGGTTTATGATTAAATGAAAAAAATTAAAAAAATTGTTAAGCTATTTTTTTTTATTCCGGGAAGGAAAATAATGTTTGAATCGAGAAAAATAGCCCCTCCCCTATACATGCTCACTAATTTACCTAAGTGGGGGCTTAAATTTGGACACCGATCGCGAGGCCTGACTGCCATAAAAAAAACAGATTACGAACAGCAAACAGTGGATACACCAATTGATATGTACATGTATGAAAGACAACGACGGACACAAAATGATTGCAATGTAAAATTTCAACTACATGTACCATTAAGATCGATTTTTCAAATCTCCTTATCAAATTAGACCTGCATTTTATATAAAAAAAAACACATGGGATATCTATTACCGTTTGGTTTCAAATTGGAATTAAAAATATCATTTCCCCAAAGAGTTTTAGGTAACACCCCGAGAATCTCACCTCCTACAAATTTGAAGTGTCAGGATGTTTGGAAATATGTATGAATTTTCTTACATACTTGAAACTGTATATAAGGAATAAAAAAAATCAGTATGTTTACTGTACAAACAAACAACAGTCACCAATTGTGTCAGTTATATTGTTTAATTCATTTATTACTGAGAGAAAAATTTGATTAATTGATTATTCAGTGGTTGTTTAAACGTCCAGTGGCAAACGTTTCATGCATATTCAGGACGAAAAGTCCTTTCAGAAGTATATAATGAAGTATTTGATAACAAATGTTTAAATTTTCCAATTGTTTGGTAAATGTCGTTTTCTTAGCTAGTTCTAATTAATTTGTACGAATCAAATTTTCTGACAAAATAATATCTTTTGCTCTAAATTAACATATACGATTCTGATGGATAACAATGGATAATATAAGGAACATTGTAACTTACATATAAAAAAAAGAGATTATGATTGTTTAATCAGTTATTTTGTCAGTTCGCTCGTGTCAGTCGGATCACTGATTTCCGGCAATATCAAGGAAAAACCGACACGTTCTAAATAATTTTCAACTACTCATTTATTGGTGAAATTAACCTAATATGCCCTGTTGATAAGTATATACATGCATGTACAGAACTAGAAAAATTTGCAGTGCATGTTAACATAAAAGAATCAAATAATTTCTGCTATGCTTGTAGTGAATACAAAAACAGCTTACTATTTTTTTTAGATATATACATATAAACCGTCAAAGTGAAAAATTATATAACATGAAAATAAAAATACATAGATCATTCGTTTGTTGCAATCAATTATATCAAACATGTAGTTGAAATAATTTTTAGAACCAGTCACTGTCTATAGATATAATGCGTCGGGCATTGTATGCATGAAAATAAAATTTAGATATTTAACTGTATGAAATAAAATTAGTTTAGGGTTTCGCGGAACACAATGTCTCGCCTTCGTTTGCCGTAAACTTGACCTCTCAGGCTGAACTTTAATCAAGACACTATATTTTGATTGGTAGGAGCTTCTGTCTAAGTTCAGAAATATTTCCGGTGCCTATAAAATAGCCGACTTTAATTTAGTTATTTGAATCTGAGCTGGCAAAATAGCATATTATATATTATGCTGGTATCGTCAAAACAGCTACAAGTATTGCCTTTAATTACAATGCATATAAATTTTAAATACTATTCTAAATATTAATAGCTTTGAGACTCGTGTGCGTTCGTTGTTCATTCGTCAATGAATCATTTAACGTGCGTGTATCGTGCGTGTATCGTGTATTTATCATTCATCGTGCATCGTGCGTGTATCGTGCGTTCATCATTCATCATTCATTTTGCGTTAATCCTTCGTGTAACGCTCATCGCTCATCGTGCGTGTATCGTGTATCGTGCGTGTACCGTGCGTGTATCGTGCATTCACCGTGCGTGTATCGTGCGTGCGTGTATCGTGCGTGCGTGTATCGTGCGTGTGGTCAGTTTGAATTTTAGAAGGTCTGTACCATTTTTCTTAAGAATTTTTTTTTTTTTTATATAATGCAAATAATAATATTTTGACAAACATTCCTACAAAACTGATTCCACAGAGGAAGCTTTGTTACCACTGATGGAATACTATTCCCATTACATTTTTTAACTTCTAAGGAAACAAGAATGTGTCCACAGTACACGGATGCCCCACTTGCACTATCATTTTCTATGTTTAGTGGACCGTGAAATTGGAATAAATTCTCTAATTTGGCATTAAAATTAGAATGATCTTATCAAAGGGAACATGTATACTAAGTTTCAAGTTGATTGGACTCCTACTTTATCAAAAACTACCTTGTCCAAAAACTTTAACCTGAAATTTGCACTATCATTTTCTATGTTCAGTGAACCGTAAAATTGGGGTCAACACTCTAGTTTGGCATTAAAATTAGAAAGATCATATCATAGGGCACATGTATACTAAGTTGCAAGTTGATTGGACTTTAACTTCATCAAAAACTACCTTGACCAAAAACTTTAACCTGAAGCGGGACAGACCGACGGACAAACAGACGGTACAACGGACGCACAGACCAGAAAACATAATGCCCCTCTACTATCGTAGGTTGGGCATAAAAAGAAGATTCTGGATAGTAATTCATATAAGTTTAAAGTTATAAAACATGAAAGTTATTTATTTGTTAATACAAATGTATATATATACTAACTACAAGTATTTGATCCACAGCCAAATATTGACAAAAAATATTTTACCTTGATATTGGGTCTGGAAAGGGACCACCTTTCCTGAATTTCCTAGGAATGCTGAAACAAACAAAAATATAAATCCTGTTATAACATTGATAGTGTTACCAGTTAAATTATCATATCTTCATCATCACTGGAAATTTAATCTAGAATAAGCAATCTTGAATCTTGACAAAATGTACTAAAAATTCTAAAGAACAATCCTATTTTTTCACACCTCTTATAAACTATAAAATTGGGTTATAAACCAATGAGACAGCAACTAAGCTAACAAATGAAAAAAAAAAAAAAAAAAAGATTTCACAAACTCAGTGTGTTAAATTAAGTTTGTCCAGTGTATTTGGTAATGCAAGTAGTTTTAAGATCTTGTAGAGAAATACTTTATATCAAAATCATTAAGGTCTTATTAATCATAACCATTAAATGTGATGCTAACTATTTTCCATGTACATGTATAAGCAAATTTGTGTACAATACCTCTGAACTGCAATTCAAAGTCCTTCATTTTGACATCTGTTTCCACCTGTGCAGTTTTCTGTTGTTGTTCACTCATTATCTTCTGAATCTTTCTGGCATGTTGGTACACTTGTGTAGCTAGATATTTCTTACATTTCTTCTGTCCTATTACATGCTGGTCCAAAAACTTGTGAATCTGTTAAAATAAACATTTTTAAAGTCATTGCTACTGATTTCTTTTTGAGTAGTGTACTTTTATTAGATATTACAGTACATTTTATAATGTGTTGTTCTATCATATATACATGATGTATATGTATGGCTTATATTGGATTTTTATTTTATTTGATAAGAATTGGAAGACGCCACTCTTGGTGGTGAAACATGTCAACCAGAATAAGCTCTTATCATGCGGTAATTAATGGGTGTTGTTGTCTATATTGTAGTTTTAAGAATTGGAATAGTAAGGCAAGAGTTTGTCTTACTGTTTGAACACTTTCAGACACTGCAGACTTCCTACTTTGGTTAACAATGGTTTAGAGTTCTAACCACACTGATTGGTCATCTTTCAATGTACTGGTATATTAAAATAACAAGAATACAAATTATACCCCAGGCAAACAAATATATTCATTAAGAATTGTTCATTTCTTAGTATCTTACATCTTCAGGCTTGTAGTTGACCGTGATTTCTGGTTTAGGTGGTTTTGGTGGTTCTGGGGAACTAATTGGTTCTACTATGATGCTGGCTTTACAGTCCTCGTTCTGGCAAACCAATACCGAAAATTTCTTTTCTGTAAACAAACAAAAGTTTCCACATTAAATACATTGTTTTCAAAAGCCCATTCCACTAGAAACGCAGCAACCCATTATAAACTACATTCCTGTAATCACCCCAATATGAAAATAGTAAGCTATAAAATTTCGAAATGACAACATGTAAACCATGAAATTCTATAAAGGAAGTCACAATTTTCTCACTCATATAGCAGTAAAGTAACTTAAATCAAAAATCTTAATACATATTAAAGCTGGAATCATTATTGTAAAAAAAAGTCTAAAATTCTGAACTGTAATCAAAGATCTGTCCACTGAAAAATATAATTCAACTTTGGCTTCCCATTGATAAACAATGGAACTGTATTCACAAATTAACCAGATATGTAAATACATTTGAAGTACCCTATCAATGCCTAATTTTTGTATTATTTTTTTTATAACTATTCAAGACATGTTTGACAACAAAATATTTAAAAACAAAATAAATATCTGCATATCAACATGATACCTTATAGCGGGTTATTTTCCAGGGGTGTAAATTTAAAAGGATAGAACAAAATCACCAAAATAAATTCTACCAATTTTATTCTACCAATTTTAAAGTGAACATGCAAAGATATTGATAAAAGTTTTTAATCCGCAAAAATGATAACCACCAAAATATTTCGTTTACTTTATTCAATTAAAATTTAAAATCGTGAAATTTACACCCTCGAAAATAACCCACTGTTCAGTAATTGCAAAACTAAACTGGTCATTTGTAAATTTTTAACAATTTGATCTGATTGCAAAACTTATTCAACCAATTGCATTTTAAATTTCATGGAAACATCATTTAAAGACATACAATAATAAACTTACCTTTACCAGCTAAATCATATTTATTTTCGTGGCCACATTTATGACACTTAAAGGATTTTATGTCACCAGGTGGTTTGAAATTTTTTCCTCCTCCACCTCCTTCCTCCCCACCTCCGCCATCTTTCCCGGTACACATAAATCGATAACTGCCTGGGGCAGCACTTATTTGTTGCCATACTTTGAAAATTCTTACATCAGAAACCCTCTGCACACAAACTGTAAATAAAAACATAATATAACTGTTTTGCAACAAAGGACGTTGTCTTAGCTATATTATAAACATTGCAGTATTTTACAGTAAAAACTATGTACATTTTGGAGTCATGCCTTCAAGGCAGCTCTGAATGTCTCAACTGTCGTGCCAAACCATACTGATGTAAGTATATTGTTCCATCCCTAATACTCCATTTTTACTCCTTGGAAATAAAGATTGGCCAAAGAAATCTGTTTTGGTTCTTTCTTGGTAGAAGATGTCTGTGACCTTTTATAGTATTTTACTTTAATAATCTTCTGTTGTTTATTCAAATTACATTTACCACAAAATTTATATTTTTATTTTAACTGTTTTTAAATTGCTGTACATGTTCTTATTGACTCTTATGTGACACCTTAATTTTGCCAATTTCATATATCAATGACTCACACCATTTCCATTAGCAAAACAATTTTTTGACTATACATACAGTATGCTGTTTGAGGTCACCAAGATGTTAATTTGTCAAACTGAATCAGTGTATGCTGAACTTAGAAGATTGATGTGCAGCTCTCACTTGCCATTTTTTTGGTCTACATGTATATAAACAGATTTCTTACGCACGATATTGAATTCTAATTATATAACTATTTCAGTTTAATCATTAATCATATTTATCTCAGCTCAGCTGCAATTGTATAATATAAAGGAAAATCATCTAAATCAACACAATTCCTCTATTTACTCAATTTGCTTTTCTAACATAGATTTTAAGCCATTTAAATCCATGAATGACCTAAGAGTAGGGAAGGAGGGGATGACATTCCAAATTTCAGGAAAAATGATATGCTGAATCCAGAATTCCAAAAAAGCATTCTATCCTAACCGGCCTGATTTCCCCAAAAATAATCATAAATTCTCCACAATTATGACAATAAACCTGATACATGTCTAACTCCTGAATTCCAGCAAAAATAAAGACTTATTAAAGAGAAAAGTCTATGAGTATGATGCAAGATTTTTTATATTAGTTGTTATGGTTATCGACTTTGAACTAGATGTCAGTAACAACATGAACAAGTTCTCTCAAATCTCTACTTAGTGTCTTTTCGTTGTTGGGATGTACTTATACCTGGTCTCTTCCACAAGTTTTTGTTATATCATATATCATATGTACATTGTATTTCACCTGATTTTTATAGTTCATTCTTATAAGTGGTACTGGTTACACCACTGTCCTTTATTAGGGGACCGTTGGGATCCTGCTAACATGTTAAACCTGCCACATTCTGTATGTATTGTTAATTTGTATGTGCCTGTCCAAAGTCAGCAGCCTGTAATTCAATGCTTGTCCTTTTGTTGCTGTGTTACATATTTGTTTTTCGTTCATTTTTTAAAACTAGTGTCTTTTCGTTGTTGGGATGTACTTATACCTGGTCTCTTCCACAAGTTTTTGTTATATCATATATCATATGTACATTGTATTTGTATGTGCCTGTCCAAAGTCAGCAGCCTGTAATTCAATGCTTGTCCTTTTGTTGCTGTGTTACATATTTGTTTTTCGTTCATTTTTTAAAACTAGTGTCTTTTTGTTGTTGGGATGTACTTATACCCGGTCTCTTCCTCAAGTTTTCGTTATGTCATACATGTACATGTATATCATATGTACATTGTATTTCACCTGATTTCTGTAGTTCATTCTTATGTGGCACTGTTACACCACTGTCCTATATAAGGGGACTGTTGGGATCCTGCTAACATGTTAAACCTGCCACATTCTGTATGTATTGTTAATTTGTATGTGCCTGTCCAAAGTCAGCAGCCTTGTCCTTTTGTTGCTGTGTTACATATATTTGTTTTTCGTACATTTTTTAAACATAACTAAAACTTGTGGAAGAGACCTGGTATGAGTACGTCCCATCAACAAATGTCATTTTTGTACAATAATTAGGCCATTAGTTTTTTTCGTTTGGAATGTTTAACATTTGTGATTTCATGAACTTTTATAGCTACATGTAACTATGCGGTATGGGCTTTGCTCATTAATTGTTAAAGGCCATATGGTGACCTATAGCTGTTAATTATTTCTGTGTCATTAGTTATCTTGTGGAGAGTTGTCTCATTGGCAATCATACAACATCTCCATTTTTATATTTGTATACCCATCTTTTCTGATCAATTTTATCACTATTTTTTTTCAAAATAAAATAAAATAATCATAACCCCACACCTAGAATAATGTCATCTAAATCCAAATTTTTGAATGGAAAGATTATAGCAGGATTCAAGCATATTGGTGAGACTGTCTCAAGAATGTCCTTTCAAAGGCCTTTTTTATTTCTTTTACCGTACACCTGTTACATTATAATAAAAATCATAAACATTTATGAATTACAATTGCTTTTATTTTTATTCCTTATATATCAATTTTTACTGGGGCCAGATCGACTTTACATATGAGCCAGATCGATGTGGGGCTAGATTGACGAGGAACGGATCGACTTGGGCCGGATCGACCCAAAAGCCAGACTGATTACATATGGATTATGTTACATGTACATGTACATGCTGTAGTAAAATTAAAAATGCATACATGTGAACCTCCCGACGGGAGTACAAAACTCCCGTTTTCAGGGGTCTCCTCCCTTCCTCCCGTTCAGGAGAAAAAACTCCCGTGTATGAAATATTTCATGAATGAAAATTTTCAGCCGCCATATTTGATCATTTCTTACTACTGTATATAATAAATTTTACCTGTACATCAAAGAAGATGTATAATTAATTGGCTTCACTAGACAGCTGGGGTGTCAAACATACTGGTAATCAACAATGTTCACCTCTGGCTAACTGCCGTTGTGTTATAAAAACGATGTGTATTGGGGATATTGAACTACATTTTTGTTACTTCCCTTTGTTTTATCCTGTTTTCAGTTATTTTGCTTTTAAAAATGTAAATTGTAAAAAGACTATTAATGATTAATATTTTAATCTAATAATCATAAACGGATGTTGATTAAAGGAATTTAAATGTTTTGGGACAAATAAAAAAATATAAATTTATAAATTATTTTAGCAATCTAGACCTCCTTTCAAGGATTAAATTGAAGTTTATATTCTAAATCTGTTTATCAATTATGTGATTGGAACATACAATATCTTTAAAAATTTACACAGATAAGATAGATACATGTAAATATAATGATTTATTTGCAAGCAGTGAACAATCATTTATCAAAAACAAAACAAAACTAAACAGGAAACAGATCTGCTTAATATTTTATTTTATTCAAATAGAAAGGCAATAAGGGTACTTTAAACATATTACAATTTGTAGAAAAAACACAATTTCTACTTCATATGGTTACATTTACGACAAAATTTATGTCGATAAAAAACCTCCTGATCTGAGTCCTAATCTCCTGACCAAAATTTTCAAATCTCCTGATCTGAGTTTCACAGTCCATCACATGTATGAAAATGACAGTTTAGTAAAAGTGCTGTCATAATTGACCTTTACTAGATATCTACACTTCCGTCAAAAACATTTCAGTTGTGTATATTTGTGTGCTTTAAATAGAATATTTTCTGGAAATGATGAAATTATAGTCGAAAAATTGCATTTTTTTTTCATCATCATGAGCATGTTGTCAAATTAATACATGATATTACATTCACTTTTCATCATTGACATCTGCCTCACAGTTTAGAAAATACTTACCAATGTTTCTTCTGAAGGTAGAAGCAACCATATGACGAACAGGGCTACTGCAAAGCCTTATTGATGCAGACATATTTGTTGATAAAAATTTCAATGTAAAAATGTTACTGTTCCTAAACTTGATCGACAACAGGTTACTTTTCAAACAGTTGTGTTTAAAAAAAAGTCGAAGTGCTTAAACGCTATCGCATATCACGAAATGTGTGATTTGCAGAGAGGATATTCAACATAAAACAGTTTTATATAAGAATTCTACTAGTCTTCCATCTCAACGATTGTTGACATTTTAAGGTCAAGGTTACAGGGAGAAATCGTAGTTCACAGAAAAATATATATAAAATAACTTTGACAGTAAATGTTTTAATCTTGAAAATCAAAGAAATACCACTTTTATCAATTTGATATCCCTCAGTTGTTTAATTGAAATTCAATCTCGTAGTTTTTTATCCAAAATATTAATTTCGATATTGCGTGTTTGGAAATCTCCCTAAAGATCCCTAAAGATGGCCGCTTCCACCAGTCAACAATTTTATTCTTGACCAGGCCAATGGCAGGCCGAGGTAGAGGTAGAGGAAGAACTGTATCCTTCAATGTAGAAGCTTTGGGAATCAACAAGGGAGAAGTACCCATAGGGCCTGTTCTTCAACCGCCACCACTCTTCCCGGTAAATAGAATAAGAAACAGAGATGTCATGATGAAATAGATAAATAATTTGATTGATTGAGACCAGTAACAAATATTTCATTCTCATTCAGAATAATATATGAGAGTAGAAACACATGCACTCGTCTCAGAAAAAAAGGTGTTATTTAAAAGTATACAGGGGGTGGGATGGAATTCTGAGACGAGTGCCTGTGTGTAGAACAATGTAGTAAAAAAAGTCACAGGAAAAAAGCGGTACCTCAAATGACACTGTTATATTATTATCCGAATAACACTTGTAATGACCGAATAACACTTGTAATGACCGAATAACACTTGAAATTTTATATTAATAGCACATATTGGTGTCTAATTTTTAAACAACGATTATTAAATAATAGTATAGTATCGATGTATTTGATTACTTATAAATGATTTAAAGCAAGAAGATAAGTTGATAAAAAACATTTTAAATTTAGCGTGTACATGTACATCCAATATGGTGACCAAAAAAATCACAATGGTCGATTTACTAGCTAAATTTAAAAAGATCTTTATGAAATTTTCTGCTTTCTGTAAATCATTTTCAAGTTAAAAATATATACATTGATAAAACATTTATATATAATTACTTAATAAATCAATGGTTAAAAGTCACCAATATGTGTTAATATTAAAATTAAAAGTGTTATTCAGTCATTACAAGTGTTATTGTGATAATAGCAGTGCAAATGAAAATTCAGATAATAACAGTGTTATTCGGTCATTTGCATTACCCGAAAAAAAAGTCATGCAAAAAATGTCACAGGAAAAAAGGTCACATATAATTGGGAATATTTCTCCCCCAAATACATGTATGTTATAAATGGTCATATGGCCACATGTATCTGTATCTATACTATTAAACGAGAAGACCTCATTTTGGGTGTCGCTTCTCTTCTTTCCACAATAAATTAATCAACGTGCCTCTGTGTCCTATAGGTACAGTGCATAGTCACATTTGTCATCCATTCATATGATTATTCAGATTGAGTTATTTTTGGAGAAAAACAAGAAAAAAGGCATCCAGATATTGTCCCGTCATTGGACGAAATTTTAAGTCAGATTAGACTTCCGGTTTGCGTTTTTCTGTATACTTTGAACATACATATACAAAGAATAAAGTGTATTTTCAGAATTCTATCTGCTATCATTTTCAAGTTTACTATCCACGGCAGTCACAGAGTTTATTAAATAGAGAGGGTCTGTATACTATATCAATGACCACTATGGGTCGATTAGTTAACTTAGAATTGAAAGTAAATACACTATATTTATATAGTAATGAAGAGGGCTAACAATATTCATGTGAACTTTTGATAGCTTTTCTGAAATTCTCCAGTCATTAAATCTTTTACAAAATTCATTGATTATAAAAAAAAATAAGATGTGGTATGATTGCCATGTTGAGACAGCTCTCTACAAGAGACCAATATGAAACAGATATTAACAACTATAGGTTACCGTACGACCTTCAACAACGAACAAAGCCCATACCGCATACTCAGCTTTAAAAGGCCGCGAACTGACAATGTAAAACAATTCAAACCAGAAAACTAGCGGCCTTATTTATGTACAAAAAAATGAACGAAAAACAAATATGTAACACATAAACAAACAACAACCACTGAATTACAGGCTCCCGACTTGAATGTTCATAACATACTAAATGTATGTTCATATTGAAATTGATAGAAAACCAAAAAATGGGAATATTGGAAATAAAGGAAGAGGGATAAAAAAAGCATTTTCCTGTCCCCAATAAGAGGAGGGATATGACCTTTATCGGGACTCCGGGATCGAGTGTTTTTAAACTCGGGATTTCGGGATTTACCCTTTCGGGATCCTGGAATTCCTTTTTTTGAATTTCAGGACCTCAGGATTTCGTTTTTAAGCCCGGGATTTCGGGATTTCATGTTTTAAAGCCCGGGATTTCGGGATCAGGACCCCTCCTATCCCCCTCCAATAACCTATGACTTATGATAGTTTTGCTGAAATTTTCCAGTCCTTTAATATTTTACAAAATTCTTCCAACAACACTTTTCATACTTTAAACTACGCTCTAAATGCCCGCGAAATATTTCGCGGGTGTGTTCTAGTATATAAATATAATATAATAATATATGGTGTTTCATGGCCTAACATGCCCTAGATAAATATAATTCAAATGCATTGTATGATTTAGAAAACTTAACTGGATTTTGCCATGCACTTTTTCGTCCCTGCGAAGATGGTTAAATTAACAAACAGATAAGTTTCCCTTGATATGGTCCAGTCATGTCAACAGTTTAAATCACCAATTATTATCAGGTATCTATTGTCCATCTATTGTCCATGTCAGCCAATGCAGCTAACTTCAATTATTACCTGTGGGGAATTTCTTAGACCTGTCTCCTAATTTAGTTTATTTTGGCATCTTCTGTAGGAATGAAAAAAAGTGTACTGCAAAATCCTGGTAAATTTTTATTTTTTTAAAACATAAAACTTATTTGAAATTTATTTATCTAGGGCATGCCATGCCTTCAAAATTTTACAGATGCGCAGGATAGCTGTACTCAGAGTAAATTTGAGCTGAAAAAACGGGCATTTTAGCCAAAGGGTCTACATGAAACTTTACTTTAGGTAATAGAAATAAAGTAATTCGCAAAATCTTTCTATTTAATTATTTTATCGTGTTACGAAAGTGAACATTTTATGCAACAGTTCCAGCTACCAAAATAAAATACCTTTGCATTAGCCGAGAATGCACAGTTAGGTTTAATTTAATTAAGTCATTGACATCTGGTTTAAAAGTAATATTTTTAATTTGTCTAAGGTGTGTTAATTTTAAGTTACTATTAACTACTGGTACCATCATAATCCAACTACATTTCTTATGCCTATACTTTCGCAGACCATCAGGCTTAAGCTTATGGAGGAATCACACTTAAGCGTAAATCATGGCACTTCAGCTTGACCATCGAACTTAAGGGTCCCCATTGCACTTTAGAGTCCTACATTGTATAAATATTCTGGAGATTTGTATCAACATTTTCTGTTCACTTTAATGATTAAGCTACATATTTTCCTAGTTTTATAACGACCACTGTGGTTTAATATGGTATAACATTGTCACCATGATCCAAATGTCATTTGGTTTCTAGCCGAAATTTAGTATAGTTGTATACATAGATTTTGAAATTGTACCACAAGGTTCAATACCACAAAAGGAAGGTTTTGATTGATTTTGGTGGTTATTGTTTTGACTTGTATGGAATAAGGGGAAATAAACTGTCACTTTTCTTGTTTCAGGAAAATAACTATTGTAAGTGTTTGGAACTCTATGAAATTGTACCAAAAGGTTCCATACCTCAAAAATAAGGTTGGGATAGATTTATTGAGTAACTTGTAATGGTCAAATCCCTTTTAGAAATTAGGGGTAATCCCCCCTAAAACAAGGATTTTATGTTTTCAGGAACAATAACTTGAGTGCATAAAAATGTATTTATAAAATTGAGAAAAGAAATGGTGAATATGTCAAGGCGACAACCACCCGACCATAGAGCAGACAACAGCCGAAGGCAACCAATGGGTCAATGTAGCGAGAATTCCCACACCCGTAGGTGTCCTTCAGCTGGCCCCTTAAAATATGCATACTAGTACAGTGATAATGGACGTCATACTAAACTCCGAATTATTCACAAGAAACTAAAATTTAAAGTCATACAAGACTAACAAAGGCCAGAGGCTCCTGAGCTGGGACAGGCGTAAAATTGCGGCGGGGTTTAACATGTTTAAGAGATCTCAACCCTCCCCTATACCTCTAGCCAATGTAGAAAAGTAAACGCATAACAATACGCACATTAAAATTCAGTTCAAGAGAAGTTCGAGTCCAATGTCAAAAGATGTAACAAAAGAAAATAAATAAAATGACAATAATACATAAATAACAACAGACAACTAGCTGTTAACTGACATGCCAGCTCCAGACCTCAATTAAACTGATTAAAAGATTATGTATTCATCATATGAATATCAGGCACAATCCCTCCCGTTACAGGTTTAGTATCATACTATCATAAAATATAAGAACATAACCCGTGTCATGCCA
Source organism: Mytilus trossulus (assembly GCF_036588685.1). Classification (NCBI taxonomy): domain Eukaryota; kingdom Metazoa; phylum Mollusca; class Bivalvia; order Mytilida; family Mytilidae; genus Mytilus; species Mytilus trossulus. The sequence continues at coordinate 20,719,160 of NC_086376.1, forward strand.
ACAACTGTTTTTTAAAAATAAAAATACATGTATTACATTGTACCATAAAATACATGTATTACATTGTACCATATTTTTTTTTAAAAAGGGCCGTAAACATAAACTCTTGTGTATACATTTTTCTTGACCAATTTCAATGGGGTCTAATTCAAAGTCTTGAATTCATGCGGTTCTATTATATGATGAATTTAACTGTGTATTTAGATTTTAGAAATTATATCCCTATGAAAAAATTGTCTATTTTGTGGTCTAAAGTGTTCAAATTTAACTTTAATATTTGATTTCATCAAAAACTGAATATTTAGGTTTCTTTGATGCTGTATCAAACCATGTATTGCCATTTCATTTATTTTGGTCCCGTTAATAAATTGATCCACATTGAAATCAAAATCTTAGCCCTGATCAGAGTACCAATCACTTGACTTTATCTTTTATCTCCAATATCATGTCCAAAGCAAACATAAATACCATTCTTGTTGTGGATTATCTGGATAATGGGAGAAGTTAAATGTGGGTAGGTGTTGTGTAGTGACCACTTCTTTACAAAAATACTCTTAAAACGCCATGAAATATTATATTATAATAATGCAGGAGTTGATTTTTTTCTCTGTATTTTAGCCACAAGAATTCAAACCAGTACCACTGAAACAAAGTGAAGACTATGAATATATTTGTGCATTGAAGAAAGAATTCATAGGTTTTATGAAAAAGTCCCCATACTACATACAATCCAAAGAGAAAAGGAAAGATATTGATAGATATTCAGATAAATATCAATCAGGACAAGATACATTGGGACAATGGAATCCAGGTAAAGATTTTTATGAATGATATATTATACAGAACAAGAAACATAAGAGCAACACAATCTAGAATGATAGAATCCAGTTAAAACTTGCATTATCAGTACATTAAACTTTAACTTCTCTAGTACCGGTATTCTGCAATCTTTAAAAAAATCACTTTCAAACAAATAAACCCAGCAGAACTGTTGAACCCTTATATATATATACAACTCATCTTAACATCAACCCAACAATGTTAGATCTGTAAATTTGCTTTCACAAATGTTTTTGTACTTCCCTCGCCGGTATTTGAACCCATGCTACTGAGATATCGTGACAGCCGTCTCGCTAGACCACACGAACACCTGGGCTTCAAAATAAAGCTTTCAGTGGCTGTGTGTTACCTTCCCTCGTCAGTTTAAATCTAGCGTTTTAATTTATATGCTCTAATATAAAATAGATATATATATATATATATAAATGTGATCTCAGTTTCAGACCTTTATAGATATCCTTTGAATGTATATATTTTAATTTGAATTGGCAGATTGGAGAATGTTTCCAGATGAATTAAAGCCTGCAGAGAAGAAAGTTCGTAAATTTGGTGGCAGTAAACCTATAAAACCAAATATTCCAGCCTCTAAAAAGTCAAAGACATCAGAAAAAGAAATATCAAAAACTTTGGAGGTACATGTATTGACATCAGAATCATATTGTGTGGATGTAAAAATTAGTTAATTTTCTATTTCAAAATCAAGTTCAGCACAAGTAGTTTTCAGTCTGTGGGCTGCTAGGTTTAACCCTGTTTCATTGAGTTGCTGGGTTGGTGTCTTAATGAAGTATTACCACAATTTCCTTTTGTTATACATTTGTACATTTAGATATGTATTAGAATTATTCCATGGCAGGCAAGTTATAGTTAAAGACAATTCTTATTGAATTAATGGAAGATACCTACTGTAACCAGCCATGATAAAAATCTTAAGGAAGTCAACAGCTACATTACTATAAGACATACAATGTGATGAAGTTGAAACCTCAGTTAATAATAGCATAGTTACACAACAGGGTTGTTTGGGTTTGAACATTACTTCCTACTAATTAATGATGTAAAAAATATTATTTTAAAATTCCTAGTTGATTAATGGCAAATATATAATGTTGACAGAAACTGGAGAAAAAAGAAGCTGCCATGACAAATAAAGAAGGAGAAGAAGATGAGGAAGAGGAAGGAGCAAACCCAGAAAAGAAAACAGAGGAGGATCTAGACCTTGATATTGATGAGGAAATTGATGAAGAAGAGGTATTGACATCATATAAGAGGAGAAGAAATTTGTCGTAGTAATATACATGCATATTGGAGGGGTAGAACTTTTCACAGCTCTATCATATTTTTCAACATCATGGGGACCAATAATAATTTAATCACGAAATTTCAGAAGTGGTTAGAATAATAAATATCATGAAATTTCAGAAGTGATTATAATAATATCATGAAATTTCAGAAGTGGTCATACTGTGGATTCATTATTGGTAGTATATCAATTTGAAAATTGATACCCATGAAAATAAATGAATCCACAATAATAATATCAAGAAATAAGATGTTGGATCAGGAACAACATCAACACTTATCAAAGTTTGTGATTAGGTTACAATGTCAAGACATATCTGGGGCTCCTATAGGGTTCCCCCGTAGGTCACAAGGTCACATTTAAAAATTATCTCAGGTCACCATGTCACTTTAAGAAGAACTAAACGCTTCAAATCTTATCTAATCTGTAGTTTTTGAACATTTTTAAATGTTACAGATCCTAATAATGCTACATCAAGTCTAAAGGCAACCCCACTAAGGTTGTAGGTATGTTTTGACCTTGTTGGAGCCACATATATATCTGTTTAAATGCTCTGTTACAATGTATTTTTATTTTTTTTATTTTAACTCAGAAGAAATACAGAACACAGGATTTTTTTTAATTTTTCATGCTCTATCATATGTATGTAAGAATTAGGACTTAAAATTCATGCATTATTTTTTCATTCAACAAGATATTGACTTTTTCACTCTTAATTATTTTGTAGGAAACTGATTATATATTGACGTACTTCGACAATGGAGAAACATATGGTGATGATGATGACGATGATGATGGTGACGGGCCAATATATTGAATCAACACTTTCCTCTAAGGGAGATTCAAAGAAAACAGTGATAAGAAGATGTGAAGAAAGGACTAGGAAACTTCAGATAGTTGTCAACACTTCTTTGACTGTATACAGGTCAAATTAAGCTGGAACACATTTCTGTAAAGCAACAAAATAATGTAATCAGTAGAGTTCAATGAAAAGCTCATATGTTACAATGGATGCATTCAGATATAAATTAAAACTTTAATTACCATAAAGATTTTTTTTTTTTTAATTTATTTAAAAACAAGAATGCATATTCTGAAATGTCTCGCCTTCTTTATTACTGACAATTGATTTTTTTGTAGATAGACCTAAATATAAAGCAATCCTACAAATATCAAACAAAACTTATCATGATCCAAGAAAATGAGGTCAAAGTAAGATAAGCCAAACTAGAAATACAGGTACACGTTACAATCATTCAATACACCAAATATAGTTGACCTATTGCTTATAGTTTGTAAGAAACAGACTTAACTAGTAAAACTAAACATTGACTAATGAACCATGAAAATGAGGTCAAGGTCAGATGAACCATGCTAGACAGACATGCACACCTTCTGATCAATTTATGCATTAAATATAGTTAACCTATTGCTTATAGTATCTAAGAAACAAACTTAACTTAAACTAAACTCCGAATTATACACAAGAAACTAAAATTTAAAAATCATACAAGACTAACAAAGGCCAGAGTACATCATAAAATATTTCCATACGCCAAATTTAGTTGACCTGTTGGATATAGGATTAGAAAAAAATACCATAACATAAAAACTTATTTATAACCACTGAACCATAAAAATGAGGTCAAGATCAGATAACAGTTGGACATGTTCAACTTACAATCCTTCCATACAGCAAATATACTAGATTTTACTATACTATTATATGGACTTGACCGCAAAAAAAACCTTTTTCACTGATCCATGAAATGAGGTTGAGGTCAAAAGAAATCTATCTGACAGGCATGAGGACCTTGCAAGGTAGGCACATACTAAATATAGTTACCCTTTTACACATCATATTAGAAAGAAATTAATATAACAAAATTCTCAACATTTATTTCAATTTGACAGTAATCACTGATCCATCAAAATTAAGTTCAGGACAAAAGACATATAATAGACAGAAACATTACATAAGGCATCTTTTAACAAAATATGAAGCATCCAGGTCTTCCACCTTCTAAAATATAAAGCTTTGAAGAAGTTAGTTAACGCTGCTGCCGGATCACTATCCTTTTGTCAAGCTCTCTGTGACGGAAAAAAAGGTTGAGGAGAGGACTCTTTTTTTCTCATGTTCACAAAAAAAAATCTCAATTTATAGTATTTATTATATCCTCTCTAAAGTATGATTGAGGAGGTATACTGGTTTACCTGTTTATGTTGTCCTTCCAACTGTAACACATTTATGGCACACTTTTCTCAACTACAACATACAGAAATTGGCATATTAATATCTACTGTCTGAATGCATCATATATATGTCTGTTTTATTCACATTGATTCACAAGTATGAAAATGTTTCATATATATCTCTTTTTTTCACATTGGTGCAAAAATAAGAAAATTTTCAACACTTTTTAGTCATCAACTACCAGTAGTAAAAGAGGGTCTTGATAAATTATTACTATAAAGTTTTATGTTGTTGAACTTTATTGTATGGCACATTTTCAGATCCTTAATTTTTCTACCATCTCTTTTCCACATACATGTATATATGTTCTTCGGGTTGAAACATATATAAGAAATGCTGGCCTCTCTTACATTATGAATATAATAAGATGTGATATGATTGCCAATGACACCATCAATTCTAGACCTAGGATGTGAACATAAAGGTGTACACACTGAAATTTCTCCCTTGATTGAATTTCTGTAATACGAAGGGTTTACATAAACTTAACCTAAATGATCTATGATATAAGGTCAAGGTAAGATGAACCATAGCACTCATAATAATATAGTATTTTACTTTACAGTCACTGAACAATGAGATGTGGTGAAGGATAATGGACATTAGTTTTGGACTGACAGAACAATGCATCTGCATACGAGTTGAGAAGCATCTATGACTTCTAACTTCTGACATATAAAAGCTTTATAGAAACAGTTTACAGTCTCTGCTTTCAGATTATAACCCTTGTCTCTCATTCAGAAAGTATCTTCCCAGGAGAAACAAAAATTACCGAACTCATACTGGTATCGGATATTGCCAGAGGATATAAAATGTGAAGCCTTTCGAAAAAGAAATGAATGGCATGATTTAAGCTATGATGTTTTACTCATTATTGAATTTATGTTGAAAGTGTGCCACATGAAGTTTTACTACAAGTCTCACATAAACTTAACACTATCAATGTTCTATGATAATGAGGTCCTGGGTAGATGAACCAGGCAAGACAGATATTTACACCTACCAATCATTCAATAGACATGAGGTCCTTGGTAGATGAACCAGGCAAGACAGATATTTACACCTACCAATCATTCAATAGACAAAATAATGAGAGTCGTGGTGTAGTAGTAAGTGCATCGGACTACTAACACAAAGGTTCCTGGTTCGATTCCCGTCTGGGATGAAAATTTCAAGTAATTAATTTTTCGGATCTCCCTTGACACCATTTGCGAGTATGGTCTTGGGGAAAAGATGCCAGTCTGTCATACAGGGACGATAAATGGCTGACCCGTGTTAAGAAAGAGCCATATCTCTTGCACGTTAAAGACACCCTTGTAGATTTCGAAAAAGAGTAGGCTAATGCCGCTACAAGGCAGCACTCATCCCGCAAAGTGGAAAGGGATTAATATAAGTTGCAAAACTTGTTTCCCAATTCACTATAAACACTAATAGACAAAATATAGTTGAACTGTTGCTGATAGTATCTGGTAGACTGACAAAATTACAAAAATGTAACATTTACCAATAAACCATGACAATGAGGTCAAGGTAAGATAATACCTGCTAGACAGACATATACACCTTTTACTCCAATTATTCCATACACCAAATATAGCTTACCTGCTACATATGGTATTCGAAAAACAGACTGAAATATAAAAACTTAACATTGACTAATGAACAATAAAAATAAGATAAAAGTCAGAAATCATGCCAGACTGACAAGTTCTTATTGCAATCATTCCATACACCAACATATAGTTGACATATTACTAATAGTACTTGAAAAACTGACCAAAACATAAAAAACTTGCCATCGACCAATGAACCATAAATATGAGGTCAAGCCCAGACAGACAGACATGTAAACCTTACAATCATTCCATACACCAAATATAGTTGACATATTACTAATAGTACTTGAAAAACTGACCAAAACATAAAAAACTTGCCATCGACCAATGAACCATAAATATGAGGTCAAGCTCAGACAGACAGACATGTAAACCTTACAATCATTCCATACACCAAATATAGTTGACATATTACTAATAGTACTTGAAAAACTGACCAAAACATAAAAAACTTGGCATCAACCAATGAACCATTTAAAATAAGGTCAAGATCAGACAGACAGACATGAAAACCTTACAATCATTCCATACACCAAATATAGTTGACATATTACTAATAGTACTTGAAAAACTGACCAAAACATAAAAAACTTGGCATCAACCAATGAACCATTTAAAATAAGGTCAAGATCAGACAGACAGACATGTAAACCTTACAATCATTCCATACACCAAAATATAGTTGACATATTACTAATAGTACTTGAAAAACTGACCAAAACATAAAAAACTTGCCATCGACCAATGAACCATAAATATGAGGTCAAGCCCAGACAGACAGACATATAAACCTTACAATCATTCCATACACCAAATATAGTTGACATATTACTAATAGTACTTGAAAAACTGACCAAAACATAAAAAACTTGCCATCGACCAATGAACCATAAATATGAGGTCAAGCTCAGACAGACAGACATGTAAACCTTACAATCATTCCATACACCAAATATAGTTGACATATTACTAATAGTACTTGAAAAACTGACCAAAACATAAAAAACTTGGCATCAACCAATGAACCATTTAAAATAAGGTCAAGATCAGACAGACAGACATGTAAACCTTACAATCATTCCATACACCAAAATATAGTTGACATATTACTAATAGTACTTGAAAAACTGACCAAAACATAAAAAACTTGCCATCGACCAATGAACCATAAATATGAGGTCAAGCCCAGACAGACAGACATGTAAACCTTACAATCATTCCATACACCAAATATAGTTGACATATTACTAATAGTACTTGAAAAACTGACCAAAACATAAAAAACTTGGCATCAACCAATGAACCATTTAAAATAAGGTCAAGATCAGACAGACAGACATGTAAACCTTACAATCATTCCATACACCAAAATATAGTTGACATATTACTAATAGTACTTGAAAAACTGACCAAAACATAAAAAACTTGCCATCGACCAATGAACCATAAATATGAGGTCAAGCTCAGACAGACAGACATGTAAATCTTACAATCATTCCATACACCAAATATAGTTGACATATTACTTATAGTACTTGAAAAACTGACCAAAACATAAAAAACTTGCCATCGACCAATGAACCATATATATGAGGTCAAGCTCAGACAGACAGACATGTAACCCTTACAATCATTCCATACAACAAATATATGGAAAGCCAACGGGGTCAAAATTCTTAATTCGTGACTTGTCAATTTGTAACTCGTAACTGTGTGAATTGTCAATTTGTATATTGATGTTTTGTTACTTGTGATTTGTTAAATGTCGATTTGTAAATTGTCTATTTGTATATTGATGTTTTGTAACATGTCGATTCGTAAATTGTCAATTGGTATATTGATGTTTTGTACTTGTCGATTCGTAAATTGTTAATTTGTATATTGATGATTTGTAACTTGTCGATTTGTTAAATGTCAATGTGTGAAATGTCATCGTTGTATTATGCTATCGATCATTATGACGACAGATGGCGCTTGGTCTTTTTTTTTATGTGTATAAGCCTTCTGTAAGTATGTGAACCGCCATATGGAATATATATACCAAAGTAATTTAAATCAGTTCTGTGCACCACCACATACATATAAAAGAAACAAATAGATAAATACATTTGTTTGTTTTATATGGCATGTATACCAGGGACTCTTTATATAGAGGTGACCTCAAATAAGCATGTTTGTTTACTAATGTACTGGTCACCAAACCTGGGATGGGGTTTGTCACTTCCTGTATTAAGGTATACATAGATGTGTCGCTGGAACGGGCTTCCTTATCAACTTCGCAAATATATCACTGTCACTTGGCAGGAAATTTCTACCTAATATTTAACCGGGTCAAAATTATACTAAATAAGACGGGGCTTGAAAATTTATACTAATATTATCCTGGGCTGCAAATTTTGGACTAAATGTATAGAGGGAGAAATGGTTTGACACCCATTATTCCTTAATATTATAATCTCAATATGAAAACTCAGAAAAGAATGTAATCATCTAATGATCTTTTAATACAAGAAGTAAATGGAAGAACAATCTTTATATATTTGGTTCCTGTATGAGTAATGAAGATAAAAAATGTTTTATCCGCATATCATATTTGTACTTTACAAAACAAACTGAAGTGAACAATTATTTTAAATGAATCACTTAGTTAATGTATACTATATATCAAAACTGTATTGAATATGCACTATTTTGAAATAAAATCTGAAGGCACCAGAAAACTAAATGAGGACCTTAAATGGACTACCAATATTTCCAACGTAGCCAAGAAGGCAAATTAACACTAGGATTCCTGATAAGAAATTTGAGATATTGTTTATCGGAATGCAAGAAAACCGGGGGCCGCATATATTTCAATGGTCAGGTCAATAATGGGATATCATATGGTCAATAGTATGGGACCACAAACATCAATAAGCTTGAAAGAATACAGCGACAACCTGAGAGATTTATAACAGGAGACAAATCAAGAGAAGTTGGTTGCATCTCAAACACGCTCACCAAACTGAAACTACAAGACAAACAGACAAGACGCTCAAGCCAGAAAATAATATTTCTATACGAGGTGGTCCATGGGCTGGTGTCTCAGTGTTATAGAACAAGACAATTAAAAAAAAGCTCGTTCAAAAAGAACACTAATTGCTGGCAAAGGCCCGATTTAAGAATTATCATAAAATTGAGAATGTGTCAAAGAGACAACAACCCGACCATAGAGCAGACAACAACCGAAGGCCACCAATATGGGTCTTCAATGCAGCGAGAAACTCCCGCACCCCGAGGATACCTACAACTGGCCCCTAAACAAATTTGAATACTAGTAGTCAGTGATAACGGACGTCATACTGAACTCCGAATTATAAACAAGAAACTACAATTAAAAATCATACAAGACTTCCCTAGAGAAAAAAATCAGTGGAATTACACTGGAATACCACTGATATTCCATTGTAATTTCCACTGGAATTCCAGTAATTATCAATGGAATAATTTGGCTGGAATTCCACTGGAACTACATTGGCTTTCCACTGGAATTACAGTGAAAATTCCAGTGTTATTTCACTGGATTCCAGCCAAATTATTCCACTGATAATCACTGGAATTACAGTGGAAATTACAGTGTTATTTCACTTGTATTCCAGTGGAATTCCAGCCAAATTATTCCAGTGGAATGCGAATGTAATTCCAGTGGTATTTTGCTGCAACTCCAGTGGAATAACTACAGTTCCAGTGGAATTGCTACTCTGACATATACGCCCTATTGCTGGTCTTATCACTACTTCTGAGAAACACAAAATATAGTGATTCATCATATGATTGATCTGATCATATTCAAATAAATAACATTTTTAACATCCTATCCATGAACAGAAAAATGACCTGCATGGTTTGTATAAGTAGAATAAAAACAGTGTCTATATGGTCAGCTTAAACCGTACCCACAAACTGATTAACTAATATAAAAATTATGTGTGATATATAAACTTCTCTTCCTTTCTGTAATTCAAAACTTGCTGTCTCTGTACTTCCAACTTTAATTGCTGAATAAAGGTATTAAAATGGAGTCTGCATAAAATCTGTTTCATATCATTGCTGGCAGCTCATATTTAATCCCCTAAAAGTACAAAAATATCCACAAAGAATCAATTGTTCAAGAGGTAATAATTGTATGAAGCAATAAATTCAATAGAAACAGCATTATGCATCTTAAATTGCATTGGAAGTTTAAGTTAAACTCAAATTTAGTACCCCCCCCCCCCCCCCCCCCCCCAACCCCCTTAACCCTTGAAGATAAAACTGGCGACTTAAATTATTATTAACGTTTCACCAAGTTAATTTACGATGAATATTATTCACACAATTTAATTTCTACATATCAGATTATCATATATATATACCCATGTACCATTTACATGTCAGATTACGATATGTCTGTTATGAATGTGACAACAATATATCAATTTATCATTCTTCATTAATTTATTGTCTGCCTAAACTTTCTGATGTTTTGCTCAGATTAAAATCCTAAATGTTTTATATTGCCTCAACAAATTGTATTTCATAATCATTATATGTTAAATCAAATACTTATCTGAAAACATCTGCGTTTGGATTCTCCATTTTTGTTATCCAGCGTAATCATATGACGTCATATTTGAAAGTGCGTTTAAGTCAAGGTGTCAATCTCGTCCCATATAATATCGGCCCGAAGTTGATTCGTCCCTGTAATGGTATTTCAGTGAACTTCTCAAAACCGGTCGTCCGTTGGACTACGGAAACAGCCGATTTGCGGGGTTTGTAGAAATTTAAAATCACAAGAGTTACTTCCCCTTAATATGGGTGTTTGAGAATGTTTTGAAAATGTATTTCACTTTCATTAAAATATACGTTTTTCTTTTTAAATTTTAGTTTTGTATATAATATCTATCTTAAAATACAGCTACAACTTCTATTTCATCTTATTTTATTTTTTTATTTTGCAGGAATAAAAAAATAAAAACACCATACATTTATGATATTTCACGAATAATTAGATAAAATGTTCTACTCTGAAAGGTCAAAACGGTATCTATAAGACACTCATTTATACGTGTGCCGTAAGTTATAAATGTTACACCTTGTCATAAGGCAATAAAAAAGGAGAGTTATGAAACGAAATTGACAGGTGAACAGATATTACAGCCTCGGACTATTAGGTGACCTGATTGAATTTTATTGACCAACAATTTGTAGGTTACAGTTATACAAACGAAACAGTAATTTTAAATCATTTCAGATGACAAGGCCCATTTTTCGAGAATGAGTTATAATGATATAAATATTTAAATACAACAATACCGGCTGGTATCCGATTTCAAGGAATAACCATTTAATATAATGCAAATCTGCTGGGTCTTCTTAATTTGGCCGGTATGGTGGGAGAGGCTGTATTCAGATAAATTTCAATATATAAGAAATAAATAAGGGTGATGCATTAAAACATTTTTGAACAGAATGGCAATTTAATTTTTTTTTCTTTGCACGTTGCTGCAGAAGTTGTCATTAAAGCAACAATTAAATTGCCTTTCAATTAAGACATCATAATTATTTTGACTAGGTACAAATGAATTGTACTGAGAATAGTCATTAGAATATAATATAAATACTTTTTCTACCCCAAAAAATGGCCATCAGTATCTAAATGATAAATCATGCAACCCAACAATGTATTCCAGTGGAATTACAGTGGTAAAATTTTCAAATGTCATTATTCCAGTGGAATTACAGTGGTAAAATTTTCAAATGTCATTCCAGTGGAATCACCAATCAAATTCCACTGGAATTTTTAGTTTTAAATGATTTACCAGTGGAATTCAAATGAGTCACTGTAAACCAGTGGAATTCCAGTGGAATCAACTGGTATTCCACTGGAATTCCATTGATATTTTCTATGGGGTTACAAAGGCCAGTGGCTCCTGACTTGGGACAGACGCTAAAATACGGCTGAGGGGTTAAACATTTTTTGTTAGATCTCAACCGCCCCCCCTTTTTATACACCCACTTTTAACCAAAGTGATGCCCTATCCCTTTGACTTGTCAGAGAAAAGATCTCGCCATGTGCATGACAGAGGCAATTATCTCAAATATGCTTACACTAATTTTATTTCTCCATGAAAATATTTGCACATGATTTGGGATTTGGCCCTGGGGTATAGATTGAGTAATTTTTAGAGTAAAATGGTAGCCAGGGATTCTGAATGACTGCTCGACAGAAGAGGCAGGCGGAATACAACATGGTTTGTGAATTAGATATTATGATTATACATTGTATTGTTACAAACTCATTGCAAATGATTTATTTTTTATTTAATATGGCATGCAAATTTCAAAACAAATAGCTTTATTGATTAACATCGTGAATCATTTCGGTTAGTTAACCATCTGATCGACAAAATATTAGATTTGGTAAGGTTGCCGGGCTATATGGAGGTGTGGCACCGGGTGGGGTTCATATCGGGAGGACTGGGCGTTAAGCAGCTGTTGAGATCGAGGGACTGGTGAATATTTTGGTCTTTTTGGTTGTAAATTTTTATAGAAAGGAAATATAGCGGCAATTTTTAAGCTTTTGACCAGAACTATTCAGTAGGCATGTTTATTAATATATATATATGTCAGCCCTTTCCCCTCCTGTCAGAATAAAATGGTCCGATAATAGCATTTTATGATTAATAGAAATCGTTTATTACTAGTACCTGTTTTTCCAGTAATGATATAGCCTTTAACAACCGACTATATGGTATTCTCATTGTTGAAGGCCGTAGATTGCCTATATTTGCTTAAATCGTCTTTATTTGAACTTCGCATTGGCAAATATTTGTCTCATTGGCAATCATACGGTTTATTACCACATCTTCTTATTGTATTTACCTGAAAAATCCAGTCGTTGTATTCCACTGACCAACGACTATTTCATTAAACTCGCAATTTGGATAGATCGATAACGTCGAGGGACTAAACTAGTGCGGATGCATTTTTATAAAGTTTAATCCGTTCTCGAACGAAAGTCCACGTCTGACTCAGTCAACAAAATAAAACTGGGATCCTGTAAACATGCAATTTTTGTATTGTTTTCTTTAAGAGCCATTTGCTGTAATTAATAAATTAAAATTACTTAGGTTTATATTTCATATGGAGGTGCTCCTACTTACAGGAGGCTTATACACCGAAGAATAACTTTACCGAGCGCCATCTGTCATCATAATGATCGTTAGCATAATACAAAGATGACATTTCACACATTGACATTTCACACATTGACATTTCACACATTGACATTTCACACATTGACAATTTACAAATCAATATACACATTGACAATTTACAAATCGGCAAGTTAAAAAACATCAATATACAAATTGACAATTTACGAATCGACAAGTTACAAAACATCAATCTGCAATTTACAAATCGGCAAACATTATTATCATTATGCAAATTGACAATTTGCAAATCGACATTTAACGAATCGACAAGATACAAAACATTTCCATACAAATATAGTTGACATATTACTAATAGTACTTGAAAAACTGACCAAAACATAAAAAACTTGCCATCGACCAATGAACCATACATATGAGGTCAAGCCCAGACAGACAGACATGTAAACCTTACAATCATTCCATACACCAAATATAGTTGACCTTTTACTTATACATGTAGTACTAACCTGAAGATCAGACCGAAACATAACCAGATGCTCTGCAGGGCACAAAGTTCAAACCCTGAAAAGTATGGACACAAGATTCAAGCTTGATACAGCTCTGAATTTGGATTGTGATTAAATAGTTGACACAAC